>NC_079423.1:11293818-11343101 GCF_026213295.1 Gadus chalcogrammus | reverse complement strand
AAAAACAATCATTAGTTAGATATAAACGGCAGTAATTGATTCAGTAGGACTCCTTATCCATGTAAACGATCATTGTGACATCTGAATTCATTAATTATCTGAAATACACTGCGTGTGCGTGTGATGTTAAATGTTTGAACCAAGGTTAACGGTTAAAGTGTCAGAGAATGGGTGGTGATTTTTTGACGTCCTCCCATGATCTGAAGTGAGCGTGCGTGTTTGTGTTGGTGAAAGTTTAAGAAATGTACAACTGTCGGTTCAGCTCTCTGGTGCTCCCTGCTGGCAGTATCACTATACTGTCCTCATGTTTCACAAAAATAGTTTTGAGAGACGTTGTCAGTTTTTGTATGTTGCTTAAATCCTCCAAAGCGGTTGGCAGTAAACATCAGGTCACGGTACGCCACGGTAGGCCACGGAGTCAATGAGCTCGAGTTGAAAAAGAAAAAGCTTACAGCACCTGGTATTCCCAGGCGGTCTCCCATCCAAGTACTAACCAGGCCCGACCCTGCTTAGCTTCCGAGATCAGACGAGATCGGGCGTGTTCAGGGTGGTATGGCCGTAAGCAATTAGTGCAGGCGCAAAACCAGGTTTTATACAGTAGCACATAAGGAGTGAGAAAGCTGCTGAGGCTCGACGTTACACTTTTACAAAAACAATCATTAGTTAGATATAAACGGCAGTAATTGATTCAGTAGGACTCCTTATCCATGTAAACGATCATTGTGACATCTGAATTCATTAATTATCTGAAATACACTGCGTGTGCGTGTGATGTTAAATGTTTGAACCAAGGTTAACGGTTAAAGTGTCAGAGAATGGGTGGTGATTTTTTGACGTCCTCCCATGATCTGAAGTGAGCGTGCGTGTTTGTGTTGGTGAAAGTTTAAGAAATGTACAACTGTCGGTTCAGCTCTCTGGTGCTCCCTGCTGGCAGTATCACTATACTGTCCTCATGTTTCACAAAAATAGTTTTGAGAGACGTTGTCAGTTTTTGTATGTTGCTTAAATCCTCCAAAGCGGTTGGCAGTAAACATCAGGTCACGGTACGCCACGGTAGGCCACGGAGTCAATGAGCTCGAGTTGAAAAAGAAAAAGCTTACAGCACCTGGTATTCCCAGGCGGTCTCCCATCCAAGTACTAACCAGGCCCGACCCTGCTTAGCTTCCGAGATCAGACGAGATCGGGCGTGTTCAGGGTGGTATGGCCGTAAGCAATTAGTGCAGGCGCAAAACCAGGTTTTATACAGTAGCACATAAGGAGTGAGAAAGCTGCTGAGGCTCGACGTTACACTTTTACAAAAACAATCATTAGTTAGATATAAACGGCAGTAATTGATTCAGTAGGACTCCTTATCCATGTAAACGATCATTGTGACATCTGAATTCATTAATTATCTGAAATACACTGCGTGTGCGTGTGATGTTAAATGTTTGAACCAAGGTTAACGGTTAAAGTGTCAGAGAATGGGTGGTGATTTTTTGACGTCCTCCCATGATCTGAAGTGAGCGTGCGTGTTTGTGTTGGTGAAAGTTTAAGAAATGTACAACTGTCGGTTCAGCTCTCTGGTGCTCCCTGCTGGCAGTATCACTATACTGTCCTCATGTTTCACAAAAATAGTTTTGAGAGACGTTGTCAGTTTTTGTATGTTGCTTAAATCCTCCAAAGCGGTTGGCAGTAAACATCAGGTCACGGTACGCCACGGTAGGCCACGGAGGCAATGAGCTCGAGTTGAAAAAGAAAAAGCTTACAGCACCTGGTATTCCCAGGCGGTCTCCCATCCAAGTACTAACCAGGCCCGACCCTGCTTAGCTTCCGAGATCAGACGAGATCGGGCGTGTTCAGGGTGGTATGGCCGTAAGCAATTAGTGCAGGCGCAAAACCAGGTTTTATACAGTAGCACATAAGGAGTGAGAAAGCTGCTGAGGCTCGACGTTACACTTTACAAAAACAATCATTAGTTAGATATAAACGGCAGTAATTGATTCAGTAGGACTCCTTATCCATGTAAACGATCATTGTGACATCTGAATTCATTAATTATCTGAAATACACTGCGTGTGCGTGTGATGTTAAATGTTTGAACCAAGGTTAACGGTTAAAGTGTCAGAGAATGGGTGGTGATTTTTTGACGTCCTCCCATGATCTGAAGTGAGCGTGCGTGTTTGTGTTGGTGAAAGTTTAAGAAATGTACAACTGTCGGTTCAGCTCTCTGGTGCTCCCTGCTGGCAGTATCACTATACTGTCCTCATGTTTCACAAAAATAGTTTTGAGAGACGTTGTCAGTTTTTGTATGTTGCTTAAATCCTCCAAAGCGGTTGGCAGTAAACATCAGGTCACGGTACGCCACGGTAGGCCACGGAGTCAATGAGCTCGAGTTGAAAAAGAAAATGCTTACAGCACCTGGTATTCCCAGGCGGTCTCCCATCCAAGTACTAACCAGGCCCGACCCTGCTTAGCTTCCGAGATCAGACGAGATCGGGCGTGTTCAGGGTGGTATGGCCGTAAGCAATTAGTGCAGGCGCAAAACCAGGTTTTATACAGTAGCACATAAGGAGTGAGAAAGCTGCTGAGGCTCGACGTTACACTCTTACAAAAACAATCATTAGTTAGATATAAACGGCAGTAATTGATTCAGTAGGACTCCTTATCCATGTAAACGATCATTGTGACATCTGAATTCATTAATTATCTGAAATACACTGCGTGTGCGTGTGATGTTAAATGTTTGAACCAAGGTTAACGGTTAAAGTGTCAGAGAATGGGTGGTGATTTTTTGACGTCCTCCCATGATCTGAAGTGAGCGTGCGTGTTTGTGTTGGTGAAAGTTTAAGAAATGTACAACTGTCGGTTCAGCTCTCTGGTGCTCCCTGCTGGCAGTATCACTATACTGTCCTCATGTTTCACAAAAATAGTTTTGAGAGACGTTGTCAGTTTTTGTATGTTGCTTAAATCCTCCAAAGCGGTTGGCAGTAAACATCAGGTCACGGTACGCCACGGTAGGCCACGGAGTCAATGAGCTCGAGTTGAAAAAGAAAAAGCTTACAGCACCTGGTATTCCCAGGCGGTCTCCCATCCAAGTACTAACCAGGCCCGACCCTGCTTAGCTTCCGAGATCAGACGAGATCGGGCGTGTTCAGGGTGGTATGGCCGTAAGCAATTAGTGCAGGCGCAAAACCAGGTTTTATACAGTAGCACATAAGGAGTGAGAAAGCTGCTGAGGCTCGACGTTACACTCTTTACAAAAACAATCATTAGTTAGATATAAACGGCAGTAATTGATTCAGTAGGACTCCTTATCCATGTAAACGATCATTGTGACATCTGAATTCATTAATTATCTGAAATACACTGCGTGTGCGTGTGATGTTAAATGTTTGAACCAAGGTTAACGGTTAAAGTGTCAGAGAATGGGTGGTGATTTTTTGACGTCCTCCCATGATCTGAAGTGAGCGTGCGTGTTTGTGTTGGTGAAAGTTTAAGAAATGTACAACTGTCGGTTCAGCTCTCTGGTGCTCCCTGCTGGCAGTATCACTATACTGTCCTCATGTTTCACAAAAATAGTTTTGAGAGACGTTGTCAGTTTTTGTATGTTGCTTAAATCCTCCAAAGCGGTTGGCAGTAAACATCAGGTCACGGTACGCCACGGTAGGCCACGGAGTCAATGAGCTCGAGTTGAAAAAGAAAAAGCTTACAGCACCTGGTATTCCCAGGCGGTCTCCCATCCAAGTACTAACCAGGCCCGACCCTGCTTAGCTTCCGAGATCAGACGAGATCGGGCGTGTTCAGGGTGGTATGGCCGTAAGCAATTAGTGCAGGCGCAAAACCAGGTTTTATACAGTAGCACATAAGGAGTGAGAAAGCTGCTGAGGCTCGACGTTACACTTTACAAAAACAATCATTAGTTAGATATAAACGGCAGTAATTGATTCAGTAGGACTCCTTATCCATGTAAACGATCATTGTGACATCTGAATTCATTAATTATCTGAAATACACTGCGTGTGCGTGTGATGTTAAATGTTTGAACCAAGGTTAACGGTTAAAGTGTCAGAGAATGGGTGGTGATTTTTTGACGTCCTCCCATGATCTGAAGTGAGCGTGCGTGTTTGTGTTGGTGAAAGTTTAAGAAATGTACAACTGTCGGTTCAGCTCTCTGGTGCTCCCTGCTGGCAGTATCACTATACTGTCCTCATGTTTCACAAAAATAGTTTTGAGAGACGTTGTCAGTTTTTGTATGTTGCTTAAATCCTCCAAAGCGGTTGGCAGTAAACATCAGGTCACGGTACGCCACGGTAGGCCACGGAGTCAATGAGCTCGAGTTGAAAAAGAAAAAGCTTACAGCACCTGGTATTCCCAGGCGGTCTCCCATCCAAGTACTAACCAGGCCCGACCCTGCTTAGCTTCCGAGATCAGACGAGATCGGGCGTGTTCAGGGTGGTATGGCCGTAAGCAATTAGTGCAGGCGCAAAACCAGGTTTTATACAGTAGCACATAAGGAGTGAGAAAGCTGCTGAGGCTCGACGTTACACTTTACAAAAACAATCATTAGTTAGATATAAACGGCAGTAATTGATTCAGTAGGACTCCTTATCCATGTAAACGATCATTGTGACATCTGAATTCATTAATTATCTGAAATACACTGCGTGTGCGTGTGATGTTAAATGTTTGAACCAAGGTTAACGGTTAAAGTGTCAGAGAATGGGTGGTGATTTTTTGACGTCCTCCCATGATCTGAAGTGAGCGTGCGTGTTTGTGTTGGTGAAAGTTTAAGAAATGTACAACTGTCGGTTCAGCTCTCTGGTGCTCCCTGCTGGCAGTATCACTATACTGTCCTCATGTTTCACAAAAATAGTTTTGAGAGACGTTGTCAGTTTTGTATGTTGCTTAAATCCTCCAAAGCGGTTGGCAGTAAACATCAGGTCACGGTACGCCACGGTAGGCCACGGAGTCAATGAGCTCGAGTTGAAAAAGAAAAAGCTTACAGCACCTGGTATTCCCAGGCGGTCTCCCATCCAAGTACTAACCAGGCCCGACCCTGCTTAGCTTCCGAGATCAGACGAGATCGGGCGTGTTCAGGGTGGTATGGCCGTAAGCAATTAGTGCAGGCGCAAAACCAGGTTTTATACAGTAGCACATAAGGAGTGAGAAAGCTGCTGAGGCTCGACGTTACACTTTTACAAAAACAATCATTAGTTAGATATAAACGGCAGTAATTGATTCAGTAGGACTCCTTATCCATGTAAACGATCATTGTGACATCTGAATTCATTAATTATCTGAAATACACTGCGTGTGCGTGTGATGTTAAATGTTTGAACCAAGGTTAACGGTTAAAGTGTCAGAGAATGGGTGGTGATTTTTTGACGTCCTCCCATGATCTGAAGTGAGCGTGCGTGTTTGTGTTGGTGAAAGTTTAAGAAATGTACAACTGTCGGTTCAGCTCTCTGGTGCTCCCTGCTGGCAGTATCACTATACTGTCCTCATGTTTCACAAAAATAGTTTTGAGAGACGTTGTCAGTTTTTGTATGTTGCTTAAATCCTCCAAAGCGGTTGGCAGTAAACATCAGGTCACGGTACGCCACGGAGTCAATGAGCTCGAGTTGAAAAAGAAAAAGCTTACAGCACCTGGTATTCCCAGGCGGTCTCCCATCCAAGTACTAACCAGGCCCGACCCTGCTTAGCTTCCGAGATCAGACGAGATCGGGCGTGTTCAGGGTGGTATGGCCGTAAGCAATTAGTGCAGGCGCAAAACCAGGTTTTATACAGTAGCACATAAGGAGTGAGAAAGCTGCTGAGGCTCGACGTTACACTCTTACAAAAACAATCATTAGTTAGATATAAACGGCAGTAATTGATTCAGTAGGACTCCTTATCCATGTAAACGATCATTGTGACATCTGAATTCATTAATTATCTGAAATACACTGCGTGTGCGTGTGATGTTAAATGTTTGAACCAAGGTTAACGGTTAAAGTGTCAGAGAATGGGTGGTGATTTTTTGACGTCCTCCCATGATCTGAAGTGAGCGTGCGTGTTTGTGTTGGTGAAAGTTTAAGAAATGTACAACTGTCGGTTCAGCTCTCTGGTGCTCCCTGCTGGCAGTATCACTATACTGTCCTCATGTTTCACAAAAATAGTTTTGAGAGACGTTGTCAGTTTTTGTATGTTGCTTAAATCCTCCAAAGCGGTTGGCAGTAAACATCAGGTCACGGTACGCCACGGTAGGCCACGGAGGCAATGAGCTCGAGTTGAAAAAGAAAAAGCTTACAGCACCTGGTATTCCCAGGCGGTCTCCCATCCAAGTACTAACCAGGCCCGACCCTGCTTAGCTTCCGAGATCAGACGAGATCGGGCGTGTTCAGGGTGGTATGGCCGTAAGCAATTAGTGCAGGCGCAAAACCAGGTTTTATACAGTAGCACATAAGGAGTGAGAAAGCTGCTGAGGCTCGACGTTACACTTTTACAAAAACAATCATTAGTTAGATATAAACGGCAGTAATTGATTCAGTAGGACTCCTTATCCATGTAAACGATCATTGTGACATCTGAATTCATTAATTATCTGAAATACACTGCGTGTGCGTGTGATGTTAAATGTTTGAACCAAGGTTAACGGTTAAAGTGTCAGAGAATGGGTGGTGATTTTTTGACGTCCTCCCATGATCTGAAGTGAGCGTGCGTGTTTGTGTTGGTGAAAGTTTAAGAAATGTACAACTGTCGGTTCAGCTCTCTGGTGCTCCCTGCTGGCAGTATCACTATACTGTCCTCATGTTTCACAAAAATAGTTTTGAGAGACGTTGTCAGTTTTTGTATGTTGCTTAAATCCTCCAAAGCGGTTGGCAGTAAACATCAGGTCACGGTACGCCACGGTAGGCCACGGAGGCAATGAGCTCGAGTTGAAAAAGAAAAAGCTTACAGCACCTGGTATTCCCAGGCGGTCTCCCATCCAAGTACTAACCAGGCCCGACCCTGCTTAGCTTCCGAGATCAGACGAGATCGGGCGTGTTCAGGGTGGTATGGCCGTAAGCAATTAGTGCAGGCGCAAAACCAGGTTTTATACAGTAGCACATAAGGAGTGAGAAAGCTGCTGAGGCTCGACGTTACACTTTTACAAAAACAATCATTAGTTAGATATAAACGGCAGTAATTGATTCAGTAGGACTCCTTATCCATGTAAACGATCATTGTGACATCTGAATTCATTAATTATCTGAAATACACTGCGTGTGCGTGTGATGTTAAATGTTTGAACCAAGGTTAACGGTTAAAGTGTCAGAGAATGGGTGGTGATTTTTTGACGTCCTCCCATGATCTGAAGTGAGCGTGCGTGTTTGTGTTGGTGAAAGTTTAAGAAATGTACAACTGTCGGTTCAGCTCTCTGGTGCTCCCTGCTGGCAGTATCACTATACTGTCCTCATGTTTCACAAAAATAGTTTTGAGAGACGTTGTCAGTTTTTGTATGTTGCTTAAATCCTCCAAAGCGGTTGGCAGTAAACATCAGGTCACGGTACGCCACGGTAGGCCACGGAGGCAATGAGCTCGAGTTGAAAAAGAAAAAGCTTACAGCACCTGGTATTCCCAGGCGGTCTCCCATCCAAGTACTAACCAGGCCCGACCCTGCTTAGCTTCCGAGATCAGACGAGATCGGGCGTGTTCAGGGTGGTATGGCCGTAAGCAATTAGTGCAGGCGCAAAACCAGGTTTTATACAGTAGCACATAAGGAGTGAGAAAGCTGCTGAGGCTCGACGTTACACTTTTACAAAAACAATCATTAGTTAGATATAAACGGCAGTAATTGATTCAGTAGGACTCCTTATCCATGTAAACGATCATTGTGACATCTGAATTCATTAATTATCTGAAATACACTGCGTGTGCGTGTGATGTTAAATGTTTGAACCAAGGTTAACGGTTAAAGTGTCAGAGAATGGGTGGTGATTTTTTGACGTCCTCCCATGATCTGAAGTGAGCGTGCGTGTTTGTGTTGGTGAAAGTTTAAGAAATGTACAACTGTCGGTTCAGCTCTCTGGTGCTCCCTGCTGGCAGTATCACTATACTGTCCTCATGTTTCACAAAAATAGTTTTGAGAGACGTTGTCAGTTTTTGTATGTTGCTTAAATCCTCCAAAGCGGTTGGCAGTAAACATCAGGTCACGGTACGCCACGGTAGGCCACGGAGTCAATGAGCTCGAGTTGAAAAGAAAAAGCTTACAGCACCTGGTATTCCCAGGCGGTCTCCCATCCAAGTACTAACCAGGCCCGACCCTGCTTAGCTTCCGAGATCAGACGAGATCGGGCGTGTTCAGGGTGGTATGGCCGTAAGCAATTAGTGCAGGCGCAAAACCAGGTTTTATACAGTAGCACATAAGGAGTGAGAAAGCTGCTGAGGCTCGACGTTACACTTTTACAAAAACAATCATTAGTTAGATATAAACGGCAGTAATTGATTCAGTAGGACTCCTTATCCATGTAAACGATCATTGTGACATCTGAATTCATTAATTATCTGAAATACACTGCGTGTGCGTGTGATGTTAAATGTTTGAACCAAGGTTAACGGTTAAAGTGTCAGAGAATGGGTGGTGATTTTTTGACGTCCTCCCATGATCTGAAGTGAGCGTGCGTGTTTGTGTTGGTGAAAGTTTAAGAAATGTACAACTGTCGGTTCAGCTCTCTGGTGCTCCCTGCTGGCAGTATCACTATACTGTCCTCATGTTTCACAAAAATAGTTTTGAGAGACGTTGTCAGTTTTTGTATGTTGCTTAAATCCTCCAAAGCGGTTGGCAGTAAACATCAGGTCACGGTACGCCACGGTAGGCCACGGAGTCAATGAGCTCGAGTTGAAAAAGAAAAAGCTTACAGCACCTGGTATTCCCAGGCGGTCTCCCATCCAAGTACTAACCAGGCCCGACCCTGCTTAGCTTCCGAGATCAGACGAGATCGGGCGTGTTCAGGGTGGTATGGCCGTAAGCAATTAGTGCAGGCGCAAAACCAGGTTTTATACAGTAGCACATAAGGAGTGAGAAAGCTGCTGAGGCTCGACGTTACACTTTTACAAAAACAATCATTAGTTAGATATAAACGGCAGTAATTGATTCAGTAGGACTCCTTATCCATGTAAACGATCATTGTGACATCTGAATTCATTAATTATCTGAAATACACTGCGTGTGCGTGTGATGTTAAATGTTTGAACCAAGGTTAACGGTTAAAGTGTCAGAGAATGGGTGGTGATTTTTTGACGTCCTCCCATGATCTGAAGTGAGCGTGCGTGTTTGTGTTGGTGAAAGTTTAAGAAATGTACAACTGTCGGTTCAGCTCTCTGGTGCTCCCTGCTGGCAGTATCACTATACTGTCCTCATGTTTCACAAAAATAGTTTTGAGAGACGTTGTCAGTTTTTGTATGTTGCTTAAATCCTCCAAAGCGGTTGGCAGTAAACATCAGGTCACGGTACGCCACGGTAGGCCACGGAGGCAATGAGCTCGAGTTGAAAAAGAAAAAGCTTACAGCACCTGGTATTCCCAGGCGGTCTCCCATCCAAGTACTAACCAGGCCCGACCCTGCTTAGCTTCCGAGATCAGACGAGATCGGGCGTGTTCAGGGTGGTATGGCCGTAAGCAATTAGTGCAGGCGCAAAACCAGGTTTTATACAGTAGCACATAAGGAGTGAGAAAGCTGCTGAGGCTCGACGTTACACTTTACAAAAACAATCATTAGTTAGATATAAACGGCAGTAATTGATTCAGTAGGACTCCTTATCCATGTAAACGATCATTGTGACATCTGAATTCATTAATTATCTGAAATACACTGCGTGTGCGTGTGATGTTAAATGTTTGAACCAAGGTTAACGGTTAAAGTGTCAGAGAATGGGTGGTGATTTTTTGACGTCCTCCCATGATCTGAAGTGAGCGTGCGTGTTTGTGTTGGTGAAAGTTTAAGAAATGTACAACTGTCGGTTCAGCTCTCTGGTGCTCCCTGCTGGCAGTATCACTATACTGTCCTCATGTTTCACAAAAATAGTTTTGAGAGACGTTGTCAGTTTTTGTATGTTGCTTAAATCCTCCAAAGCGGTTGGCAGTAAACATCAGGTCACGGTACGCCACGGTAGGCCACGGAGTCAATGAGCTCGAGTTGAAAAAGAAAAAGCTTACAGCACCTGGTATTCCCAGGCGGTCTCCCATCCAAGTACTAACCAGGCCCGACCCTGCTTAGCTTCCGAGATCAGACGAGATCGGGCGTGTTCAGGGTGGTATGGCCGTAAGCAATTAGTGCAGGCGCAAAACCAGGTTTTATACAGTAGCACATAAGGAGTGAGAAAGCTGCTGAGGCTCGACGTTACACTTTTACAAAAACAATCATTAGTTAGATATAAACGGCAGTAATTGATTCAGTAGGACTCCTTATCCATGTAAACGATCATTGTGACATCTGAATTCATTAATTATCTGAAATACACTGCGTGTGCGTGTGATGTTAAATGTTTGAACCAAGGTTAACGGTTAAAGTGTCAGAGAATGGGTGGTGATTTTTTGACGTCCTCCCATGATCTGAAGTGAGCGTGCGTGTTTGTGTTGGTGAAAGTTTAAGAAATGTACAACTGTCGGTTCAGCTCTCTGGTGCTCCCTGCTGGCAGTATCACTATACTGTCCTCATGTTTCACAAAAATAGTTTTGAGAGACGTTGTCAGTTTTTGTATGTTGCTTAAATCCTCCAAAGCGGTTGGCAGTAAACATCAGGTCACGGTACGCCACGGTAGGCCACGGAGGCAATGAGCTCGAGTTGAAAAAGAAAAAGCTTACAGCACCTGGTATTCCCAGGCGGTCTCCCATCCAAGTACTAACCAGGCCCGACCCTGCTTAGCTTCCGAGATCAGACGAGATCGGGCGTGTTCAGGGTGGTATGGCCGTAAGCAATTAGTGCAGGCGCAAAACCAGGTTTTATACAGTAGCACATAAGGAGTGAGAAAGCTGCTGAGGCTCGACGTTACACTTTTACAAAAACAATCATTAGTTAGATATAAACGGCAGTAATTGATTCAGTAGGACTCCTTATCCATGTAAACGATCATTGTGACATCTGAATTCATTAATTATCTGAAATACACTGCGTGTGCGTGTGATGTTAAATGTTTGAACCAAGGTTAACGGTTAAAGTGTCAGAGAATGGGTGGTGATTTTTTGACGTCCTCCCATGATCTGAAGTGAGCGTGCGTGTTTGTGTTGGTGAAAGTTTAAGAAATGTACAACTGTCGGTTCAGCTCTCTGGTGCTCCCTGCTGGCAGTATCACTATACTGTCCTCATGTTTCACAAAAATAGTTTTGAGAGACGTTGTCAGTTTTTGTATGTTGCTTAAATCCTCCAAAGCGGTTGGCAGTAAACATCAGGTCACGGTACGCCACGGTAGGCCACGGAGGCAATGAGCTCGAGTTGAAAAAGAAAAAGCTTACAGCACCTGGTATTCCCAGGCGGTCTCCCATCCAAGTACTAACCAGGCCCGACCCTGCTTAGCTTCCGAGATCAGACGAGATCGGGCGTGTTCAGGGTGGTATGGCCGTAAGCAATTAGTGCAGGCGCAAAACCAGGTTTTATACAGTAGCACATAAGGAGTGAGAAAGCTGCTGAGGCTCGACGTTACACTTTTACAAAAACAATCATTAGTTAGATATAAACGGCAGTAATTGATTCAGTAGGACTCCTTATCCATGTAAACGATCATTGTGACATCTGAATTCATTAATTATCTGAAATACACTGCGTGTGCGTGTGATGTTAAATGTTTGAACCAAGGTTAACGGTTAAAGTGTCAGAGAATGGGTGGTGATTTTTTGACGTCCTCCCATGATCTGAAGTGAGCGTGCGTGTTTGTGTTGGTGAAAGTTTAAGAAATGTACAACTGTCGGTTCAGCTCTCTGGTGCTCCCTGCTGGCAGTATCACTATACTGTCCTCATGTTTCACAAAAATAGTTTTGAGAGACGTTGTCAGTTTTTGTATGTTGCTTAAATCCTCCAAAGCGGTTGGCAGTAAACATCAGGTCACGGTACGCCACGGTAGGCCACGGAGTCAATGAGCTCGAGTTGAAAAAGAAAAAGCTTACAGCACCTGGTATTCCCAGGCGGTCTCCCATCCAAGTACTAACCAGGCCCGACCCTGCTTAGCTTCCGAGATCAGACGAGATCGGGCGTGTTCAGGGTGGTATGGCCGTAAGCAATTAGTGCAGGCGCAAAACCAGGTTTTATACAGTAGCACATAAGGAGTGAGAAAGCTGCTGAGGCTCGACGTTACACTTTTACAAAAACAATCATTAGTTAGATATAAACGGCAGTAATTGATTCAGTAGGACTCCTTATCCATGTAAACGATCATTGTGACATCTGAATTCATTAATTATCTGAAATACACTGCGTGTGCGTGTGATGTTAAATGTTTGAACCAAGGTTAACGGTTAAAGTGTCAGAGAATGGGTGGTGATTTTTTGACGTCCTCCCATGATCTGAAGTGAGCGTGCGTGTTTGTGTTGGTGAAAGTTTAAGAAATGTACAACTGTCGGTTCAGCTCTCTGGTGCTCCCTGCTGGCAGTATCACTATACTGTCCTCATGTTTCACAAAAATAGTTTTGAGAGACGTTGTCAGTTTTTGTATGTTGCTTAAATCCTCCAAAGCGGTTGGCAGTAAACATCAGGTCACGGTACGCCACGGTAGGCCACGGAGTCAATGAGCTCGAGTTGAAAAAGAAAAAGCTTACAGCACCTGGTATTCCCAGGCGGTCTCCCATCCAAGTACTAACCAGGCCCGACCCTGCTTAGCTTCCGAGATCAGACGAGATCGGGCGTGTTCAGGGTGGTATGGCCGTAAGCAATTAGTGCAGGCGCAAAACCAGGTTTTATACAGTAGCACATAAGGAGTGAGAAAGCTGCTGAGGCTCGACGTTACACTTTTACAAAAACAATCATTAGTTAGATATAAACGGCAGTAATTGATTCAGTAGGACTCCTTATCCATGTAAACGATCATTGTGACATCTGAATTCATTAATTATCTGAAATACACTGCGTGTGCGTGTGATGTTAAATGTTTGAACCAAGGTTAACGGTTAAAGTGTCAGAGAATGGGTGGTGATTTTTTGACGTCCTCCCATGATCTGAAGTGAGCGTGCGTGTTTGTGTTGGTGAAAGTTTAAGAAATGTACAACTGTCGGTTCAGCTCTCTGGTGCTCCCTGCTGGCAGTATCACTATACTGTCCTCATGTTTCACAAAAATAGTTTTGAGAGACGTTGTCAGTTTTTGTATGTTGCTTAAATCCTCCAAAGCGGTTGGCAGTAAACATCAGGTCACGGTACGCCACGGTAGGCCACGGAGTCAATGAGCTCGAGTTGAAAAAGAAAAAGCTTACAGCACCTGGTATTCCCAGGCGGTCTCCCATCCAAGTACTAACCAGGCCCGACCCTGCTTAGCTTCCGAGATCAGACGAGATCGGGCGTGTTCAGGGTGGTATGGCCGTAAGCAATTAGTGCAGGCGCAAAACCAGGTTTTATACAGTAGCACATAAGGAGTGAGAAAGCTGCTGAGGCTCGACGTTACACTCTTACAAAAACAATCATTAGTTAGATATAAACGGCAGTAATTGATTCAGTAGGACTCCTTATCCATGTAAACGATCATTGTGACATCTGAATTCATTAATTATCTGAAATACACTGCGTGTGCGTGTGATGTTAAATGTTTGAACCAAGGTTAACGGTTAAAGTGTCAGAGAATGGGTGGTGATTTTTTGACGTCCTCCCATGATCTGAAGTGAGCGTGCGTGTTTGTGTTGGTGAAAGTTTAAGAAATGTACAACTGTCGGTTCAGCTCTCTGGTGCTCCCTGCTGGCAGTATCACTATACTGTCCTCATGTTTCACAAAAATAGTTTTGAGAGACGTTGTCAGTTTTTGTATGTTGCTTAAATCCTCCAAAGCGGTTGGCAGTAAACATCAGGTCACGGTACGCCACGGTAGGCCACGGAGTCAATGAGCTCGAGTTGAAAAAGAAAAAGCTTACAGCACCTGGTATTCCCAGGCGGTCTCCCATCCAAGTACTAACCAGGCCCGACCCTGCTTAGCTTCCGAGATCAGACGAGATCGGGCGTGTTCAGGGTGGTATGGCCGTAAGCAATTAGTGCAGGCGCAAAACCAGGTTTTATACAGTAGCACATAAGGAGTGAGAAAGCTGCTGAGGCTCGACGTTACACTCTTACAAAAACAATCATTAGTTAGATATAAACGGCAGTAATTGATTCAGTAGGACTCCTTATCCATGTAAACGATCATTGTGACATCTGAATTCATTAATTATCTGAAATACACTGCGTGTGCGTGTGATGTTAAATGTTTGAACCAAGGTTAACGGTTAAAGTGTCAGAGAATGGGTGGTGATTTTTTGACGTCCTCCCATGATCTGAAGTGAGCGTGCGTGTTTGTGTTGGTGAAAGTTTAAGAAATGTACAACTGTCGGTTCAGCTCTCTGGTGCTCCCTGCTGGCAGTATCACTATACTGTCCTCATGTTTCACAAAAATAGTTTTGAGAGACGTTGTCAGTTTTTGTATGTTGCTTAAATCCTCCAAAGCGGTTGGCAGTAAACATCAGGTCACGGTACGCCACGGTAGGCCACGGAGTCAATGAGCTCGAGTTGAAAAAGAAAAAGCTTACAGCACCTGGTATTCCCAGGCGGTCTCCCATCCAAGTACTAACCAGGCCCGACCCTGCTTAGCTTCCGAGATCAGACGAGATCGGGCGTGTTCAGGGTGGTATGGCCGTAAGCAATTAGTGCAGGCGCAAAACCAGGTTTTATACAGTAGCACATAAGGAGTGAGAAAGCTGCTGAGGCTCGACGTTACACTTTTACAAAAACAATCATTAGTTAGATATAAACGGCAGTAATTGATTCAGTAGGACTCCTTATCCATGTAAACGATCATTGTGACATCTGAATTCATTAATTATCTGAAATACACTGCGTGTGCGTGTGATGTTAAATGTTTGAACCAAGGTTAACGGTTAAAGTGTCAGAGAATGGGTGGTGATTTTTTGACGTCCTCCCATGATCTGAAGTGAGCGTGCGTGTTTGTGTTGGTGAAAGTTTAAGAAATGTACAACTGTCGGTTCAGCTCTCTGGTGCTCCCTGCTGGCAGTATCACTATACTGTCCTCATGTTTCACAAAAATAGTTTTGAGAGACGTTGTCAGTTTTTGTATGTTGCTTAAATCCTCCAAAGCGGTTGGCAGTAAACATCAGGTCACGGTACGCCACGGTAGGCCACGGAGTCAATGAGCTCGAGTTGAAAAAGAAAAAGCTTACAGCACCTGGTATTCCCAGGCGGTCTCCCATCCAAGTACTAACCAGGCCCGACCCTGCTTAGCTTCCGAGATCAGACGAGATCGGGCGTGTTCAGGGTGGTATGGCCGTAAGCAATTAGTGCAGGCGCAAAACCAGGTTTTATACAGTAGCACATAAGGAGTGAGAAAGCTGCTGAGGCTCGACGTTACACTTTTACAAAAACAATCATTAGTTAGATATAAACGGCAGTAATTGATTCAGTAGGACTCCTTATCCATGTAAACGATCATTGTGACATCTGAATTCATTAATTATCTGAAATACACTGCGTGTGCGTGTGATGTTAAATGTTTGAACCAAGGTTAACGGTTAAAGTGTCAGAGAATGGGTGGTGATTTTTTGACGTCCTCCCATGATCTGAAGTGAGCGTGCGTGTTTGTGTTGGTGAAAGTTTAAGAAATGTACAACTGTCGGTTCAGCTCTCTGGTGCTCCCTGCTGGCAGTATCACTATACTGTCCTCATGTTTCACAAAAATAGTTTTGAGAGACGTTGTCAGTTTTTGTATGTTGCTTAAATCCTCCAAAGCGGTTGGCAGTAAACATCAGGTCACGGTACGCCACGGTAGGCCACGGAGTCAATGAGCTCGAGTTGAAAAAGAAAAGCTTACAGCACCTGGTATTCCCAGGCGGTCTCCCATCCAAGTACTAACCAGGCCCGACCCTGCTTAGCTTCCGAGATCAGACGAGATCGGGCGTGTTCAGGGTGGTATGGCCGTAAGCAATTAGTGCAGGCGCAAAACCAGGTTTTATACAGTAGCACATAAGGAGTGAGAAAGCTGCTGAGGCTCGACGTTACACTTTTACAAAAACAATCATTAGTTAGATATAAACGGCAGTAATTGATTCAGTAGGACTCCTTATCCATGTAAACGATCATTGTGACATCTGAATTCATTAATTATCTGAAATACACTGCGTGTGCGTGTGATGTTAAATGTTTGAACCAAGGTTAACGGTTAAAGTGTCAGAGAATGGGTGGTGATTTTTTGACGTCCTCCCATGATCTGAAGTGAGCGTGCGTGTTTGTGTTGGTGAAAGTTTAAGAAATGTACAACTGTCGGTTCAGCTCTCTGGTGCTCCCTGCTGGCAGTATCACTATACTGTCCTCATGTTTCACAAAAATAGTTTTGAGAGACGTTGTCAGTTTTTGTATGTTGCTTAAATCCTCCAAAGCGGTTGGCAGTAAACATCAGGTCACGGTACGCCACGGTAGGCCACGGAGGCAATGAGCTCGAGTTGAAAAAGAAAAAGCTTACAGCACCTGGTATTCCCAGGCGGTCTCCCATCCAAGTACTAACCAGGCCCGACCCTGCTTAGCTTCCGAGATCAGACGAGATCGGGCGTGTTCAGGGTGGTATGGCCGTAAGCAATTAGTGCAGGCGCAAAACCAGGTTTTATACAGTAGCACATAAGGAGTGAGAAAGCTGCTGAGGCTCGACGTTACACTTTTACAAAAACAATCATTAGTTAGATATAAACGGCAGTAATTGATTCAGTAGGACTCCTTATCCATGTAAACGATCATTGTGACATCTGAATTCATTAATTATCTGAAATACACTGCGTGTGCGTGTGATGTTAAATGTTTGAACCAAGGTTAACGGTTAAAGTGTCAGAGAATGGGTGGTGATTTTTTGACGTCCTCCCATGATCTGAAGTGAGCGTGCGTGTTTGTGTTGGTGAAAGTTTAAGAAATGTACAACTGTCGGTTCAGCTCTCTGGTGCTCCCTGCTGGCAGTATCACTATACTGTCCTCATGTTTCACAAAAATAGTTTTGAGAGACGTTGTCAGTTTTTGTATGTTGCTTAAATCCTCCAAAGCGGTTGGCAGTAAACATCAGGTCACGGTACGCCACGGTAGGCCACGGAGTCAATGAGCTCGAGTTGAAAAAGAAAAAGCTTACAGCACCTGGTATTCCCAGGCGGTCTCCCATCCAAGTACTAACCAGGCCCGACCCTGCTTAGCTTCCGAGATCAGACGAGATCGGGCGTGTTCAGGGTGGTATGGCCGTAAGCAATTAGTGCAGGCGCAAAACCAGGTTTTATACAGTAGCACATAAGGAGTGAGAAAGCTGCTGAGGCTCGACGTTACACTTTTACAAAAACAATCATTAGTTAGATATAAACGGCAGTAATTGATTCAGTAGGACTCCTTATCCATGTAAACGATCATTGTGACATCTGAATTCATTAATTATCTGAAATACACTGCGTGTGCGTGTGATGTTAAATGTTTGAACCAAGGTTAACGGTTAAAGTGTCAGAGAATGGGTGGTGATTTTTTGACGTCCTCCCATGATCTGAAGTGAGCGTGCGTGTTTGTGTTGGTGAAAGTTTAAGAAATGTACAACTGTCGGTTCAGCTCTCTGGTGCTCCCTGCTGGCAGTATCACTATACTGTCCTCATGTTTCACAAAAATAGTTTTGAGAGACGTTGTCAGTTTTTGTATGTTGCTTAAATCCTCCAAAGCGGTTGGCAGTAAACATCAGGTCACGGTACGCCACGGTAGGCCACGGAGGCAATGAGCTCGAGTTGAAAAAGAAAAAGCTTACAGCACCTGGTATTCCCAGGCGGTCTCCCATCCAAGTACTAACCAGGCCCGACCCTGCTTAGCTTCCGAGATCAGACGAGATCGGGCGTGTTCAGGGTGGTATGGCCGTAAGCAATTAGTGCAGGCGCAAAACCAGGTTTTATACAGTAGCACATAAGGAGTGAGAAAGCTGCTGAGGCTCGACGTTACACTTTTACAAAAACAATCATTAGTTAGATATAAACGGCAGTAATTGATTCAGTAGGACTCCTTATCCATGTAAACGATCATTGTGACATCTGAATTCATTAATTATCTGAAATACACTGCGTGTGCGTGTGATGTTAAATGTTTGAACCAAGGTTAACGGTTAAAGTGTCAGAGAATGGGTGGTGATTTTTTGACGTCCTCCCATGATCTGAAGTGAGCGTGCGTGTTTGTGTTGGTGAAAGTTTAAGAAATGTACAACTGTCGGTTCAGCTCTCTGGTGCTCCCTGCTGGCAGTATCACTATACTGTCCTCATGTTTCACAAAAATAGTTTTGAGAGACGTTGTCAGTTTTTGTATGTTGCTTAAATCCTCCAAAGCGGTTGGCAGTAAACATCAGGTCACGGTACGCCACGGTAGGCCACGGAGTCAATGAGCTCGAGTTGAAAAAGAAAAAGCTTACAGCACCTGGTATTCCCAGGCGGTCTCCCATCCAAGTACTAACCAGGCCCGACCCTGCTTAGCTTCCGAGATCAGACGAGATCGGGCGTGTTCAGGGTGGTATGGCCGTAAGCAATTAGTGCAGGCGCAAAACCAGGTTTTATACAGTAGCACATAAGGAGTGAGAAAGCTGCTGAGGCTCGACGTTACACTTTTACAAAAACAATCATTAGTTAGATATAAACGGCAGTAATTGATTCAGTAGGACTCCTTATCCATGTAAACGATCATTGTGACATCTGAATTCATTAATTATCTGAAATACACTGCGTGTGCGTGTGATGTTAAATGTTTGAACCAAGGTTAACGGTTAAAGTGTCAGAGAATGGGTGGTGATTTTTTGACGTCCTCCCATGATCTGAAGTGAGCGTGCGTGTTTGTGTTGGTGAAAGTTTAAGAAATGTACAACTGTCGGTTCAGCTCTCTGGTGCTCCCTGCTGGCAGTATCACTATACTGTCCTCATGTTTCACAAAAATAGTTTTGAGAGACGTTGTCAGTTTTTGTATGTTGCTTAAATCCTCCAAAGCGGTTGGCAGTAAACATCAGGTCACGGTACGCCACGGTAGGCCACGGAGGCAATGAGCTCGAGTTGAAAAAGAAAAAGCTTACAGCACCTGGTATTCCCAGGCGGTCTCCCATCCAAGTACTAACCAGGCCCGACCCTGCTTAGCTTCCGAGATCAGACGAGATCGGGCGTGTTCAGGGTGGTATGGCCGTAAGCAATTAGTGCAGGCGCAAAACCAGGTTTTATACAGTAGCACATAAGGAGTGAGAAAGCTGCTGAGGCTCGACGTTACACTCTTACAAAAACAATCATTAGTTAGATATAAACGGCAGTAATTGATTCAGTAGGACTCCTTATCCATGTAAACGATCATTGTGACATCTGAATTCATTAATTATCTGAAATACACTGCGTGTGCGTGTGATGTTAAATGTTTGAACCAAGGTTAACGGTTAAAGTGTCAGAGAATGGGTGGTGATTTTTTGACGTCCTCCCATGATCTGAAGTGAGCGTGCGTGTTTGTGTTGGTGAAAGTTTAAGAAATGTACAACTGTCGGTTCAGCTCTCTGGTGCTCCCTGCTGGCAGTATCACTATACTGTCCTCATGTTTCACAAAAATAGTTTTGAGAGACGTTGTCAGTTTTTGTATGTTGCTTAAATCCTCCAAAGCGGTTGGCAGTAAACATCAGGTCACGGTACGCCACGGTAGGCCACGGAGTCAATGAGCTCGAGTTGAAAAAGAAAAAGCTTACAGCACCTGGTATTCCCAGGCGGTCTCCCATCCAAGTACTAACCAGGCCCGACCCTGCTTAGCTTCCGAGATCAGACGAGATCGGGCGTGTTCAGGGTGGTATGGCCGTAAGCAATTAGTGCAGGCGCAAAACCAGGTTTTATACAGTAGCACATAAGGAGTGAGAAAGCTGCTGAGGCTCGACGTTACACTTTTACAAAAACAATCATTAGTTAGATATAAACGGCAGTAATTGATTCAGTAGGACTCCTTATCCATGTAAACGATCATTGTGACATCTGAATTCATTAATTATCTGAAATACACTGCGTGTGCGTGTGATGTTAAATGTTTGAACCAAGGTTAACGGTTAAAGTGTCAGAGAATGGGTGGTGATTTTTTGACGTCCTCCCATGATCTGAAGTGAGCGTGCGTGTTTGTGTTGGTGAAAGTTTAAGAAATGTACAACTGTCGGTTCAGCTCTCTGGTGCTCCCTGCTGGCAGTATCACTATACTGTCCTCATGTTTCACAAAAATAGTTTTGAGAGACGTTGTCAGTTTTTGTATGTTGCTTAAATCCTCCAAAGCGGTTGGCAGTAAACATCAGGTCACGGTACGCCACGGTAGGCCACGGAGTCAATGAGCTCGAGTTGAAAAAGAAAAAGCTTACAGCACCTGGTATTCCCAGGCGGTCTCCCATCCAAGTACTAACCAGGCCCGACCCTGCTTAGCTTCCGAGATCAGACGAGATCGGGCGTGTTCAGGGTGGTATGGCCGTAAGCAATTAGTGCAGGCGCAAAACCAGGTTTTATACAGTAGCACATAAGGAGTGAGAAAGCTGCTGAGGCTCGACGTTACACTTTTACAAAAACAATCATTAGTTAGATATAAACGGCAGTAATTGATTCAGTAGGACTCCTTATCCATGTAAACGATCATTGTGACATCTGAATTCATTAATTATCTGAAATACACTGCGTGTGCGTGTGATGTTAAATGTTTGAACCAAGGTTAACGGTTAAAGTGTCAGAGAATGGGTGGTGATTTTTTGACGTCCTCCCATGATCTGAAGTGAGCGTGCGTGTTTGTGTTGGTGAAAGTTTAAGAAATGTACAACTGTCGGTTCAGCTCTCTGGTGCTCCCTGCTGGCAGTATCACTATACTGTCCTCATGTTTCACAAAAATAGTTTTGAGAGACGTTGTCAGTTTTTGTATGTTGCTTAAATCCTCCAAAGCGGTTGGCAGTAAACATCAGGTCACGGTACGCCACGGTAGGCCACGGAGTCAATGAGCTCGAGTTGAAAAAGAAAAAGCTTACAGCACCTGGTATTCCCAGGCGGTCTCCCATCCAAGTACTAACCAGGCCCGACCCTGCTTAGCTTCCGAGATCAGACGAGATCGGGCGTGTTCAGGGTGGTATGGCCGTAAGCAATTAGTGCAGGCGCAAAACCAGGTTTTATACAGTAGCACATAAGGAGTGAGAAAGCTGCTGAGGCTCGACGTTACACTTTTACAAAAACAATCATTAGTTAGATATAAACGGCAGTAATTGATTCAGTAGGACTCCTTATCCATGTAAACGATCATTGTGACATCTGAATTCATTAATTATCTGAAATACACTGCGTGTGCGTGTGATGTTAAATGTTTGAACCAAGGTTAACGGTTAAAGTGTCAGAGAATGGGTGGTGATTTTTTGACGTCCTCCCATGATCTGAAGTGAGCGTGCGTGTTTGTGTTGGTGAAAGTTTAAGAAATGTACAACTGTCGGTTCAGCTCTCTGGTGCTCCCTGCTGGCAGTATCACTATACTGTCCTCATGTTTCACAAAAATAGTTTTGAGAGACGTTGTCAGTTTTTGTATGTTGCTTAAATCCTCCAAAGCGGTTGGCAGTAAACATCAGGTCACGGTACGCCACGGTAGGCCACGGAGTCAATGAGCTCGAGTTGAAAAAGAAAAAGCTTACAGCACCTGGTATTCCCAGGCGGTCTCCCATCCAAGTACTAACCAGGCCCGACCCTGCTTAGCTTCCGAGATCAGACGAGATCGGGCGTGTTCAGGGTGGTATGGCCGTAAGCAATTAGTGCAGGCGCAAAACCAGGTTTTATACAGTAGCACATAAGGAGTGAGAAAGCTGCTGAGGCTCGACGTTACACTTTTACAAAAACAATCATTAGTTAGATATAAACGGCAGTAATTGATTCAGTAGGACTCCTTATCCATGTAAACGATCATTGTGACATCTGAATTCATTAATTATCTGAAATACACTGCGTGTGCGTGTGATGTTAAATGTTTGAACCAAGGTTAACGGTTAAAGTGTCAGAGAATGGGTGGTGATTTTTTGACGTCCTCCCATGATCTGAAGTGAGCGTGCGTGTTTGTGTTGGTGAAAGTTTAAGAAATGTACAACTGTCGGTTCAGCTCTCTGGTGCTCCCTGCTGGCAGTATCACTATACTGTCCTCATGTTTCACAAAAATAGTTTTGAGAGACGTTGTCAGTTTTTGTATGTTGCTTAAATCCTCCAAAGCGGTTGGCAGTAAACATCAGGTCACGGTACGCCACGGTAGGCCACGGAGTCAATGAGCTCGAGTTGAAAAAGAAAAAGCTTACAGCACCTGGTATTCCCAGGCGGTCTCCCATCCAAGTACTAACCAGGCCCGACCCTGCTTAGCTTCCGAGATCAGACGAGATCGGGCGTGTTCAGGGTGGTATGGCCGTAAGCAATTAGTGCAGGCGCAAAACCAGGTTTTATACAGTAGCACATAAGGAGTGAGAAAGCTGCTGAGGCTCGACGTTACACTTTTACAAAAACAATCATTAGTTAGATATAAACGGCAGTAATTGATTCAGTAGGACTCCTTATCCATGTAAACGATCATTGTGACATCTGAATTCATTAATTATCTGAAATACACTGCGTGTGCGTGTGATGTTAAATGTTTGAACCAAGGTTAACGGTTAAAGTGTCAGAGAATGGGTGGTGATTTTTTGACGTCCTCCCATGATCTGAAGTGAGCGTGCGTGTTTGTGTTGGTGAAAGTTTAAGAAATGTACAACTGTCGTTTCAGCTCTCTGGTGCTCCCTGCTGGCAGTATCACTATACTGTCCTCATGTTTCACAAAAATAGTTTTGAGAGACGTTGTCAGTTTTTGTATGTTGCTTAAATCCTCCAAAGCGGTTGGCAGTAAACATCAGGTCACGGTACGCCACGGTAGGCCACGGAGGCAATGAGCTCGAGTTGAAAAAGAAAAAGCTTACAGCACCTGGTATTCCCAGGCGGTCTCCCATCCAAGTACTAACCAGGCCCGACCCTGCTTAGCTTCCGAGATCAGACGAGATCGGGCGTGTTCAGGGTGGTATGGCCGTAAGCAATTAGTGCAGGCGCAAAACCAGGTTTTATACAGTAGCACATAAGGAGTGAGAAAGCTGCTGAGGCTCGACGTTACACTTTTACAAAAACAATCATTAGTTAGATATAAACGGCAGTAATTGATTCAGTAGGACTCCTTATCCATGTAAACGATCATTGTGACATCTGAATTCATTAATTATCTGAAATACACTGCGTGTGCGTGTGATGTTAAATGTTTGAACCAAGGTTAACGGTTAAAGTGTCAGAGAATGGGTGGTGATTTTTTGACGTCCTCCCATGATCTGAAGTGAGCGTGCGTGTTTGTGTTGGTGAAAGTTTAAGAAATGTACAACTGTCGTTTCAGCTCTCTGGTGCTCCCTGCTGGCAGTATCACTATACTGTCCTCATGTTTCACAAAAATAGTTTTGAGAGACGTTGTCAGTTTTTGTATGTTGCTTAAATCCTCCAAAGCGGTTGGCAGTAAACATCAGGTCACGGTACGCCACGGTAGGCCACGGAGGCAATGAGCTCGAGTTGAAAAAGAAAAAGCTTACAGCACCTGGTATTCCCAGGCGGTCTCCCATCCAAGTACTAACCAGGCCCGACCCTGCTTAGCTTCCGAGATCAGACGAGATCGGGCGTGTTCAGGGTGGTATGGCCGTAAGCAATTAGTGCAGGCGCAAAACCAGGTTTTATACAGTAGCACATAAGGAGTGAGAAAGCTGCTGAGGCTCGACGTTACACTTTTACAAAAACAATCATTAGTTAGATATAAACGGCAGTAATTGATTCAGTAGGACTCCTTATCCATGTAAACGATCATTGTGACATCTGAATTCATTAATTATCTGAAATACACTGCGTGTGCGTGTGATGTTAAATGTTTGAACCAAGGTTAACGGTTAAAGTGTCAGAGAATGGGTGGTGATTTTTTGACGTCCTCCCATGATCTGAAGTGAGCGTGCGTGTTTGTGTTGGTGAAAGTTTAAGAAAAGTACAACTGTCGTTTCAGCTCTCTGGTGCTCCCTGCTGGCAGTATCACTATACTGTCCTCATGTTTCACAAAAATAGTTTTGAGAGACGTTGTCAGTTTTTGTATGTTGCTTAAATCCTCCAAAGCGGTTGGCAGTAAACATCAGGTCACGGTACGCCACGGTAGGCCACGGAGGCAATGAGCTCGAGTTGAAAAAGAAAAAGCTTACAGCACCTGGTATTCCCAGGCGGTCTCCCATCCAAGTACTAACCAGGCCCGACCCTGCTTAGCTTCCGAGATCAGACGAGATCGGGCGTGTTTTTTTTTTTTTTTTTTTTTTTTTATTAAAATTCCGTATTTACAGTAATTTACAATCTTTTACGGTCATAACCAAACACAGTATGACACACAGAAGACATACAGACAGTTGATAATCACAAATGTACGCAACAATCATATAGAGAGGTTAACCCTAATCATACACAACAAACATTTGCGTCGGAGTGGTCTGCCAGGTCTTAACAAGCAGGAAAAACAATGCCCACACTACACACTAAATCCTAACGTCCCTGATTCCGTTACCATGACTAAAGTGCTGTTCCTAACAAAATACTTGTGAAAATCCTCCCCTTCCCATCATTCAGAACCTCCTTCACATTCCCAACCACATCCTCCTTTACAAGTATTGCCACACCACACGATCTTGCCGTCCCACAATTGACGAATAACAGTCCCCTCCATTTCTCCTTGATTTCTGGCATTTTAGCCTGTGTCCAGTTTGTTTCCTGCAGCACTAAAATATCGGATTTAAAATTGATTAACACCTCATCAAACTTCGCCATATTGTTAAGACCGTTGATATTAATTGATGTGAGTGTGACCATTGAAATCAAAAGACACAGAGTGGGTATTACTGTTAAAATCTTTTTTTTTTTTTACGTACCCCTTTCTTTTTCAAGTTCCTCTGTTCCTCATCGGAATCAACCCCTCTCCTGCGTCTGACCCTGGGCGCCCTCTCCCTACAAACACCCAACGCCTCATTCCCAGACTTATTCTCCCTCTCCCTTCCATCAGCCAGTGTGGGGGGGGAAATTATAGGCGCCATACCACGCCAATGAGACGCGTCGGCTGTAGCCTCAATAGTCACAGCACAAGACCCCCAGGCTGCATCTTCCTCTACTGTAGGCCACCCGGGCGCCTGTAAAGAGAGGAGCCCCGCTTGAGAGCTCCTGCCCCCCCCCAACCCTGTGCCCCCATCTCCCCCTGATGCCGGGGCCATTGACACAACCAAATCCACTTCTAGGCTAGCCCCCGTGCCATGTCCCGCCTCGTTCCCCAACTGTCCAGACCCCCGCGGCACCTTGGCTACGCCCTCCGCTGGTGTAGGGTGCCCAGATGCCGGTAGAGAGGAAAGCTCTCCTTGAGAGCTTTGCCCCCCGGGCAACCCCATGCCCCCCACACCCGGGTCCTTCAGCACAACCTGTAGCTGACTGTCCAAGACTGTCTCCCCGTCAGACAGCTCCCCGTGCTCCATCTCCTCTTCCGCACTCTCTTCCCCTCCACTTTCCTCACTCTCCAACGATACAGCCCTTGAGTCTGGGTCAACTGAGAGGGCACCCCCTCCCACCTGCTCCTCCTTACACACACAATTTCCCTTTCTATTACCACACTCTCTGCATTTAATCACAGCCACACACTCCCTTGCATAGTGTCCCTGCTTCCCGCACTTCCGACAGAGGAAGTCAGGACAGTCCCTCACTATATGTCCAGGCTGGATGCACAATCTACACACCTTTAATTGTCTGTCATGGATGACTCGGAAATATTCAGCACCCTTTTCAGTGTCAAAACGTGTGGACCAAGGCAAGGACCGTACTTCCTTGTTAAACTTCACCTTAACAAACCGTGTACCCTCACATATGGTCATCCCAGGCCACTTCCTCCTTGCAATCGGCGAAACTGCCTCCACACCCCAGTCCGCAAGCTTCTTCAGAATCTCCTCATCCGTAATGTACACTGGTAGACTCATAAAGGACACCACCATCTCATCTGCAGTCAAGTCTTTTGCGACGACGCTGGTCCCCCTTATCCTAAAACCATCCAACAATCGCCTCTTCCCGTTGGGGTGATTCATCGTTACTTCATATTGGTTCAATGAGAGGTAGCGACATCCCAAGACCAATCCACATACACTCTGCATCGCCCTTAGCATCTCCATCATCGGGATTTTCTCCTCTCCCACAAGCTCCACAGCCACAGACAACTCCCTGCATGTAGCTCGGGCCACCATCCGCAACCTTGTCCTCCTTCTCTCTTGTTGCTCTCTCCGCAGTCACCGGTCTCCCGCCTAGTACGTCCTCCGATGTCCTCTTCGCCACACAACCACCATCCGTCACCGCAGCAGGAGCCGTGTTCCGTTCCATGCCGTCCTCCATTCGAGTTTTCGAAACCGCGTGAGACATCGAAAAAAAACCGAACTAAAGTATACTAATACTCCCCCAAACAGCAAGCTGTCGGGGGAATAAACGACTAGACGCAAAACTAACCAAAAAAATATCTATAAATACTTGATTTACCACCAAAAGAATCCTCGCTCCAACACCGTCCTCCTCTCACCACTCAAGCACACCAAACACTTCCTCAATGGGCGTATCACTTCCTCAATGGGCGTGTTCAGGGTGGTATGGCCGTAAGCAATTAGTGCAGGCGCAAAACCAGGTTTTATACAGTAGCACATAAGGAGTGAGAAAGCTGCTGAGGCTTGACGTTACACTTTTACAAAAACAATCATTAGTTAGATATAAACGGCAGTAATTGATTCAGTAGGACTCCTTATCCATGTAAACGATCATTGTGACATCTGAATTCATTAATTATCTGAAATACACTGCGTGTGCGTGTGATGTTAAATGTTTGAACCAAGGTTAACGGTTAAAGTGTCAGAGAATGGGTGGTGATTTTTTGACGTCCTCCCATGATCTGAAGTGAGCGTGCGTGTTTGTGTTGGTGAAAGTTTAAGAAATGTACAACTGTCGGTTCAGCTCTCTGGTGCTCCCTGCTGGCAGTATCACTATACTGTCCTCATGTTTCACAAAAATAGTTTTGAGAGACGTTGTCAGTTTTTGTATGTTGCTTAAATCCTCCAAAGCGGTTGGCAGTAAACATCAGGTCACGGTACGCCACGGTAGGCCACGGAGTCAATGAGCTCGAGTTGAAAAAGAAAAAGCTTACAGCACCTGGTATTCCCAGGCGGTCTCCCATCCAAGTACTAACCAGGCCCGACCCTGCTTAGCTTCCGAGATCAGACGAGATCGGGCGTGTTCAGGGTGGTATGGCCGTAAGCAATTAGTGCAGGCGCAAAACCAGGTTTTATACAGTAGCACATAAGGAGTGAGAAAGCTGCTGAGGCTCGACGTTACACTTTTACAAAAACAATCATTAGTTAGATATAAACGGCAGTAATTGATTCAGTAGGACTCCTTATCCATGTAAACGATCATTGTGACATCTGAATTCATTAATTATCTGAAATACACTGCGTGTGCGTGTGATGTTAAATGTTTGAACCAAGGTTAACGGTTAAAGTGTCAGAGAATGGGTGGTGATTTTTTGACGTCCTCCCATGATCTGAAGTGAGCGTGCGTGTTTGTGTTGGTGAAAGTTTAAGAAATGTACAACTGTCGGTTCAGCTCTCTGGTGCTCCCTGCTGGCAGTATCACTATACTGTCCTCATGTTTCACAAAAATAGTTTTGAGAGACGTTGTCAGTTTTTGTATGTTGCTTAAATCCTCCAAAGCGGTTGGCAGTAAACATCAGGTCACGGTACGCCACGGTAGGCCACGGAGGCAATGAGCTCGAGTTGAAAAAGAAAAAGCTTACAGCACCTGGTATTCCCAGGCGGTCTCCCATCCAAGTACTAACCAGGCCCGACCCTGCTTAGCTTCCGAGATCAGACGAGATCGGGCGTGTTCAGGGTGGTATGGCCGTAAGCAATTAGTGCAGGCGCAAAACCAGGTTTTATACAGTAGCACATAAGGAGTGAGAAAGCTGCTGAGGCTCGACGTTACACTTTTACAAAAACAATCATTAGTTAGATATAAACGGCAGTAATTGATTCAGTAGGACTCCTTATCCATGTAAACGATCATTGTGACATCTGAATTCATTAATTATCTGAAATACACTGCGTGTGCGTGTGATGTTAAATGTTTGAACCAAGGTTAACGGTTAAAGTGTCAGAGAATGGGTGGTGATTTTTTGACGTCCTCCCATGATCTGAAGTGAGCGTGCGTGTTTGTGTTGGTGAAAGTTTAAGAAATGTACAACTGTCGGTTCAGCTCTCTGGTGCTCCCTGCTGGCAGTATCACTATACTGTCCTCATGTTTCACAAAAATAGTTTTGAGAGACGTTGTCAGTTTTTGTATGTTGCTTAAATCCTCCAAAGCGGTTGGCAGTAAACATCAGGTCACGGTACGCCACGGTAGGCCACGGAGGCAATGAGCTCGAGTTGAAAAAGAAAAAGCTTACAGCACCTGGTATTCCCAGGCGGTCTCCCATCCAAGTACTAACCAGGCCCGACCCTGCTTAGCTTCCGAGATCAGACGAGATCGGGCGTGTTCAGGGTGGTATGGCCGTAAGCAATTAGTGCAGGCGCAAAACCAGGTTTTATACAGTAGCACATAAGGAGTGAGAAAGCTGCTGAGGCTCGACGTTACACTTTTACAAAAACAATCATTAGTTAGATATAAACGGCAGTAATTGATTCAGTAGGACTCCTTATCCATGTAAACGATCATTGTGACATCTGAATTCATTAATTATCTGAAATACACTGCGTGTGCGTGTGATGTTAAATGTTTGAACCAAGGTTAACGGTTAAAGTGTCAGAGAATGGGTGGTGATTTTTTGACGTCCTCCCATGATCTGAAGTGAGCGTGCGTGTTTGTGTTGGTGAAAGTTTAAGAAATGTACAACTGTCGGTTCAGCTCTCTGGTGCTCCCTGCTGGCAGTATCACTATACTGTCCTCATGTTTCACAAAAATAGTTTTGAGAGACGTTGTCAGTTTTTGTATGTTGCTTAAATCCTCCAAAGCGGTTGGCAGTAAACATCAGGTCACGGTACGCCACGGTAGGCCACGGAGTCAATGAGCTCGAGTTGAAAAAGAAAAAGCTTACAGCACCTGGTATTCCCAGGCGGTCTCCCATCCAAGTACTAACCAGGCCCGACCCTGCTTAGCTTCCGAGATCAGACGAGATCGGGCGTGTTCAGGGTGGTATGGCCGTAAGCAATTAGTGCAGGCGCAAAACCAGGTTTTATACAGTAGCACATAAGGAGTGAGAAAGCTGCTGAGGCTCGACGTTACACTTTTACAAAAACAATCATTAGTTAGATATAAACGGCAGTAATTGATTCAGTAGGACTCCTTATCCATGTAAACGATCATTGTGACATCTGAATTCATTAATTATCTGAAATACACTGCGTGTGCGTGTGATGTTAAATGTTTGAACCAAGGTTAACGGTTAAAGTGTCAGAGAATGGGTGGTGATTTTTTGACGTCCTCCCATGATCTGAAGTGAGCGTGCGTGTTTGTGTTGGTGAAAGTTTAAGAAATGTACAACTGTCGGTTCAGCTCTCTGGTGCTCCCTGCTGGCAGTATCACTATACTGTCCTCATGTTTCACAAAAATAGTTTTGAGAGACGTTGTCAGTTTTTGTATGTTGCTTAAATCCTCCAAAGCGGTTGGCAGTAAACATCAGGTCACGGTACGCCACGGTAGGCCACGGAGTCAATGAGCTCGAGTTGAAAAAGAAAAGCTTACAGCACCTGGTATTCCCAGGCGGTCTCCCATCCAAGTACTAACCAGGCCCGACCCTGCTTAGCTTCCGAGATCAGACGAGATCGGGCGTGTTCAGGGTGGTATGGCCGTAAGCAATTAGTGCAGGCGCAAAACCAGGTTTTATACAGTAGCACATAAGGAGTGAGAAAGCTGCTGAGGCTCGACGTTACACTTTTACAAAAACAATCATTAGTTAGATATAAACGGCAGTAATTGATTCAGTAGGACTCCTTATCCATGTAAACGATCATTGTGACATCTGAATTCATTAATTATCTGAAATACACTGCGTGTGCGTGTGATGTTAAATGTTTGAACCAAGGTTAACGGTTAAAGTGTCAGAGAATGGGTGGTGATTTTTTGACGTCCTCCCATGATCTGAAGTGAGCGTGCGTGTTTGTGTTGGTGAAAGTTTAAGAAATGTACAACTGTCGGTTCAGCTCTCTGGTGCTCCCTGCTGGCAGTATCACTATACTGTCCTCATGTTTCACAAAAATAGTTTTGAGAGACGTTGTCAGTTTTTGTATGTTGCTTAAATCCTCCAAAGCGGTTGGCAGTAAACATCAGGTCACGGTACGCCACGGTAGGCCACGGAGGCAATGAGCTCGAGTTGAAAAAGAAAAAGCTTACAGCACCTGGTATTCCCAGGCGGTCTCCCATCCAAGTACTAACCAGGCCCGACCCTGCTTAGCTTCCGAGATCAGACGAGATCGGGCGTGTTCAGGGTGGTATGGCCGTAAGCAATTAGTGCAGGCGCAAAACCAGGTTTTATACAGTAGCACATAAGGAGTGAGAAAGCTGCTGAGGCTCGACGTTACACTTTTACAAAAACAATCATTAGTTAGATATAAACGGCAGTAATTGATTCAGTAGGACTCCTTATCCATGTAAACGATCATTGTGACATCTGAATTCATTAATTATCTGAAATACACTGCGTGTGCGTGTGATGTTAAATGTTTGAACCAAGGTTAACGGTTAAAGTGTCAGAGAATGGGTGGTGATTTTTTGACGTCCTCCCATGATCTGAAGTGAGCGTGCGTGTTTGTGTTGGTGAAAGTTTAAGAAATGTACAACTGTCGGTTCAGCTCTCTGGTGCTCCCTGCTGGCAGTATCACTATACTGTCCTCATGTTTCACAAAAATAGTTTTGAGAGACGTTGTCAGTTTTTGTATGTTGCTTAAATCCTCCAAAGCGGTTGGCAGTAAACATCAGGTCACGGTACGCCACGGTAGGCCACGGAGTCAATGAGCTCGAGTTGAAAAAGAAAAAGCTTACAGCACCTGGTATTCCCAGGCGGTCTCCCATCCAAGTACTAACCAGGCCCGACCCTGCTTAGCTTCCGAGATCAGACGAGATCGGGCGTGTTCAGGGTGGTATGGCCGTAAGCAATTAGTGCAGGCGCAAAACCAGGTTTTATACAGTAGCACATAAGGAGTGAGAAAGCTGCTGAGGCTCGACGTTACACTTTTACAAAAACAATCATTAGTTAGATATAAACGGCAGTAATTGATTCAGTAGGACTCCTTATCCATGTAAACGATCATTGTGACATCTGAATTCATTAATTATCTGAAATACACTGCGTGTGCGTGTGATGTTAAATGTTTGAACCAAGGTTAACGGTTAAAGTGTCAGAGAATGGGTGGTGATTTTTTGACGTCCTCCCATGATCTGAAGTGAGCGTGCGTGTTTGTGTTGGTGAAAGTTTAAGAAATGTACAACTGTCGGTTCAGCTCTCTGGTGCTCCCTGCTGGCAGTATCACTATACTGTCCTCATGTTTCACAAAAATAGTTTTGAGAGACGTTGTCAGTTTTTGTATGTTGCTTAAATCCTCCAAAGCGGTTGGCAGTAAACATCAGGTCACGGTACGCCACGGTAGGCCACGGAGTCAATGAGCTCGAGTTGAAAAAGAAAAGCTTACAGCACCTGGTATTCCCAGGCGGTCTCCCATCCAAGTACTAACCAGGCCCGACCCTGCTTAGCTTCCGAGATCAGACGAGATCGGGCGTGTTCAGGGTGGTATGGCCGTAAGCAATTAGTGCAGGCGCAAAACCAGGTTTTATACAGTAGCACATAAGGAGTGAGAAAGCTGCTGAGGCTCGACGTTACACTTTTACAAAAACAATCATTAGTTAGATATAAACGGCAGTAATTGATTCAGTAGGACTCCTTATCCATGTAAACGATCATTGTGACATCTGAATTCATTAATTATCTGAAATACACTGCGTGTGCGTGTGATGTTAAATGTTTGAACCAAGGTTAACGGTTAAAGTGTCAGAGAATGGGTGGTGATTTTTTGACGTCCTCCCATGATCTGAAGTGAGCGTGCGTGTTTGTGTTGGTGAAAGTTTAAGAAATGTACAACTGTCGGTTCAGCTCTCTGGTGCTCCCTGCTGGCAGTATCACTATACTGTCCTCATGTTTCACAAAAATAGTTTTGAGAGACGTTGTCAGTTTTTGTATGTTGCTTAAATCCTCCAAAGCGGTTGGCAGTAAACATCAGGTCACGGTACGCCACGGTAGGCCACGGAGTCAATGAGCTCGAGTTGAAAAAGAAAAAGCTTACAGCACCTGGTATTCCCAGGCGGTCTCCCATCCAAGTACTAACCAGGCCCGACCCTGCTTAGCTTCCGAGATCAGACGAGATCGGGCGTGTTCAGGGTGGTATGGCCGTAAGCAATTAGTGCAGGCGCAAAACCAGGTTTTATACAGTAGCACATAAGGAGTGAGAAAGCTGCTGAGGCTCGACGTTACACTTTTACAAAAACAATCATTAGTTAGATATAAACGGCAGTAATTGATTCAGTAGGACTCCTTATCCATGTAAACGATCATTGTGACATCTGAATTCATTAATTATCTGAAATACACTGCGTGTGCGTGTGATGTTAAATGTTTGAACCAAGGTTAACGGTTAAAGTGTCAGAGAATGGGTGGTGATTTTTTGACGTCCTCCCATGATCTGAAGTGAGCGTGCGTGTTTGTGTTGGTGAAAGTTTAAGAAATGTACAACTGTCGGTTCAGCTCTCTGGTGCTCCCTGCTGGCAGTATCACTATACTGTCCTCATGTTTCACAAAAATAGTTTTGAGAGACGTTGTCAGTTTTTGTATGTTGCTTAAATCCTCCAAAGCGGTTGGCAGTAAACATCAGGTCACGGTACGCCACGGTAGGCCACGGAGTCAATGAGCTCGAGTTGAAAAAGAAAAAGCTTACAGCACCTGGTATTCCCAGGCGGTCTCCCATCCAAGTACTAACCAGGCCCGACCCTGCTTAGCTTCCGAGATCAGACGAGATCGGGCGTGTTCAGGGTGGTATGGCCGTAAGCAATTAGTGCAGGCGCAAAACCAGGTTTTATACAGTAGCACATAAGGAGTGAGAAAGCTGCTGAGGCTCGACGTTACACTTTTACAAAAACAATCATTAGTTAGATATAAACGGCAGTAATTGATTCAGTAGGACTCCTTATCCATGTAAACGATCATTGTGACATCTGAATTCATTAATTATCTGAAATACACTGCGTGTGCGTGTGATGTTAAATGTTTGAACCAAGGTTAACGGTTAAAGTGTCAGAGAATGGGTGGTGATTTTTTGACGTCCTCCCATGATCTGAAGTGAGCGTGCGTGTTTGTGTTGGTGAAAGTTTAAGAAATGTACAACTGTCGGTTCAGCTCTCTGGTGCTCCCTGCTGGCAGTATCACTATACTGTCCTCATGTTTCACAAAAATAGTTTTGAGAGACGTTGTCAGTTTTTGTATGTTGCTTAAATCCTCCAAAGCGGTTGGCAGTAAACATCAGGTCACGGTACGCCACGGTAGGCCACGGAGTCAATGAGCTCGAGTTGAAAAAGAAAAAGCTTACAGCACCTGGTATTCCCAGGCGGTCTCCCATCCAAGTACTAACCAGGCCCGACCCTGCTTAGCTTCCGAGATCAGACGAGATCGGGCGTGTTCAGGGTGGTATGGCCGTAAGCAATTAGTGCAGGCGCAAAACCAGGTTTTATACAGTAGCACATAAGGAGTGAGAAAGCTGCTGAGGCTCGACGTTACACTTTTACAAAAACAATCATTAGTTAGATATAAACGGCAGTAATTGATTCAGTAGGACTCCTTATCCATGTAAACGATCATTGTGACATCTGAATTCATTAATTATCTGAAATACACTGCGTGTGCGTGTGATGTTAAATGTTTGAACCAAGGTTAACGGTTAAAGTGTCAGAGAATGGGTGGTGATTTTTTGACGTCCTCCCATGATCTGAAGTGAGCGTGCGTGTTTGTGTTGGTGAAAGTTTAAGAAATGTACAACTGTCGGTTCAGCTCTCTGGTGCTCCCTGCTGGCAGTATCACTATACTGTCCTCATGTTTCACAAAAATAGTTTTGAGAGACGTTGTCAGTTTTTGTATGTTGCTTAAATCCTCCAAAGCGGTTGGCAGTAAACATCAGGTCACGGTACGCCACGGTAGGCCACGGAGTCAATGAGCTCGAGTTGAAAAAGAAAAAGCTTACAGCACCTGGTATTCCCAGGCGGTCTCCCATCCAAGTACTAACCAGGCCCGACCCTGCTTAGCTTCCGAGATCAGACGAGATCGGGCGTGTTCAGGGTGGTATGGCCGTAAGCAATTAGTGCAGGCGCAAAACCAGGTTTTATACAGTAGCACATAAGGAGTGAGAAAGCTGCTGAGGCTCGACGTTACACTTTTACAAAAACAATCATTAGTTAGATATAAACGGCAGTAATTGATTCAGTAGGACTCCTTATCCATGTAAACGATCATTGTGACATCTGAATTCATTAATTATCTGAAATACACTGCGTGTGCGTGTGATGTTAAATGTTTGAACCAAGGTTAACGGTTAAAGTGTCAGAGAATGGGTGGTGATTTTTTGACGTCCTCCCATGATCTGAAGTGAGCGTGCGTGTTTGTGTTGGTGAAAGTTTAAGAAATGTACAACTGTCGGTTCAGCTCTCTGGTGCTCCCTGCTGGCAGTATCACTATACTGTCCTCATGTTTCACAAAAATAGTTTTGAGAGACGTTGTCAGTTTTTGTATGTTGCTTAAATCCTCCAAAGCGGTTGGCAGTAAACATCAGGTCACGGTACGCCACGGTAGGCCACGGAGGCAATGAGCTCGAGTTGAAAAAGAAAAAGCTTACAGCACCTGGTATTCCCAGGCGGTCTCCCATCCAAGTACTAACCAGGCCCGACCCTGCTTAGCTTCCGAGATCAGACGAGATCGGGCGTGTTCAGGGTGGTATGGCCGTAAGCAATTAGTGCAGGCGCAAAACCAGGTTTTATACAGTAGCACATAAGGAGTGAGAAAGCTGCTGAGGCTCGACGTTACACTTTTACAAAAACAATCATTAGTTAGATATAAACGGCAGTAATTGATTCAGTAGGACTCCTTATCCATGTAAACGATCATTGTGACATCTGAATTCATTAATTATCTGAAATACACTGCGTGTGCGTGTGATGTTAAATGTTTGAACCAAGGTTAACGGTTAAAGTGTCAGAGAATGGGTGGTGATTTTTTGACGTCCTCCCATGATCTGAAGTGAGCGTGCGTGTTTGTGTTGGTGAAAGTTTAAGAAATGTACAACTGTCGGTTCAGCTCTCTGGTGCTCCCTGCTGGCAGTATCACTATACTGTCCTCATGTTTCACAAAAATAGTTTTGAGAGACGTTGTCAGTTTTTGTATGTTGCTTAAATCCTCCAAAGCGGTTGGCAGTAAACATCAGGTCACGGTACGCCACGGTAGGCCACGGAGTCAATGAGCTCGAGTTGAAAAAGAAAAAGCTTACAGCACCTGGTATTCCCAGGCGGTCTCCCATCCAAGTACTAACCAGGCCCGACCCTGCTTAGCTTCCGAGATCAGACGAGATCGGGCGTGTTCAGGGTGGTATGGCCGTAAGCAATTAGTGCAGGCGCAAAACCAGGTTTTATACAGTAGCACATAAGGAGTGAGAAAGCTGCTGAGGCTCGACGTTACACTTTTACAAAAACAATCATTAGTTAGATATAAACGGCAGTAATTGATTCAGTAGGACTCCTTATCCATGTAAACGATCATTGTGACATCTGAATTCATTAATTATCTGAAATACACTGCGTGTGCGTGTGATGTTAAATGTTTGAACCAAGGTTAACGGTTAAAGTGTCAGAGAATGGGTGGTGATTTTTTGACGTCCTCCCATGATCTGAAGTGAGCGTGCGTGTTTGTGTTGGTGAAAGTTTAAGAAATGTACAACTGTCGGTTCAGCTCTCTGGTGCTCCCTGCTGGCAGTATCACTATACTGTCCTCATGTTTCACAAAAATAGTTTTGAGAGACGTTGTCAGTTTTTGTATGTTGCTTAAATCCTCCAAAGCGGTTGGCAGTAAACATCAGGTCACGGTACGCCACGGTAGGCCACGGAGTCAATGAGCTCGAGTTGAAAAAGAAAAAGCTTACAGCACCTGGTATTCCCAGGCGGTCTCCCATCCAAGTACTAACCAGGCCCGACCCTGCTTAGCTTCCGAGATCAGACGAGATCGGGCGTGTTCAGGGTGGTATGGCCGTAAGCAATTAGTGCAGGCGCAAAACCAGGTTTTATACAGTAGCACATAAGGAGTGAGAAAGCTGCTGAGGCTCGACGTTACACTTTTACAAAAACAATCATTAGTTAGATATAAACGGCAGTAATTGATTCAGTAGGACTCCTTATCCATGTAAACGATCATTGTGACATCTGAATTCATTAATTATCTGAAATACACTGCGTGTGCGTGTGATGTTAAATGTTTGAACCAAGGTTAACGGTTAAAGTGTCAGAGAATGGGTGGTGATTTTTTGACGTCCTCCCATGATCTGAAGTGAGCGTGCGTGTTTGTGTTGGTGAAAGTTTAAGAAATGTACAACTGTCGGTTCAGCTCTCTGGTGCTCCCTGCTGGCAGTATCACTATACTGTCCTCATGTTTCACAAAAATAGTTTTGAGAGACGTTGTCAGTTTTTGTATGTTGCTTAAATCCTCCAAAGCGGTTGGCAGTAAACATCAGGTCACGGTACGCCACGGTAGGCCACGGAGTCAATGAGCTCGAGTTGAAAAAGAAAAAGCTTACAGCACCTGGTATTCCCAGGCGGTCTCCCATCCAAGTACTAACCAGGCCCGACCCTGCTTAGCTTCCGAGATCAGACGAGATCGGGCGTGTTCAGGGTGGTATGGCCGTAAGCAATTAGTGCAGGCGCAAAACCAGGTTTTATACAGTAGCACATAAGGAGTGAGAAAGCTGCTGAGGCTCGACGTTACACTTTTACAAAAACAATCATTAGTTAGATATAAACGGCAGTAATTGATTCAGTAGGACTCCTTATCCATGTAAACGATCATTGTGACATCTGAATTCATTAATTATCTGAAATACACTGCGTGTGCGTGTGATGTTAAATGTTTGAACCAAGGTTAACGGTTAAAGTGTCAGAGAATGGGTGGTGATTTTTTGACGTCCTCCCATGATCTGAAGTGAGCGTGCGTGTTTGTGTTGGTGAAAGTTTAAGAAATGTACAACTGTCGGTTCAGCTCTCTGGTGCTCCCTGCTGGCAGTATCACTATACTGTCCTCATGTTTCACAAAAATAGTTTTGAGAGACGTTGTCAGTTTTTGTATGTTGCTTAAATCCTCCAAAGCGGTTGGCAGTAAACATCAGGTCACGGTACGCCACGGTAGGCCACGGAGTCAATGAGCTCGAGTTGAAAAAGAAAAAGCTTACAGCACCTGGTATTCCCAGGCGGTCTCCCATCCAAGTACTAACCAGGCCCGACCCTGCTTAGCTTCCGAGATCAGACGAGATCGGGCGTGTTCAGGGTGGTATGGCCGTAAGCAATTAGTGCAGGCGCAAAACCAGGTTTTATACAGTAGCACATAAGGAGTGAGAAAGCTGCTGAGGCTCGACGTTACACTTTTACAAAAACAATCATTAGTTAGATATAAACGGCAGTAATTGATTCAGTAGGACTCCTTATCCATGTAAACGATCATTGTGACATCTGAATTCATTAATTATCTGAAATACACTGCGTGTGCGTGTGATGTTAAATGTTTGAACCAAGGTTAACGGTTAAAGTGTCAGAGAATGGGTGGTGATTTTTTGACGTCCTCCCATGATCTGAAGTGAGCGTGCGTGTTTGTGTTGGTGAAAGTTTAAGAAATGTACAACTGTCGGTTCAGCTCTCTGGTGCTCCCTGCTGGCAGTATCACTATACTGTCCTCATGTTTCACAAAAATAGTTTTGAGAGACGTTGTCAGTTTTTGTATGTTGCTTAAATCCTCCAAAGCGGTTGGCAGTAAACATCAGGTCACGGTACGCCACGGTAGGCCACGGAGTCAATGAGCTCGAGTTGAAAAAGAAAAGCTTACAGCACCTGGTATTCCCAGGCGGTCTCCCATCCAAGTACTAACCAGGCCCGACCCTGCTTAGCTTCCGAGATCAGACGAGATCGGGCGTGTTCAGGGTGGTATGGCCGTAAGCAATTAGTGCAGGCGCAAAACCAGGTTTTATACAGTAGCACATAAGGAGTGAGAAAGCTGCTGAGGCTCGACGTTACACTTTTACAAAAACAATCATTAGTTAGATATAAACGGCAGTAATTGATTCAGTAGGACTCCTTATCCATGTAAACGATCATTGTGACATCTGAATTCATTAATTATCTGAAATACACTGCGTGTGCGTGTGATGTTAAATGTTTGAACCAAGGTTAACGGTTAAAGTGTCAGAGAATGGGTGGTGATTTTTTGACGTCCTCCCATGATCTGAAGTGAGCGTGCGTGTTTGTGTTGGTGAAAGTTTAAGAAATGTACAACTGTCGGTTCAGCTCTCTGGTGCTCCCTGCTGGCAGTATCACTATACTGTCCTCATGTTTCACAAAAATAGTTTTGAGAGACGTTGTCAGTTTTTGTATGTTGCTTAAATCCTCCAAAGCGGTTGGCAGTAAACATCAGGTCACGGTACGCCACGGTAGGCCACGGAGGCAATGAGCTCGAGTTGAAAAAGAAAAAGCTTACAGCACCTGGTATTCCCAGGCGGTCTCCCATCCAAGTACTAACCAGGCCCGACCCTGCTTAGCTTCCGAGATCAGACGAGATCGGGCGTGTTCAGGGTGGTATGGCCGTAAGCAATTAGTGCAGGCGCAAAACCAGGTTTTATACAGTAGCACATAAGGAGTGAGAAAGCTGCTGAGGCTCGACGTTACACTTTTACAAAAACAATCATTAGTTAGATATAAACGGCAGTAATTGATTCAGTAGGACTCCTTATCCATGTAAACGATCATTGTGACATCTGAATTCATTAATTATCTGAAATACACTGCGTGTGCGTGTGATGTTAAATGTTTGAACCAAGGTTAACGGTTAAAGTGTCAGAGAATGGGTGGTGATTTTTTGACGTCCTCCCATGATCTGAAGTGAGCGTGCGTGTTTGTGTTGGTGAAAGTTTAAGAAATGTACAACTGTCGGTTCAGCTCTCTGGTGCTCCCTGCTGGCAGTATCACTATACTGTCCTCATGTTTCACAAAAATAGTTTTGAGAGACGTTGTCAGTTTTTGTATGTTGCTTAAATCCTCCAAAGCGGTTGGCAGTAAACATCAGGTCACGGTACGCCACGGTAGGCCACGGAGGCAATGAGCTCGAGTTGAAAAAGAAAAAGCTTACAGCACCTGGTATTCCCAGGCGGTCTCCCATCCAAGTACTAACCAGGCCCGACCCTGCTTAGCTTCCGAGATCAGACGAGATCGGGCGTGTTCAGGGTGGTATGGCCGTAAGCAATTAGTGCAGGCGCAAAACCAGGTTTTATACAGTAGCACATAAGGAGTGAGAAAGCTGCTGAGGCTCGACGTTACACTTTACAAAAACAATCATTAGTTAGATATAAACGGCAGTAATTGATTCAGTAGGACTCCTTATCCATGTAAACGATCATTGTGACATCTGAATTCATTAATTATCTGAAATACACTGCGTGTGCGTGTGATGTTAAATGTTTGAACCAAGGTTAACGGTTAAAGTGTCAGAGAATGGGTGGTGATTTTTTGACGTCCTCCCATGATCTGAAGTGAGCGTGCGTGTTTGTGTTGGTGAAAGTTTAAGAAATGTACAACTGTCGGTTCAGCTCTCTGGTGCTCCCTGCTGGCAGTATCACTATACTGTCCTCATGTTTCACAAAAATAGTTTTGAGAGACGTTGTCAGTTTTTGTATGTTGCTTAAATCCTCCAAAGCGGTTGGCAGTAAACATCAGGTCACGGTACGCCACGGTAGGCCACGGAGTCAATGAGCTCGAGTTGAAAAAGAAAAAGCTTACAGCACCTGGTATTCCCAGGCGGTCTCCCATCCAAGTACTAACCAGGCCCGACCCTGCTTAGCTTCCGAGATCAGACGAGATCGGGCGTGTTCAGGGTGGTATGGCCGTAAGCAATTAGTGCAGGCGCAAAACCAGGTTTTATACAGTAGCACATAAGGAGTGAGAAAGCTGCTGAGGCTCGACGTTACACTTTTACAAAAACAATCATTAGTTAGATATAAACGGCAGTAATTGATTCAGTAGGACTCCTTATCCATGTAAACGATCATTGTGACATCTGAATTCATTAATTATCTGAAATACACTGCGTGTGCGTGTGATGTTAAATGTTTGAACCAAGGTTAACGGTTAAAGTGTCAGAGAATGGGTGGTGATTTTTTGACGTCCTCCCATGATCTGAAGTGAGCGTGCGTGTTTGTGTTGGTGAAAGTTTAAGAAATGTACAACTGTCGGTTCAGCTCTCTGGTGCTCCCTGCTGGCAGTATCACTATACTGTCCTCATGTTTCACAAAAATAGTTTTGAGAGACGTTGTCAGTTTTTGTATGTTGCTTAAATCCTCCAAAGCGGTTGGCAGTAAACATCAGGTCACGGTACGCCACGGTAGGCCACGGAGTCAATGAGCTCGAGTTGAAAAAGAAAAAGCTTACAGCACCTGGTATTCCCAGGCGGTCTCCCATCCAAGTACTAACCAGGCCCGACCCTGCTTAGCTTCCGAGATCAGACGAGATCGGGCGTGTTCAGGGTGGTATGGCCGTAAGCAATTAGTGCAGGCGCAAAACCAGGTTTTATACAGTAGCACATAAGGAGTGAGAAAGCTGCTGAGGCTCGACGTTACACTTTTACAAAAACAATCATTAGTTAGATATAAACGGCAGTAATTGATTCAGTAGGACTCCTTATCCATGTAAACGATCATTGTGACATCTGAATTCATTAATTATCTGAAATACACTGCGTGTGCGTGTGATGTTAAATGTTTGAACCAAGGTTAACGGTTAAAGTGTCAGAGAATGGGTGGTGATTTTTTGACGTCCTCCCATGATCTGAAGTGAGCGTGCGTGTTTGTGTTGGTGAAAGTTTAAGAAATGTACAACTGTCGGTTCAGCTCTCTGGTGCTCCCTGCTGGCAGTATCACTATACTGTCCTCATGTTTCACAAAAATAGTTTTGAGAGACGTTGTCAGTTTTTGTATGTTGCTTAAATCCTCCAAAGCGGTTGGCAGTAAACATCAGGTCACGGTACGCCACGGTAGGCCACGGAGTCAATGAGCTCGAGTTGAAAAAGAAAAAGCTTACAGCACCTGGTATTCCCAGGCGGTCTCCCATCCAAGTACTAACCAGGCCCGACCCTGCTTAGCTTCCGAGATCAGACGAGATCGGGCGTGTTCAGGGTGGTATGGCCGTAAGCAATTAGTGCAGGCGCAAAACCAGGTTTTATACAGTAGCACATAAGGAGTGAGAAAGCTGCTGAGGCTCGACGTTACACTTTTACAAAAACAATCATTAGTTAGATATAAACGGCAGTAATTGATTCAGTAGGACTCCTTATCCATGTAAACGATCATTGTGACATCTGAATTCATTAATTATCTGAAATACACTGCGTGTGCGTGTGATGTTAAATGTTTGAACCAAGGTTAACGGTTAAAGTGTCAGAGAATGGGTGGTGATTTTTTGACGTCCTCCCATGATCTGAAGTGAGCGTGCGTGTTTGTGTTGGTGAAAGTTTAAGAAATGTACAACTGTCGGTTCAGCTCTCTGGTGCTCCCTGCTGGCAGTATCACTATACTGTCCTCATGTTTCACAAAAATAGTTTTGAGAGACGTTGTCAGTTTTTGTATGTTGCTTAAATCCTCCAAAGCGGTTGGCAGTAAACATCAGGTCACGGTACGCCACGGAGTCAATGAGCTCGAGTTGAAAAAGAAAAAGCTTACAGCACCTGGTATTCCCAGGCGGTCTCCCATCCAAGTACTAACCAGGCCCGACCCTGCTTAGCTTCCGAGATCAGACGAGATCGGGCGTGTTCAGGGTGGTATGGCCGTAAGCAATTAGTGCAGGCGCAAAACCAGGTTTTATACAGTAGCACATAAGGAGTGAGAAAGCTGCTGAGGCTCGACGTTACACTTTTACAAAAACAATCATTAGTTAGATATAAACGGCAGTAATTGATTCAGTAGGACTCCTTATCCATGTAAACGATCATTGTGACATCTGAATTCATTAATTATCTGAAATACACTGCGTGTGCGTGTGATGTTAAATGTTTGAACCAAGGTTAACGGTTAAAGTGTCAGAGAATGGGTGGTGATTTTTTGACGTCCTCCCATGATCTGAAGTGAGCGTGCGTGTTTGTGTTGGTGAAAGTTTAAGAAATGTACAACTGTCGGTTCAGCTCTCTGGTGCTCCCTGCTGGCAGTATCACTATACTGTCCTCATGTTTCACAAAAATAGTTTTGAGAGACGTTGTCAGTTTTTGTATGTTGCTTAAATCCTCCAAAGCGGTTGGCAGTAAACATCAGGTCACGGTACGCCACGGAGTCAATGAGCTCGAGTTGAAAAAGAAAAAGCTTACAGCACCTGGTATTCCCAGGCGGTCTCCCATCCAAGTACTAACCAGGCCCGACCCTGCTTAGCTTCCGAGATCAGACGAGATCGGGCGTGTTCAGGGTGGTATGGCCGTAAGCAATTAGTGCAGGCGCAAAACCAGGTTTTATACAGTAGCACATAAGGAGTGAGAAAGCTGCTGAGGCTCGACGTTACACTTTTACAAAAACAATCATTAGTTAGATATAAACGGCAGTAATTGATTCAGTAGGACTCCTTATCCATGTAAACGATCATTGTGACATCTGAATTCATTAATTATCTGAAATACACTGCGTGTGCGTGTGATGTTAAATGTTTGAACCAAGGTTAACGGTTAAAGTGTCAGAGAATGGGTGGTGATTTTTTGACGTCCTCCCATGATCTGAAGTGAGCGTGCGTGTTTGTGTTGGTGAAAGTTTAAGAAATGTACAACTGTCGGTTCAGCTCTCTGGTGCTCCCTGCTGGCAGTATCACTATACTGTCCTCATGTTTCACAAAAATAGTTTTGAGAGACGTTGTCAGTTTTTGTATGTTGCTTAAATCCTCCAAAGCGGTTGGCAGTAAACATCAGGTCACGGTACGCCACGGTAGGCCACGGAGGCAATGAGCTCGAGTTGAAAAAGAAAAAGCTTACAGCACCTGGTATTCCCAGGCGGTCTCCCATCCAAGTACTAACCAGGCCCGACCCTGCTTAGCTTCCGAGATCAGACGAGATCGGGCGTGTTCAGGGTGGTATGGCCGTAAGCAATTAGTGCAGGCGCAAAACCAGGTTTTATACAGTAGCACATAAGGAGTGAGAAAGCTGCTGAGGCTCGACGTTACACTTTTACAAAAACAATCATTAGTTAGATATAAACGGCAGTAATTGATTCAGTAGGACTCCTTATCCATGTAAACGATCATTGTGACATCTGAATTCATTAATTATCTGAAATACACTGCGTGTGCGTGTGATGTTAAATGTTTGAACCAAGGTTAACGGTTAAAGTGTCAGAGAATGGGTGGTGATTTTTTGACGTCCTCCCATGATCTGAAGTGAGCGTGCGTGTTTGTGTTGGTGAAAGTTTAAGAAATGTACAACTGTCGGTTCAGCTCTCTGGTGCTCCCTGCTGGCAGTATCACTATACTGTCCTCATGTTTCACAAAAATAGTTTTGAGAGACGTTGTCAGTTTTTGTATGTTGCTTAAATCCTCCAAAGCGGTTGGCAGTAAACATCAGGTCACGGTACGCCACGGTAGGCCACGGAGGCAATGAGCTCGAGTTGAAAAAGAAAAAGCTTACAGCACCTGGTATTCCCAGGCGGTCTCCCATCCAAGTACTAACCAGGCCCGACCCTGCTTAGCTTCCGAGATCAGACGAGATCGGGCGTGTTCAGGGTGGTATGGCCGTAAGCAATTAGTGCAGGCGCAAAACCAGGTTTTATACAGTAGCACATAAGGAGTGAGAAAGCTGCTGAGGCTCGACGTTACACTCTTACAAAAACAATCATTAGTTAGATATAAACGGCAGTAATTGATTCAGTAGGACTCCTTATCCATGTAAACGATCATTGTGACATCTGAATTCATTAATTATCTGAAATACACTGCGTGTGCGTGTGATGTTAAATGTTTGAACCAAGGTTAACGGTTAAAGTGTCAGAGAATGGGTGGTGATTTTTTGACGTCCTCCCATGATCTGAAGTGAGCGTGCGTGTTTGTGTTGGTGAAAGTTTAAGAAATGTACAACTGTCGGTTCAGCTCTCTGGTGCTCCCTGCTGGCAGTATCACTATACTGTCCTCATGTTTCACAAAAATAGTTTTGAGAGACGTTGTCAGTTTTTGTATGTTGCTTAAATCCTCCAAAGCGGTTGGCAGTAAACATCAGGTCACGGTACGCCACGGTAGGCCACGGAGTCAATGAGCTCGAGTTGAAAAAGAAAAAGCTTACAGCACCTGGTATTCCCAGGCGGTCTCCCATCCAAGTACTAACCAGGCCCGACCCTGCTTAGCTTCCGAGATCAGACGAGATCGGGCGTGTTCAGGGTGGTATGGCCGTAAGCAATTAGTGCAGGCGCAAAACCAGGTTTTATACAGTAGCACATAAGGAGTGAGAAAGCTGCTGAGGCTCGACGTTACACTTTTACAAAAACAATCATTAGTTAGATATAAACGGCAGTAATTGATTCAGTAGGACTCCTTATCCATGTAAACGATCATTGTGACATCTGAATTCATTAATTATCTGAAATACACTGCGTGTGCGTGTGATGTTAAATGTTTGAACCAAGGTTAACGGTTAAAGTGTCAGAGAATGGGTGGTGATTTTTTGACGTCCTCCCATGATCTGAAGTGAGCGTGCGTGTTTGTGTTGGTGAAAGTTTAAGAAATGTACAACTGTCGGTTCAGCTCTCTGGTGCTCCCTGCTGGCAGTATCACTATACTGTCCTCATGTTTCACAAAAATAGTTTTGAGAGACGTTGTCAGTTTTTGTATGTTGCTTAAATCCTCCAAAGCGGTTGGCAGTAAACATCAGGTCACGGTACGCCACGGTAGGCCACGGAGTCAATGAGCTCGAGTTGAAAAAGAAAAGCTTACAGCACCTGGTATTCCCAGGCGGTCTCCCATCCAAGTACTAACCAGGCCCGACCCTGCTTAGCTTCCGAGATCAGACGAGATCGGGCGTGTTCAGGGTGGTATGGCCGTAAGCAATTAGTGCAGGCGCAAAACCAGGTTTTATACAGTAGCACATAAGGAGTGAGAAAGCTGCTGAGGCTCGACGTTACACTTTTACAAAAACAATCATTAGTTAGATATAAACGGCAGTAATTGATTCAGTAGGACTCCTTATCCATGTAAACGATCATTGTGACATCTGAATTCATTAATTATCTGAAATACACTGCGTGTGCGTGTGATGTTAAATGTTTGAACCAAGGTTAACGGTTAAAGTGTCAGAGAATGGGTGGTGATTTTTTGACGTCCTCCCATGATCTGAAGTGAGCGTGCGTGTTTGTGTTGGTGAAAGTTTAAGAAATGTACAACTGTCGGTTCAGCTCTCTGGTGCTCCCTGCTGGCAGTATCACTATACTGTCCTCATGTTTCACAAAAATAGTTTTGAGAGACGTTGTCAGTTTTTGTATGTTGCTTAAATCCTCCAAAGCGGTTGGCAGTAAACATCAGGTCACGGTACGCCACGGTAGGCCACGGAGTCAATGAGCTCGAGTTGAAAAAGAAAAGCTTACAGCACCTGGTATTCCCAGGCGGTCTCCCATCCAAGTACTAACCAGGCCCGACCCTGCTTAGCTTCCGAGATCAGACGAGATCGGGCGTGTTCAGGGTGGTATGGCCGTAAGCAATTAGTGCAGGCGCAAAACCAGGTTTTATACAGTAGCACATAAGGAGTGAGAAAGCTGCTGAGGCTCGACGTTACACTTTTACAAAAACAATCATTAGTTAGATATAAACGGCAGTAATTGATTCAGTAGGACTCCTTATCCATGTAAACGATCATTGTGACATCTGAATTCATTAATTATCTGAAATACACTGCGTGTGCGTGTGATGTTAAATGTTTGAACCAAGGTTAACGGTTAAAGTGTCAGAGAATGGGTGGTGATTTTTTGACGTCCTCCCATGATCTGAAGTGAGCGTGCGTGTTTGTGTTGGTGAAAGTTTAAGAAATGTACAACTGTCGGTTCAGCTCTCTGGTGCTCCCTGCTGGCAGTATCACTATACTGTCCTCATGTTTCACAAAAATAGTTTTGAGAGACGTTGTCAGTTTTTGTATGTTGCTTAAATCCTCCAAAGCGGTTGGCAGTAAACATCAGGTCACGGTACGCCACGGTAGGCCACGGAGTCAATGAGCTCGAGTTGAAAAAGAAAAGCTTACAGCACCTGGTATTCCCAGGCGGTCTCCCATCCAAGTACTAACCAGGCCCGACCCTGCTTAGCTTCCGAGATCAGACGAGATCGGGCGTGTTCAGGGTGGTATGGCCGTAAGCAATTAGTGCAGGCGCAAAACCAGGTTTTATACAGTAGCACATAAGGAGTGAGAAAGCTGCTGAGGCTCGACGTTACACTTTTACAAAAACAATCATTAGTTAGATATAAACGGCAGTAATTGATTCAGTAGGACTCCTTATCCATGTAAACGATCATTGTGACATCTGAATTCATTAATTATCTGAAATACACTGCGTGTGCGTGTGATGTTAAATGTTTGAACCAAGGTTAACGGTTAAAGTGTCAGAGAATGGGTGGTGATTTTTTGACGTCCTCCCATGATCTGAAGTGAGCGTGCGTGTTTGTGTTGGTGAAAGTTTAAGAAATGTACAACTGTCGGTTCAGCTCTCTGGTGCTCCCTGCTGGCAGTATCACTATACTGTCCTCATGTTTCACAAAAATAGTTTTGAGAGACGTTGTCAGTTTTTGTATGTTGCTTAAATCCTCCAAAGCGGTTGGCAGTAAACATCAGGTCACGGTCCCACGGTAGGCCACGGAGTCAATGAGCTCGAGTTGAAAAAGAAAAGCTTACAGCACCTGGTATTCCCAGGCGGTCTCCCATCCAAGTACTAACCAGGCCCGACCCTGCTTAGCTTCCGAGATCAGACGAGATCGGGCGTGTTCAGGGTGGTATGGCCGTAAGCAATTAGTGCAGGCGCAAAACCAGGTTTTATACAGTAGCACATAAGGAGTGAGAAAGCTGCTGAGGCTCGACGTTACACTTTTACAAAAACAATCATTAGTTAGATATAAACGGCAGTAATTGATTCAGTAGGACTCCTTATCCATGTAAACGATCATTGTGACATCTGAATTCATTAATTATCTGAAATACACTGCGTGTGCGTGTGATGTTAAATGTTTGAACCAAGGTTAACGGTTAAAGTGTCAGAGAATGGGTGGTGATTTTTTGACGTCCTCCCATGATCTGAAGTGAGCGTGCGTGTTTGTGTTGGTGAAAGTTTAAGAAATGTACAACTGTCGGTTCAGCTCTCTGGTGCTCCCTGCTGGCAGTATCACTATACTGTCCTCATGTTTCACAAAAATAGTTTTGAGAGACGTTGTCAGTCTTTGTATGTTGCTTAAATCCTCCAAAGCGGTTGGCAGTAAACATCAGGTCACGGTACGCCACGGTAGGCCACGGAGTCAATGAGCTCGAGTTGAAAAAGAAAAGCTTACAGCACCTGGTATTCCCAGGCGGTCTCCCATCCAAGTACTAACCAGGCCCGACCCTGCTTAGCTTCCGAGATCAGACGAGATCGGGCGTGTTCAGGGTGGTATGGCCGTAAGCAATTAGTGCAGGCGCAAAACCAGGTTTTATACAGTAGCACATAAGGAGTGAGAAAGCTGCTGAGGCTCGACGTTACACTCTTTACAAAAACAATCATTAGTTAGATATAAACGGCAGTAATTGATTCAGTAGGACTCCTTATCCATGTAAACGATCATTGTGACATCTGAATTCATTAATTATCTGAAATACACTGCGTGTGCGTGTGATGTTAAATGTTTGAACCAAGGTTAACGGTTAAAGTGTCAGAGAATGGGTGGTGATTTTTTGACGTCCTCCCATGATCTGAAGTGAGCGTGCGTGTTTGTGTTGGTGAAAGTTTAAGAAATGTACAACTGTCGGTTCAGCTCTCTGGTGCTCCCTGCTGGCAGTATCACTATACTGTCCTCATGTTTCACAAAAATAGTTTTGAGAGACGTTGTCAGTTTTTGTATGTTGCTTAAATCCTCCAAAGCGGTTGGCAGTAAACATCAGGTCACGGTACGCCACGGTAGGCCACGGAGTCAATGAGCTCGAGTTGAAAAAGAAAAGCTTACAGCACCTGGTATTCCCAGGCGGTCTCCCATCCAAGTACTAACCAGGCCCGACCCTGCTTAGCTTCCGAGATCAGACGAGATCGGGCGTGTTCAGGGTGGTATGGCCGTAAGCAATTAGTGCAGGCGCAAAACCAGGTTTTATACAGTAGCACATAAGGAGTGAGAAAGCTGCTGAGGCTCGACGTTACACTTTTACAAAAACAATCATTAGTTAGATATAAACGGCAGTAATTGATTCAGTAGGACTCCTTATCCATGTAAACGATCATTGTGACATCTGAATTCATTAATTATCTGAAATACACTGCGTGTGCGTGTGATGTTAAATGTTTGAACCAAGGTTAACGGTTAAAGTGTCAGAGAATGGGTGGTGATTTTTTGACGTCCTCCCATGATCTGAAGTGAGCGTGCGTGTTTGTGTTGGTGAAAGTTTAAGAAATGTACAACTGTCGGTTCAGCTCTCTGGTGCTCCCTGCTGGCAGTATCACTATACTGTCCTCATGTTTCACAAAAATA
>NC_079423.1:11267428-11293718 GCF_026213295.1 Gadus chalcogrammus | reverse complement strand
GCTGAGGCTCGACGTTACACTTTTACAAAAACAATCATTAGTTAGATATAAACGGCAGTAATTGATTCAGTAGGACTCCTTATCCATGTAAACGATCATTGTGACATCTGAATTCATTAATTATCTGAAATACACTGCGTGTGCGTGTGATGTTAAATGTTTGAACCAAGGTTAACGGTTAAAGTGTCAGAGAATTGGTGGTGATTTTTTGACGTCCTCCCATGATCTGAAGTGAGCGTGCGTGTTTGTGTTGGTGAAAGTTTAAGAAATGTACAACTGTCGGTTCAGCTCTCTGGTGCTCCCTGCTGGCAGTATCACTATACTGTCCTCATGTTTCACAAAAATAGTTTGGAGAGACGTTGTCAGTTTTTGTATGTTGCTTAAATCCTCCAAAGCGGTTGGCAGTAAACATCAGGTCACGGTACGCCACGGTAGGCCACGGAGTCAATGAGCTCGAGTTGAAAAAGAAAAAGCTTACAGCACCTGGTATTCCCAGGCGGTCTCCCATCCAAGTACTAACCAGGCCCGACCCTGCTTAGCTTCCGAGATCAGACGAGATCGGGCGTGTTCAGGGTGGTATGGCCGTAAGCAATTAGTGCAGGCGCAAAACCAGGTTTTATACAGTAGCACATAAGGAGTGAGAAAGCTGCTGAGGCTCGACGTTACACTTTTACAAAAACAATCATTAGTTAGATATAAACGGCAGTAATTGATTCAGTAGGACTCCTTATCCATGTAAACGATCATTGTGACATCTGAATTCATTAATTATCTGAAATACACTGCGTGTGCGTGTGATGTTAAATGTTTGAACCAAGGTTAACGGTTAAAGTGTCAGAGAATGGGTGGTGATTTTTTGACGTCCTCCCATGATCTGAAGTGAGCGTGCGTGTTTGTGTTGGTGAAAGTTTAAGAAATGTACAACTGTCGGTTCAGCTCTCTGGTGCTCCCTGCTGGCAGTATCACTATACTGTCCTCATGTTTCACAAAAATAGTTTTGAGAGACGTTGTCAGTTTTTGTATGTTGCTTAAATCCTCCAAAGCGGTTGGCAGTAAACATCAGGTCACGGTACGCCACGGTAGGCCACGGAGTCAATGAGCTCGAGTTGAAAAAGAAAAAGCTTACAGCACCTGGTATTCCCAGGCGGTCTCCCATCCAAGTACTAACCAGGCCCGACCCTGCTTAGCTTCCGAGATCAGACGAGATCGGGCGTGTTCAGGGTGGTATGGCCGTAAGCAATTAGTGCAGGCGCAAAACCAGGTTTTATACAGTAGCACATAAGGAGTGAGAAAGCTGCTGAGGCTCGACGTTACACTTTTACAAAAACAATCATTAGTTAGATATAAACGGCAGTAATTGATTCAGTAGGACTCCTTATCCATGTAAACGATCATTGTGACATCTGAATTCATTAATTATCTGAAATACACTGCGTGTGCGTGTGATGTTAAATGTTTGAACCAAGGTTAACGGTTAAAGTGTCAGAGAATGGGTGGTGATTTTTTGACGTCCTCCCATGATCTGAAGTGAGCGTGCGTGTTTGTGTTGGTGAAAGTTTAAGAAATGTACAACTGTCGGTTCAGCTCTCTGGTGCTCCCTGCTGGCAGTATCACTATACTGTCCTCATGTTTCACAAAAATAGTTTTGAGAGACGTTGTCAGTTTTTGTATGTTGCTTAAATCCTCCAAAGCGGTTGGCAGTAAACATCAGGTCACGGTACGCCACGGTAGGCCACGGAGTCAATGAGCTCGAGTTGAAAAAGAAAAAGCTTACAGCACCTGGTATTCCCAGGCGGTCTCCCATCCAAGTACTAACCAGGCCCGACCCTGCTTAGCTTCCGAGATCAGACGAGATCGGGCGTGTTCAGGGTGGTATGGCCGTAAGCAATTAGTGCAGGCGCAAAACCAGGTTTTATACAGTAGCACATAAGGAGTGAGAAAGCTGCTGAGGCTCGACGTTACACTTTTACAAAAACAATCATTAGTTAGATATAAACGGCAGTAATTGATTCAGTAGGACTCCTTATCCATGTAAACGATCATTGTGACATCTGAATTCATTAATTATCTGAAATACACTGCGTGTGCGTGTGATGTTAAATGTTTGAACCAAGGTTAACGGTTAAAGTGTCAGAGAATGGGTGGTGATTTTTTGACGTCCTCCCATGATCTGAAGTGAGCGTGCGTGTTTGTGTTGGTGAAAGTTTAAGAAATGTACAACTGTCGGTTCAGCTCTCTGGTGCTCCCTGCTGGCAGTATCACTATACTGTCCTCATGTTTCACAAAAATAGTTTTGAGAGACGTTGTCAGTTTTTGTATGTTGCTTAAATCCTCCAAAGCGGTTGGCAGTAAACATCAGGTCACGGTACGCCACGGTAGGCCACGGAGTCAATGAGCTCGAGTTGAAAAAGAAAAAGCTTACAGCACCTGGTATTCCCAGGCGGTCTCCCATCCAAGTACTAACCAGGCCCGACCCTGCTTAGCTTCCGAGATCAGACGAGATCGGGCGTGTTCAGGGTGGTATGGCCGTAAGCAATTAGTGCAGGCGCAAAACCAGGTTTTATACAGTAGCACATAAGGAGTGAGAAAGCTGCTGAGGCTCGACGTTACACTTTTACAAAAACAATCATTAGTTAGATATAAACGGCAGTAATTGATTCAGTAGGACTCCTTATCCATGTAAACGATCATTGTGACATCTGAATTCATTAATTATCTGAAATACACTGCGTGTGCGTGTGATGTTAAATGTTTGAACCAAGGTTAACGGTTAAAGTGTCAGAGAATGGGTGGTGATTTTTTGACGTCCTCCCATGATCTGAAGTGAGCGTGCGTGTTTGTGTTGGTGAAAGTTTAAGAAATGTACAACTGTCGGTTCAGCTCTCTGGTGCTCCCTGCTGGCAGTATCACTATACTGTCCTCATGTTTCACAAAAATAGTTTTGAGAGACGTTGTCAGTTTTTGTATGTTGCTTAAATCCTCCAAAGCGGTTGGCAGTAAACATCAGGTCACGGTACGCCACGGTAGGCCACGGAGTCAATGAGCTCGAGTTGAAAAAGAAAAAGCTTACAGCACCTGGTATTCCCAGGCGGTCTCCCATCCAAGTACTAACCAGGCCCGACCCTGCTTAGCTTCCGAGATCAGACGAGATCGGGCGTGTTCAGGGTGGTATGGCCGTAAGCAATTAGTGCAGGCGCAAAACCAGGTTTTATACAGTAGCACATAAGGAGTGAGAAAGCTGCTGAGGCTCGACGTTACACTTTTACAAAAACAATCATTAGTTAGATATAAACGGCAGTAATTGATTCAGTAGGACTCCTTATCCATGTAAACGATCATTGTGACATCTGAATTCATTAATTATCTGAAATACACTGCGTGTGCGTGTGATGTTAAATGTTTGAACCAAGGTTAACGGTTAAAGTGTCAGAGAATGGGTGGTGATTTTTTGACGTCCTCCCATGATCTGAAGTGAGCGTGCGTGTTTGTGTTGGTGAAAGTTTAAGAAATGTACAACTGTCGGTTCAGCTCTCTGGTGCTCCCTGCTGGCAGTATCACTATACTGTCCTCATGTTTCACAAAAATAGTTTTGAGAGACGTTGTCAGTTTTTGTATGTTGCTTAAATCCTCCAAAGCGGTTGGCAGTAAACATCAGGTCACGGTACGCCACGGTAGGCCACGGAGTCAATGAGCTCGAGTTGAAAAAGAAAAAGCTTACAGCACCTGGTATTCCCAGGCGGTCTCCCATCCAAGTACTAACCAGGCCCGACCCTGCTTAGCTTCCGAGATCAGACGAGATCGGGCGTGTTCAGGGTGGTATGGCCGTAAGCAATTAGTGCAGGCGCAAAACCAGGTTTTATACAGTAGCACATAAGGAGTGAGAAAGCTGCTGAGGCTCGACGTTACACTTTTACAAAAACAATCATTAGTTAGATATAAACGGCAGTAATTGATTCAGTAGGACTCCTTATCCATGTAAACGATCATTGTGACATCTGAATTCATTAATTATCTGAAATACACTGCGTGTGCGTGTGATGTTAAATGTTTGAACCAAGGTTAACGGTTAAAGTGTCAGAGAATGGGTGGTGATTTTTTGACGTCCTCCCATGATCTGAAGTGAGCGTGCGTGTTTGTGTTGGTGAAAGTTTAAGAAATGTACAACTGTCGGTTCAGCTCTCTGGTGCTCCCTGCTGGCAGTATCACTATACTGTCCTCATGTTTCACAAAAATAGTTTTGAGAGACGTTGTCAGTTTTTGTATGTTGCTTAAATCCTCCAAAGCGGTTGGCAGTAAACATCAGGTCACGGTACGCCACGGTAGGCCACGGAGTCAATGAGCTCGAGTTGAAAAAGAAAAAGCTTACAGCACCTGGTATTCCCAGGCGGTCTCCCATCCAAGTACTAACCAGGCCCGACCCTGCTTAGCTTCCGAGATCAGACGAGATCGGGCGTGTTCAGGGTGGTATGGCCGTAAGCAATTAGTGCAGGCGCAAAACCAGGTTTTATACAGTAGCACATAAGGAGTGAGAAAGCTGCTGAGGCTCGACGTTACACTCTTTACAAAAACAATCATTAGTTAGATATAAACGGCAGTAATTGATTCAGTAGGACTCCTTATCCATGTAAACGATCATTGTGACATCTGAATTCATTAATTATCTGAAATACACTGCGTGTGCGTGTGATGTTAAATGTTTGAACCAAGGTTAACGGTTAAAGTGTCAGAGAATGGGTGGTGATTTTTTGACGTCCTCCCATGATCTGAAGTGAGCGTGCGTGTTTGTGTTGGTGAAAGTTTAAGAAATGTACAACTGTCGGTTCAGCTCTCTGGTGCTCCCTGCTGGCAGTATCACTATACTGTCCTCATGTTTCACAAAAATAGTTTTGAGAGACGTTGTCAGTTTTTGTATGTTGCTTAAATCCTCCAAAGCGGTTGGCAGTAAACATCAGGTCACGGTACGCCACGGTAGGCCACGGAGTCAATGAGCTCGAGTTGAAAAAGAAAAAGCTTACAGCACCTGGTATTCCCAGGCGGTCTCCCATCCAAGTACTAACCAGGCCCGACCCTGCTTAGCTTCCGAGATCAGACGAGATCGGGCGTGTTCAGGGTGGTATGGCCGTAAGCAATTAGTGCAGGCGCAAAACCAGGTTTTATACAGTAGCACATAAGGAGTGAGAAAGCTGCTGAGGCTCGACGTTACACTCTTACAAAAACAATCATTAGTTAGATATAAACGGCAGTAATTGATTCAGTAGGACTCCTTATCCATGTAAACGATCATTGTGACATCTGAATTCATTAATTATCTGAAATACACTGCGTGTGCGTGTGATGTTAAATGTTTGAACCAAGGTTAACGGTTAAAGTGTCAGAGAATGGGTGGTGATTTTTTGACGTCCTCCCATGATCTGAAGTGAGCGTGCGTGTTTGTGTTGGTGAAAGTTTAAGAAATGTACAACTGTCGGTTCAGCTCTCTGGTGCTCCCTGCTGGCAGTATCACTATACTGTCCTCATGTTTCACAAAAATAGTTTTGAGAGACGTTGTCAGTTTTTGTATGTTGCTTAAATCCTCCAAAGCGGTTGGCAGTAAACATCAGGTCACGGTACGCCACGGTAGGCCACGGAGTCAATGAGCTCGAGTTGAAAAAGAAAAAGCTTACAGCACCTGGTATTCCCAGGCGGTCTCCCATCCAAGTACTAACCAGGCCCGACCCTGCTTAGCTTCCGAGATCAGACGAGATCGGGCGTGTTCAGGGTGGTATGGCCGTAAGCAATTAGTGCAGGCGCAAAACCAGGTTTTATACAGTAGCACATAAGGAGTGAGAAAGCTGCTGAGGCTCGACGTTACACTTTACAAAAACAATCATTAGTTAGATATAAACGGCAGTAATTGATTCAGTAGGACTCCTTATCCATGTAAACGATCATTGTGACATCTGAATTCATTAATTATCTGAAATACACTGCGTGTGCGTGTGATGTTAAATGTTTGAACCAAGGTTAACGGTTAAAGTGTCAGAGAATGGGTGGTGATTTTTTGACGTCCTCCCATGATCTGAAGTGAGCGTGCGTGTTTGTGTTGGTGAAAGTTTAAGAAATGTACAACTGTCGGTTCAGCTCTCTGGTGCTCCCTGCTGGCAGTATCACTATACTGTCCTCATGTTTCACAAAAATAGTTTTGAGAGACGTTGTCAGTTTTTGTATGTTGCTTAAATCCTCCAAAGCGGTTGGCAGTAAACATCAGGTCACGGTACGCCACGGTAGGCCACGGAGTCAATGAGCTCGAGTTGAAAAAGAAAAAGCTTACAGCACCTGGTATTCCCAGGCGGTCTCCCATCCAAGTACTAACCAGGCCCGACCCTGCTTAGCTTCCGAGATCAGACGAGATCGGGCGTGTTCAGGGTGGTATGGCCGTAAGCAATTAGTGCAGGCGCAAAACCAGGTTTATACAGTAGCACATAAGGAGTGAGAAAGCTGCTGAGGCTCGACGTTACACTTTTACAAAAACAATCATTAGTTAGATATAAACGGCAGTAATTGATTCAGTAGGACTCCTTATCCATGTAAACGATCATTGTGACATCTGAATTCATTAATTATCTGAAATACACTGCGTGTGCGTGTGATGTTAAATGTTTGAACCAAGGTTAACGGTTAAAGTGTCAGAGAATGGGTGGTGATTTTTTGACGTCCTCCCATGATCTGAAGTGAGCGTGCGTGTTTGTGTTGGTGAAAGTTTAAGAAATGTACAACTGTCGGTTCAGCTCTCTGGTGCTCCCTGCTGGCAGTATCACTATACTGTCCTCATGTTTCACAAAAATAGTTTTGAGAGACGTTGTCAGTTTTTGTATGTTGCTTAAATCCTCCAAAGCGGTTGGCAGTAAACATCAGGTCACGGTACGCCACGGTAGGCCACGGAGTCAATGAGCTCGAGTTGAAAAAGAAAAAGCTTACAGCACCTGGTATTCCCAGGCGGTCTCCCATCCAAGTACTAACCAGGCCCGACCCTGCTTAGCTTCCGAGATCAGACGAGATCGGGCGTGTTCAGGGTGGTATGGCCGTAAGCAATTAGTGCAGGCGCAAAACCAGGTTTTATACAGTAGCACATAAGGAGTGAGAAAGCTGCTGAGGCTCGACGTTACACTCTTACAAAAACAATCATTAGTTAGATATAAACGGCAGTAATTGATTCAGTAGGACTCCTTATCCATGTAAACGATCATTGTGACATCTGAATTCATTAATTATCTGAAATACACTGCGTGTGCGTGTGATGTTAAATGTTTGAACCAAGGTTAACGGTTAAAGTGTCAGAGAATGGGTGGTGATTTTTTGACGTCCTCCCATGATCTGAAGTGAGCGTGCGTGTTTGTGTTGGTGAAAGTTTAAGAAATGTACAACTGTCGGTTCAGCTCTCTGGTGCTCCCTGCTGGCAGTATCACTATACTGTCCTCATGTTTCACAAAAATAGTTTTGAGAGACGTTGTCAGTTTTTGTATGTTGCTTAAATCCTCCAAAGCGGTTGGCAGTAAACATCAGGTCACGGTACGCCACGGTAGGCCACGGAGTCAATGAGCTCGAGTTGAAAAAGAAAAAGCTTACAGCACCTGGTATTCCCAGGCGGTCTCCCATCCAAGTACTAACCAGGCCCGACCCTGCTTAGCTTCCGAGATCAGACGAGATCGGGCGTGTTCAGGGTGGTATGGCCGTAAGCAATTAGTGCAGGCGCAAAACCAGGTTTTATACAGTAGCACATAAGGAGTGAGAAAGCTGCTGAGGCTCGACGTTACACTTTTACAAAAACAATCATTAGTTAGATATAAACGGCAGTAATTGATTCAGTAGGACTCCTTATCCATGTAAACGATCATTGTGACATCTGAATTCATTAATTATCTGAAATACACTGCGTGTGCGTGTGATGTTAAATGTTTGAACCAAGGTTAACGGTTAAAGTGTCAGAGAATGGGTGGTGATTTTTTGACGTCCTCCCATGATCTGAAGTGAGCGTGCGTGTTTGTGTTGGTGAAAGTTTAAGAAATGTACAACTGTCGGTTCAGCTCTCTGGTGCTCCCTGCTGGCAGTATCACTATACTGTCCTCATGTTTCACAAAAATAGTTTTGAGAGACGTTGTCAGTTTTTGTATGTTGCTTAAATCCTCCAAAGCGGTTGGCAGTAAACATCAGGTCACGGTACGCCACGGTAGGCCACGGAGTCAATGAGCTCGAGTTGAAAAAGAAAAGCTTACAGCACCTGGTATTCCCAGGCGGTCTCCCATCCAAGTACTAACCAGGCCCGACCCTGCTTAGCTTCCGAGATCAGACGAGATCGGGCGTGTTCAGGGTGGTATGGCCGTAAGCAATTAGTGCAGGCGCAAAACCAGGTTTTATACAGTAGCACATAAGGAGTGAGAAAGCTGCTGAGGCTCGACGTTACACTTTACAAAAACAATCATTAGTTAGATATAAACGGCAGTAATTGATTCAGTAGGACTCCTTATCCATGTAAACGATCATTGTGACATCTGAATTCATTAATTATCTGAAATACACTGCGTGTGCGTGTGATGTTAAATGTTTGAACCAAGGTTAACGGTTAAAGTGTCAGAGAATGGGTGGTGATTTTTTGACGTCCTCCCATGATCTGAAGTGAGCGTGCGTGTTTGTGTTGGTGAAAGTTTAAGAAATGTACAACTGTCGGTTCAGCTCTCTGGTGCTCCCTGCTGGCAGTATCACTATACTGTCCTCATGTTTCACAAAAATAGTTTTGAGAGACGTTGTCAGTTTTTGTATGTTGCTTAAATCCTCCAAAGCGGTTGGCAGTAAACATCAGGTCACGGTACGCCACGGTAGGCCACGGAGTCAATGAGCTCGAGTTGAAAAAGAAAAAGCTTACAGCACCTGGTATTCCCAGGCGGTCTCCCATCCAAGTACTAACCAGGCCCGACCCTGCTTAGCTTCCGAGATCAGACGAGATCGGGCGTGTTCAGGGTGGTATGGCCGTAAGCAATTAGTGCAGGCGCAAAACCAGGTTTTATACAGTAGCACATAAGGAGTGAGAAAGCTGCTGAGGCTCGACGTTACACTTTTACAAAAACAATCATTAGTTAGATATAAACGGCAGTAATTGATTCAGTAGGACTCCTTATCCATGTAAACGATCATTGTGACATCTGAATTCATTAATTATCTGAAATACACTGCGTGTGCGTGTGATGTTAAATGTTTGAACCAAGGTTAACGGTTAAAGTGTCAGAGAATGGGTGGTGATTTTTTGACGTCCTCCCATGATCTGAAGTGAGCGTGCGTGTTTGTGTTGGTGAAAGTTTAAGAAATGTACAACTGTCGGTTCAGCTCTCTGGTGCTCCCTGCTGGCAGTATCACTATACTGTCCTCATGTTTCACAAAAATAGTTTTGAGAGACGTTGTCAGTTTTTGTATGTTGCTTAAATCCTCCAAAGCGGTTGGCAGTAAACATCAGGTCACGGTACGCCACGGTAGGCCACGGAGTCAATGAGCTCGAGTTGAAAAAGAAAAAGCTTACAGCACCTGGTATTCCCAGGCGGTCTCCCATCCAAGTACTAACCAGGCCCGACCCTGCTTAGCTTCCGAGATCAGACGAGATCGGGCGTGTTCAGGGTGGTATGGCCGTAAGCAATTAGTGCAGGCGCAAAACCAGGTTTTATACAGTAGCACATAAGGAGTGAGAAAGCTGCTGAGGCTCGACGTTACACTTTTACAAAAACAATCATTAGTTAGATATAAACGGCAGTAATTGATTCAGTAGGACTCCTTATCCATGTAAACGATCATTGTGACATCTGAATTCATTAATTATCTGAAATACACTGCGTGTGCGTGTGATGTTAAATGTTTGAACCAAGGTTAACGGTTAAAGTGTCAGAGAATGGGTGGTGATTTTTTGACGTCCTCCCATGATCTGAAGTGAGCGTGCGTGTTTGTGTTGGTGAAAGTTTAAGAAATGTACAACTGTCGGTTCAGCTCTCTGGTGCTCCCTGCTGGCAGTATCACTATACTGTCCTCATGTTTCACAAAAATAGTTTTGAGAGACGTTGTCAGTTTTTGTATGTTGCTTAAATCCTCCAAAGCGGTTGGCAGTAAACATCAGGTCACGGTACGCCACGGTAGGCCACGGAGTCAATGAGCTCGAGTTGAAAAAGAAAAAGCTTACAGCACCTGGTATTCCCAGGCGGTCTCCCATCCAAGTACTAACCAGGCCCGACCCTGCTTAGCTTCCGAGATCAGACGAGATCGGGCGTGTTCAGGGTGGTATGGCCGTAAGCAATTAGTGCAGGCGCAAAACCAGGTTTTATACAGTAGCACATAAGGAGTGAGAAAGCTGCTGAGGCTCGACGTTACACTTTTACAAAAACAATCATTAGTTAGATATAAACGGCAGTAATTGATTCAGTAGGACTCCTTATCCATGTAAACGATCATTGTGACATCTGAATTCATTAATTATCTGAAATACACTGCGTGTGCGTGTGATGTTAAATGTTTGAACCAAGGTTAACGGTTAAAGTGTCAGAGAATGGGTGGTGATTTTTTGACGTCCTCCCATGATCTGAAGTGAGCGTGCGTGTTTGTGTTGGTGAAAGTTTAAGAAATGTACAACTGTCGGTTCAGCTCTCTGGTGCTCCCTGCTGGCAGTATCACTATACTGTCCTCATGTTTCACAAAAATAGTTTTGAGAGACGTTGTCAGTTTTTGTATGTTGCTTAAATCCTCCAAAGCGGTTGGCAGTAAACATCAGGTCACGGTACGCCACGGTAGGCCACGGAGTCAATGAGCTCGAGTTGAAAAAGAAAAAGCTTACAGCACCTGGTATTCCCAGGCGGTCTCCCATCCAAGTACTAACCAGGCCCGACCCTGCTTAGCTTCCGAGATCAGACGAGATCGGGCGTGTTCAGGGTGGTATGGCCGTAAGCAATTAGTGCAGGCGCAAAACCAGGTTTTATACAGTAGCACATAAGGAGTGAGAAAGCTGCTGAGGCTCGACGTTACACTTTTACAAAAACAATCATTAGTTAGATATAAACGGCAGTAATTGATTCAGTAGGACTCCTTATCCATGTAAACGATCATTGTGACATCTGAATTCATTAATTATCTGAAATACACTGCGTGTGCGTGTGATGTTAAATGTTTGAACCAAGGTTAACGGTTAAAGTGTCAGAGAATGGGTGGTGATTTTTTGACGTCCTCCCATGATCTGAAGTGAGCGTGCGTGTTTGTGTTGGTGAAAGTTTAAGAAATGTACAACTGTCGGTTCAGCTCTCTGGTGCTCCCTGCTGGCAGTATCACTATACTGTCCTCATGTTTCACAAAAATAGTTTTGAGAGACGTTGTCAGTTTTTGTATGTTGCTTAAATCCTCCAAAGCGGTTGGCAGTAAACATCAGGTCACGGTACGCCACGGTAGGCCACGGAGTCAATGAGCTCGAGTTGAAAAAGAAAAAGCTTACAGCACCTGGTATTCCCAGGCGGTCTCCCATCCAAGTACTAACCAGGCCCGACCCTGCTTAGCTTCCGAGATCAGACGAGATCGGGCGTGTTCAGGGTGGTATGGCCGTAAGCAATTAGTGCAGGCGCAAAACCAGGTTTTATACAGTAGCACATAAGGAGTGAGAAAGCTGCTGAGGCTCGACGTTACACTCTTACAAAAACAATCATTAGTTAGATATAAACGGCAGTAATTGATTCAGTAGGACTCCTTATCCATGTAAACGATCATTGTGACATCTGAATTCATTAATTATCTGAAATACACTGCGTGTGCGTGTGATGTTAAATGTTTGAACCAAGGTTAACGGTTAAAGTGTCAGAGAATGGGTGGTGATTTTTTGACGTCCTCCCATGATCTGAAGTGAGCGTGCGTGTTTGTGTTGGTGAAAGTTTAAGAAATGTACAACTGTCGGTTCAGCTCTCTGGTGCTCCCTGCTGGCAGTATCACTATACTGTCCTCATGTTTCACAAAAATAGTTTTGAGAGACGTTGTCAGTTTTTGTATGTTGCTTAAATCCTCCAAAGCGGTTGGCAGTAAACATCAGGTCACGGTACGCCACGGTAGGCCACGGAGTCAATGAGCTCGAGTTGAAAAAGAAAAAGCTTACAGCACCTGGTATTCCCAGGCGGTCTCCCATCCAAGTACTAACCAGGCCCGACCCTGCTTAGCTTCCGAGATCAGACGAGATCGGGCGTGTTCAGGGTGGTATGGCCGTAAGCAATTAGTGCAGGCGCAAAACCAGGTTTTATACAGTAGCACATAAGGAGTGAGAAAGCTGCTGAGGCTCGACGTTACACTTTTACAAAAACAATCATTAGTTAGATATAAACGGCAGTAATTGATTCAGTAGGACTCCTTATCCATGTAAACGATCATTGTGACATCTGAATTCATTAATTATCTGAAATACACTGCGTGTGCGTGTGATGTTAAATGTTTGAACCAAGGTTAACGGTTAAAGTGTCAGAGAATGGGTGGTGATTTTTTGACGTCCTCCCATGATCTGAAGTGAGCGTGCGTGTTTGTGTTGGTGAAAGTTTAAGAAATGTACAACTGTCGGTTCAGCTCTCTGGTGCTCCCTGCTGGCAGTATCACTATACTGTCCTCATGTTTCACAAAAATAGTTTTGAGAGACGTTGTCAGTTTTTGTATGTTGCTTAAATCCTCCAAAGCGGTTGGCAGTAAACATCAGGTCACGGTACGCCACGGTAGGCCACGGAGTCAATGAGCTCGAGTTGAAAAAGAAAAAGCTTACAGCACCTGGTATTCCCAGGCGGTCTCCCATCCAAGTACTAACCAGGCCCGACCCTGCTTAGCTTCCGAGATCAGACGAGATCGGGCGTGTTCAGGGTGGTATGGCCGTAAGCAATTAGTGCAGGCGCAAAACCAGGTTTTATACAGTAGCACATAAGGAGTGAGAAAGCTGCTGAGGCTCGACGTTACACTTTACAAAAACAATCATTAGTTAGATATAAACGGCAGTAATTGATTCAGTAGGACTCCTTATCCATGTAAACGATCATTGTGACATCTGAATTCATTAATTATCTGAAATACACTGCGTGTGCGTGTGATGTTAAATGTTTGAACCAAGGTTAACGGTTAAAGTGTCAGAGAATGGGTGGTGATTTTTTGACGTCCTCCCATGATCTGAAGTGAGCGTGCGTGTTTGTGTTGGTGAAAGTTTAAGAAATGTACAACTGTCGGTTCAGCTCTCTGGTGCTCCCTGCTGGCAGTATCACTATACTGTCCTCATGTTTCACAAAAATAGTTTTGAGAGACGTTGTCAGTTTTTGTATGTTGCTTAAATCCTCCAAAGCGGTTGGCAGTAAACATCAGGTCACGGTACGCCACGGTAGGCCACGGAGTCAATGAGCTCGAGTTGAAAAAGAAAAAGCTTACAGCACCTGGTATTCCCAGGCGGTCTCCCATCCAAGTACTAACCAGGCCCGACCCTGCTTAGCTTCCGAGATCAGACGAGATCGGGCGTGTTCAGGGTGGTATGGCCGTAAGCAATTAGTGCAGGCGCAAAACCAGGTTTTATACAGTAGCACATAAGGAGTGAGAAAGCTGCTGAGGCTCGACGTTACACTTTTACAAAAACAATCATTAGTTAGATATAAACGGCAGTAATTGATTCAGTAGGACTCCTTATCCATGTAAACGATCATTGTGACATCTGAATTCATTAATTATCTGAAATACACTGCGTGTGCGTGTGATGTTAAATGTTTGAACCAAGGTTAACGGTTAAAGTGTCAGAGAATGGGTGGTGATTTTTTGACGTCCTCCCATGATCTGAAGTGAGCGTGCGTGTTTGTGTTGGTGAAAGTTTAAGAAATGTACAACTGTCGGTTCAGCTCTCTGGTGCTCCCTGCTGGCAGTATCACTATACTGTCCTCATGTTTCACAAAAATAGTTTTGAGAGACGTTGTCAGTTTTTGTATGTTGCTTAAATCCTCCAAAGCGGTTGGCAGTAAACATCAGGTCACGGTACGCCACGGTAGGCCACGGAGTCAATGAGCTCGAGTTGAAAAAGAAAAAGCTTACAGCACCTGGTATTCCCAGGCGGTCTCCCATCCAAGTACTAACCAGGCCCGACCCTGCTTAGCTTCCGAGATCAGACGAGATCGGGCGTGTTCAGGGTGGTATGGCCGTAAGCAATTAGTGCAGGCGCAAAACCAGGTTTTATACAGTAGCACATAAGGAGTGAGAAAGCTGCTGAGGCTCGACGTTACACTTTTACAAAAACAATCATTAGTTAGATATAAACGGCAGTAATTGATTCAGTAGGACTCCTTATCCATGTAAACGATCATTGTGACATCTGAATTCATTAATTATCTGAAATACACTGCGTGTGCGTGTGATGTTAAATGTTTGAACCAAGGTTAACGGTTAAAGTGTCAGAGAATGGGTGGTGATTTTTTGACGTCCTCCCATGATCTGAAGTGAGCGTGCGTGTTTGTGTTGGTGAAAGTTTAAGAAATGTACAACTGTCGGTTCAGCTCTCTGGTGCTCCCTGCTGGCAGTATCACTATACTGTCCTCATGTTTCACAAAAATAGTTTTGAGAGACGTTGTCAGTTTTTGTATGTTGCTTAAATCCTCCAAAGCGGTTGGCAGTAAACATCAGGTCACGGTACGCCACGGTAGGCCACGGAGTCAATGAGCTCGAGTTGAAAAAGAAAAAGCTTACAGCACCTGGTATTCCCAGGCGGTCTCCCATCCAAGTACTAACCAGGCCCGACCCTGCTTAGCTTCCGAGATCAGACGAGATCGGGCGTGTTCAGGGTGGTATGGCCGTAAGCAATTAGTGCAGGCGCAAAACCAGGTTTTATACAGTAGCACATAAGGAGTGAGAAAGCTGCTGAGGCTCGACGTTACACTTTTACAAAAACAATCATTAGTTAGATATAAACGGCAGTAATTGATTCAGTAGGACTCCTTATCCATGTAAACGATCATTGTGACATCTGAATTCATTAATTATCTGAAATACACTGCGTGTGCGTGTGATGTTAAATGTTTGAACCAAGGTTAACGGTTAAAGTGTCAGAGAATGGGTGGTGATTTTTTGACGTCCTCCCATGATCTGAAGTGAGCGTGCGTGTTTGTGTTGGTGAAAGTTTAAGAAATGTACAACTGTCGGTTCAGCTCTCTGGTGCTCCCTGCTGGCAGTATCACTATACTGTCCTCATGTTTCACAAAAATAGTTTTGAGAGACGTTGTCAGTTTTTGTATGTTGCTTAAATCCTCCAAAGCGGTTGGCAGTAAACATCAGGTCACGGTACGCCACGGTAGGCCACGGAGTCAATGAGCTCGAGTTGAAAAAGAAAAAGCTTACAGCACCTGGTATTCCCAGGCGGTCTCCCATCCAAGTACTAACCAGGCCCGACCCTGCTTAGCTTCCGAGATCAGACGAGATCGGGCGTGTTCAGGGTGGTATGGCCGTAAGCAATTAGTGCAGGCGCAAAACCAGGTTTTATACAGTAGCACATAAGGAGTGAGAAAGCTGCTGAGGCTCGACGTTACACTTTACAAAAACAATCATTAGTTAGATATAAACGGCAGTAATTGATTCAGTAGGACTCCTTATCCATGTAAACGATCATTGTGACATCTGAATTCATTAATTATCTGAAATACACTGCGTGTGCGTGTGATGTTAAATGTTTGAACCAAGGTTAACGGTTAAAGTGTCAGAGAATGGGTGGTGATTTTTTGACGTCCTCCCATGATCTGAAGTGAGCGTGCGTGTTTGTGTTGGTGAAAGTTTAAGAAATGTACAACTGTCGGTTCAGCTCTCTGGTGCTCCCTGCTGGCAGTATCACTATACTGTCCTCATGTTTCACAAAAATAGTTTTGAGAGACGTTGTCAGTTTTTGTATGTTGCTTAAATCCTCCAAAGCGGTTGGCAGTAAACATCAGGTCACGGTACGCCACGGTAGGCCACGGAGTCAATGAGCTCGAGTTGAAAAAGAAAAAGCTTACAGCACCTGGTATTCCCAGGCGGTCTCCCATCCAAGTACTAACCAGGCCCGACCCTGCTTAGCTTCCGAGATCAGACGAGATCGGGCGTGTTCAGGGTGGTATGGCCGTAAGCAATTAGTGCAGGCGCAAAACCAGGTTTTATACAGTAGCACATAAGGAGTGAGAAAGCTGCTGAGGCTCGACGTTACACTCTTACAAAAACAATCATTAGTTAGATATAAACGGCAGTAATTGATTCAGTAGGACTCCTTATCCATGTAAACGATCATTGTGACATCTGAATTCATTAATTATCTGAAATACACTGCGTGTGCGTGTGATGTTAAATGTTTGAACCAAGGTTAACGGTTAAAGTGTCAGAGAATGGGTGGTGATTTTTTGACGTCCTCCCATGATCTGAAGTGAGCGTGCGTGTTTGTGTTGGTGAAAGTTTAAGAAATGTACAACTGTCGGTTCAGCTCTCTGGTGCTCCCTGCTGGCAGTATCACTATACTGTCCTCATGTTTCACAAAAATAGTTTTGAGAGACGTTGTCAGTTTTTGTATGTTGCTTAAATCCTCCAAAGCGGTTGGCAGTAAACATCAGGTCACGGTACGCCACGGTAGGCTACGGAGTCAATGAGCTCGAGTTGAAAAAGAAAAAGCTTACAGCACCTGGTATTCCCAGGCGGTCTCCCATCCAAGTACTAACCAGGCCCGACCCTGCTTAGCTTCCGAGATCAGACGAGATCGGGCGTGTTCAGGGTGGTATGGCCGTAAGCAATTAGTGCAGGCGCAAAACCAGGTTTTATACAGTAGCACATAAGGAGTGAGAAAGCTGCTGAGGCTCGACGTTACACTCTTACAAAAACAATCATTAGTTAGATATAAACGGCAGTAATTGATTCAGTAGGACTCCTTATCCATGTAAACGATCATTGTGACATCTGAATTCATTAATTATCTGAAATACACTGCGTGTGCGTGTGATGTTAAATGTTTGAACCAAGGTTAACGGTTAAAGTGTCAGAGAATGGGTGGTGATTTTTTGACGTCCTCCCATGATCTGTGGGGTGTTCCACAAAGCCGGTTTTATCACATAACCGGGTAAGTGAACCCAGGGTTTTCGGTAACCCTAGGTTTTCCGTTCCAAAAGGATCACGGTATGTTAGTTGCTATAGCAACATATGCTCTGAATCAAACCTGCCGGTTTTATCACATAACCGGGTAAGTTAACCCAGGGTTTGCGGTAACCCGAGGTTTTCCGTTCCAAAAGGATCAAGGTATCTTAGTTGCTATAGCAACATATGCTCTGAATCAAACCTGGTCGGAGCAGGTTTTGCGCAGGTTAAGTTAAAAGATAACCCGGTTTTGCTCAGGGTATTTAAACCCGCGTTCACCACAGCTTTTACGTGATCACAATGGCATGCCCTTTTGACGAGAGGCCGATTGATATCGGAGCGCAAATAATTCGTGCCATTCACAGAGAGAGATTAATTAGACCACGGCTCGACATATTGTCCTTTCCGGAGGACTTTTTGCTGGAGAGATATCGTTTTTCACGTGATTCTTTGCTTTATTTAAATAACCTTCTCCAACCATACATTGCAAATGTGACCAATCGTGGATCTGCCCTCAGTCCACTCCAAACAATTTGCACAGCTCTCCGTTTTTTTTGCGACGGGAAGCTTTTTGTACAGCGTAGGAGATGCTGAGCACATAGGCAAAGCCACGGTCTGCCGCTCAGTACGTAAAGTCTGTCTTGCGCTGAAGCGGTTGTTGCGGAACTTCATCGTATTTCCAGGCCATAAACCCACGAGACGCATGAAAATGGAGTTTCACCAACTTGCAGGTCAGCATTATCTACTTACGTGTTCCCAAATGGCACCGAAATTACCCTCGTTGACTTTTCATCTGGGTGTTTTATTTCAGGATTTCCAAATGTAATTGGGTGCATTGATGGCACACAAGTGCCCATACTGGCCCCATCTATAAATGAGGCAGATTATGTGAACAGGAAAGGCTATCACAGTATAAATGTTCAGGTAAGTGTACACTGCCTATATTGGATATTTCCAATATCTCCATGGTTTGTTAATCGCTGTCGATCTTTTTCTTTTATCACTAGATGATATGTGATGCTTCCCACATGATCACCAATGTAGAGGCAAAATGGCCTGGTTCAGTCCACGATGCAAGGATGTATCGTGAATCCAATTTGAGCCGTAAATTTCAAGAGGGTGAGTTGCATTCTGAACATATCATAGATCTCATATAATTGTGCTTGTGCAAGATAGCTCAAAGTTTGTATTTGATCGCAGGGCAATTCGATGGGTGGATCCTAGGAGATCGAGGGTATCCATGCCTCCCGACGCTCATCACCCCGTACCCTAATCCCGCTCCTGGACCACAGACTACATTAAACCGGGCACACAGCAGAACCCGCGTTAAGATTGAAAACACATTCGGGATATTGAAGTCCAGATTTCAATGCCTACGTGGACTAAGGGTTTGTCCGGAACGGGCATGCGACATTATTGTTGCATGCGCCGTCCTCCACAATATCGCCACCCTGCGCAAAGAGATGCCTCCCCCCTTTGACCCGTTCCTCGAGGAGGAACACATTCCCCAAATGGATTCAAGGGCTGGACAAAGGATGCGGGAACACATTTGCCAAAATCACTTCAATTAAAAAAAAAAAAACACCCAACACTGTTTTTATCAATCATTTTTATTCTTTAGTTGCTGAGGGAGGAAAAATAATATAATTAGACATTGAATAGCAATATCATGTCCGCGTTGAATTTCTGCCCAACCTCCTTTTTTTACCTCTATCAGCAGCTTCGTGTACTCCATTTGCAAATCAGCCTTAGCGATTTCCCGCTGAAGATGAAGTCGATATAATTCTTTAGTAGTCAACTGAAATAGAGGAAAATATTGTTTTACATTCAAGCGACATACTTGGCCAATAAATTAAGTGAGTAGCCTAGGATATGTCTTACATGCTGATATTGCGACCCTGATGTACCCGCCGCTTCCTCGACCACAGTCTGTTAAGAGACAAGTGAGTTGAGAACACTGTTAGTTTGGTTGAATCGTCAATAATGACTTGGAACTGGCAAGAAAAAGCGAGGCCTATACCTCAGTTCTTTCAGACCCATCCATGGCAATATTTTCATCGGCCTCCTGTCATACAAAGAGCAAATATAGGCCTATTGGCTGAGTATTTTGAGATGCGCTTACAACAGAAATGTAAAAAAAAAAAACCAGGCCTACCGGACTTGCATAAACTGGAGGATTCGTAGCCGGCTCGATTAAAAGCAATACTCCGTCTTGATCTGTGAAGTTGATTAATTAGTCACGTTTAGGAATAGAGCCACATAGGCCTATACAGCAGGCATACAACAAACATGGGGTTTTCTACCCAGCTACAAAATAACATTTGGAACATTTGCGCTATGACACACACACGGCTTGCATGCGTTCGCATACAAAAAATGAAATAACAAAAAAACCTACATTCAACCAGTGGGTTGACAGTGGACGGAGATGGCCCCGGACTCTCGGAGGAGGTACCTCCAGGTATCCCCTCCATGCCAGGGCGCCCTGCATTAATGGTTAGAGCCAGCTCCTCAACCGTGGTGAAGGTAATTGGAGGGCCCGATCCAGTCTGCCGACTGTCGGCCCTCTTACGATTGGCTTTAAAAATAAAAAAATGGGCTATTAAAATACAGGAGCAGTGACAAATAGGCCTATGATATGACAAATATGTAGGACGATGGTGGGAAAAGCTTACCAGCTTGTATAACGTTTTTGTATTTCATTTTACTTGTTCCCGAGTTCGTTTGGGGGCCGTCGGATTACATCTTTATAGATAACAGATTATGGAATGTTAAGAAAGCTTAACTGAGATAGGTAATGAATGGATTCAGTTCAAATATTTAGGATAGTGCTTTTACCATGACACTTACGAATTTACGCGGTCAGCTATCCTCTGCCAGGCTTTATTTCTCATTATGGAAGATGCTTTAGTGTTGCATTTCCTCATTATCACTCCCTTTTCCTCATCGTAACTCTCCAGGAGAACCTGGAGGTCGAGATCTGAGAAATATGCGGCCCGTTTCGCCATATTGATCGGTAATTCCATGATCCATACATCACGTCTTTATAGGTTTGGCGTGGACGCGCACAACCCTGTGTTAACCAACCGCGAGGTGATTGAACTAATGCATAACCGCTGCTGTGGAACCGAAAACTCTGGGTTGGTCGGCACAGGGTCAATCACCCTAGAGTTCAGCGTTAACTCAGTGTTTGTTTAACCTCCGTTCGTGGAACACCCCTCTGAAGTGAGCGTGCGTGTTTGTGTTGGTGAAAGTTTAAGAAATGTACAACTGTCGGTTCAGCTCTCTGGTGCTCCCTGCTGGCAGTATCACTATACTGTCCTCATGTTTCACAAAAATAGTTTTGAGAGACGTTGTCAGTTTTTGTATGTTGCTTAAATCCTCCAAAGCGGTTGGCAGTAAACATCAGGTCACGGTACGCCACGGTAGGCCACGGAGTCAATGAGCTCGAGTTGAAAAAGAAAAAGCTTACAGCACCTGGTATTCCCAGGCGGTCTCCCATCCAAGTACTAACCAGGCCCGACCCTGCTTAGCTTCCGAGATCAGACGAGATCGGGCGTGTTCAGGGTGGTATGGCCGTAAGCAATTAGTGCAGGCGCAAAACCAGGTTTTATACAGTAGCACATAAGGAGTGAGAAAGCTGCTGAGGCTCGACGTTACACTTTTACAAAAACAATCATTAGTTAGATATAAACGGCAGTAATTGATTCAGTAGGACTCCTTATCCATGTAAACCATCATTGTGACATCTGAATTCATTAATTATCTGAAATACACTGCGTGTGCGTGTGATGTTAAATGTTTGAACCAAGGTTAACGGTTAAAGTGTCAGAGAATGGGTGGTGATTTTTTGACGTCCTCCCATGATCTGAAGTGAGCGTGCGTGTTTGTGTTGGTGAAAGTTTAAGAAATGTACAACTGTCGGTTCAGCTCTCTGGTGCTCCCTGCTGGCAGTATCACTATACTGTCCTCATGTTTCACAAAAATACTTTTGAGAGACGTTGTCAGTTTTTGTATGTTGCTTAAATCCTCCAAAGCGGTTGGCAGTAAACATCAGGTCACGGTACGCCACGGTAGGCCACGGAGTCAATGAGCTCGAGTTGAAAAAGAAATAGCTTACAGCACCTGGTATTCCCAGGCGGTCTCCCATCCAAGTACTAACCAGGCCCGACCCTGCTTAGCATCCGAGATCAGACGAGATCGGGCGTGTTCAGGGTGGTATGGCCGTAAGCATTTAGTGCAGGCGCAAAACCAGGTTTTATACAGTAGCACATAAGGAGTGAGAAAGCTGCTGAGGCTTGACGTTACACTTTTACAAAAACAATCATTAGTTAGATATAAACGGCAGTAATTGATTCAGTAGGACTCCTTATCCGTGTAAACGATCATTGTGACATCTGAATTCATTAATTATCTGAAATACACTGCGTGTGCGTGTGATGTTAAATGTTTGAACCAAGGTTAACGGTTAAAGTGTCAGAGAATGGGTGGTGATTTTTTGACGTCCTCCCATGATCTGAAGTGAGCGTGCGTGTTTGTGTTGGTGAAAGTTTAAGAAATGTACAACTGTCGGTTCAGCTCTCTGGTGCTCCCTGCTGGCAGTATCACTATACTGTCCTCATGTTTCACAAAAATAGTTTTGAGAGACGTTGTCAGTTTTTGTATGTTGCTTAAATCCTCCAAAGCGGTTGGCAGTAAACATCAGGTCACGGTACGCCACGTTAGGCCACGGAGTCAATGAGCTCGAGTTGAAAAAGAAAAAGCTTACAGCACCTGGTATTCCCAGGTGGTCTCCCATCCAAGTACTAACCAGGCCCAACCCTGCTTAGCTTCCGAGATCAGACGAGATCGGGCATGTTCAGGGTGGTATGGCCGAAGCAATTAGTTCAGGCGCAAAACCAGGTTTTATACAGTAGCACATAAGGAGTGAGAAAGCTGCTGAGGCTCGACGTTACACTTTTACAAAAACAATCATTAGTTAGATATAAACGGCAGTAATTGATTCAGTAGGACTCCTTATCCATGTAAACGATCATTGTGACATCTGAATTCATTAATTATCTGAAATACACTGCGTGTGCGTGTGATGTTAAATGTTTGAACCAAGGTTAACGGTTAAAGTGTCAGAGAATGGGTGGTGATTTTTTGACGTCCTCCCATGATCTGAAGTGAGCGTGCGTGTTTGTGTTGGTGAAAGTTTAAGAAATGTACAACTGTCGTTTCAGCTCTCTGGTGCTCCCTGCTGGCAGTATCACTATACTGTCCTCATGTTTCACAAAAATAGTTTTGAGAGACGTTGTCAGTTTTTGTATGTTGCTTAAATCCTCCAAAGCGGTTGGCAGTAAACATCAGGTCACGGTACGCCACGGTAGGCCACGGAGGCAATGAGCTCGAGTTGAAAAAGAAAAAGCTTACCGCACCTGGTATTCCCAGGCGGTCTCCCAGGCAGTCTCCCATCCAAGTACTAACCAGGCCCGACCCTGCTTAGCTTCCGAGATCAGACGAGATCGGGCGTGTTCAGGGTGGTATGGCCGTAAGGAATTAGTGCAGGCGCAAAACCAGGTTTTATACAGTAGCACATAAGGAGTGAGAAAGCTGCTGAGGCTCGACGTTACACTCTTACAAAAACAATCATTAGTTTGATATAAACGGCAGTAATTGATTCAGTAGGACTCCTTATCCATGTAAACCATCATTGTGACATCTGAATTCATTAATTATCTGAAATACACTGCGTGTGCGTGTGATGTTAAATGTTTGAACCAAGGTTAACGGTTAAAGTGTCAGAGAATGGGTGGTGATTTTTTGACGTCCTCCCATGATCTGAAGTGAGCGTGCGTGTTTGTGTTGGTGAAAGTTTAAGAAATGTACAACTGTCGGTTCAGCTCTCTGGTGCTCCCTGCTGGCAGTATCACCATACTGTCCTCATGTTTCACAAAAATAGTTTTGAGAGACGTTGTCAGTTTTTGTATGTTGCTTAAATCCTCCAAAGCGGTTGGCAGTAAACATCAGGTCACGGTACGCCACGGTAGGCCACGGAGTCAATGAGCTCGAGTTGAAAAAGAAATAGCTTACAGCACCTGGTATTCCCAGGCGGTCTCCCATCCAAGTACTAACCAGGCCCGACCCTGCTTAGCATCCGAGATCAGACGAGATCGGGCGTGTTCAGGGTGGTATGACCGTAAGCATTAGTGCAGGCGCAAAACCAGGTTTTATACAGTAGCACATAAGGAGTGAGAAAGCTGCTGAGGCTTGACGTTACACTTTTACAAAAACAATCATTAGTTAGATATAAACGGCAGTAATTGATTCAGTAGGACTCCTTATCCATGTAAACGATCATTGTGACATCTGAATTCATTAATTATCTGAAATACACTGCGTGTGCGTGTGATGTTAAATGTTTGAACCAAGGTTAACGGTTAAAGTGTCAGAGAATGGGTGGTGATTTTTTGACGTCCTCCCATGATCTGAAGTGAGCGTGCGTGTTTGTGTTGGTGAAAGTTTAAGAAATGTACAACTGTCGGTTCAGCTCTCTGGTGCTCCCTGCTGGCAGTATCACTATACTGTCCTCATGTTTCACAAAAATAGTTTTGAGAGACGTTGTCAGTTTTTGTATGTTGCTTAAATCCTCCAAAGCGGTTGGCAGTAAACATCAGGTCACGGTACGCCACGGTAGGCCACGGAGGCAATGAGCTCGAGTTGAAAAAGAAAAAGCTTACCGCACCTGTTATTCCCAGGCGGTCTCCCAGGCTGTCTCCCATCCAAGTACTAACCAGGCCCGACCCTGCTTAGCTTCCGAGATCAGACGAGATCGGGAGTGTTCAGGGTGGTATGGCCGTAAACAATTAGTGCAGGCGCAAAACCAGGTTTTATACAGTAGCACATAAGGAGTGAGAAAGCTGCTGAGGCTCGACGTTACACTTTTACAAAAACAATCATTAGTTAGATATAAACGGCAGTAATTGATTCAGTAGGACTCCTTATCCATGTAAAGGACCATTGTGACATCTGAATTCATTAATTATCTGAAATACACTGCGTGTGCGTGTGATGTTAAATGTTTGAACCAAGGTTAACGGTTAAAGTGTCAGAGAATGGGTGGTGATTTTTTGACGTCCTCCCATGATCTGAAGTGAGCGTGCGTGTTTGTGTTGGTGAAAGTTTAAGAAATGTACAACTGTCGGTTCAGCTCTCTGGTGCTCCCTGCTGGCAGTATCACTATACTGTCCTCATGTTTCACAAAAATAGTTTTGAGAGACGTTGTCAGTTTTTGTATGTTGCTTAAATCCTCCAAAGCGGTTGGCAGTAAACATCAGGTCACGGTACGCCACGGAGTCAATGAGCTCGAGTTGAAAAAGAAAAAGCTTACAGCACCTGGTATTCCCAGGAGGTCTCCCATCCAAGTACTAACCAGCCCCGACCCTGCTTAGTTTCCGAGATCAGACGAGATCGGGCGTGTTCAGGGTGGTATGGCCGTAAGCAATTAGTGCAGGCGCAAAACCAGGTTTTATACAGTAGCACATAAGGAGTGAGAAAGCTGCTGAGGCTCGACGTTACACTCTTACAAAAACAATCATTTGTTAGATATAAACGGCAGTAATTGATTCAGTAGAACTCCTTATCCATGTAAACGATCATTGTGACATCTGAATTCATTAATTATCTGAAATACACTGCGTGTGCGTGTGATGTTAAATGTTTGAACCAAGGTTAACGGTTAAAGTGTCAGAGAATGGGTGGTGATTTTTTGACGTCCTCCCATGATCTGAAGTGAGCGTGCGTGTTTGTGTTGGTGAAAGTTTAAGAAATGTACAACTGTCGGTTCAGCTCTCTGGTGCTCCCTGCTGGCAGTATCACTATACTGTCCTCATGTTTCACAAAAATAGTTTTGAGAGACGTTGTCAGTTTTTGTATGTTGCTTAAATCCTCCAAAGCGGTTGGCAGTAAACATCAGGTCACGGTACGCCACGGTAGGCCACGGAGTCAATGAGCTCGAGTTGAAAAAGAAAATGCTTACAGCACCTGGTATTCCCAGGCGGTCTCCCATCCAAGTACTAACCAGGCCCGACCCTGCTTAGCTTCCGAGATCAGACGAGATCGGGCGTGTTCAGGGTGGTATGGCCGTAAGCAAATAGTGAAGGCGCAAAACCAGGTTTTATACAGTAGCACATAAGGAGTGAGAAAGCTGCTGAGGCTCGACGTTACACTCTTACAAAAACAATCATTAGTTAGATATAAACGGCACTAATTGATTCAGTAGGACTCCTTATCCATGTAAACGATCATTGTGACATCTGAATTCATTAATTATCTGAAATACACTGCGTGTGCGTGTGATGTTAAATGTTTGAACCAAGGTTAACGGTTAAAGTGTCAGAGAATGGGTGGTGATTTTTTGACGTCCTCCCATGATCTGAAGTGAGCGTGCGTGTTTGTGTTGGTGAAAGTTTAAGAAATGTACAACTGTCGGTTCAGCTCTCTGGTGCTCCCTGCTGGCAGTATCACTATACTGTCCTCATGTTTCACAAAAATAGTTTTGAGAGACGTTGTCAGTTTTTGTATGTTGCTTAAATCCTCCAAAGCGGTTGGCAGTAAACATCAGGTCACGGTACGCCACGGTAGGCCACGGAGGCAATGAGCTCGAGTTGAAAAAGAAAAAACTTACAGCACCTGGTATTCCCAGGCGGTCTCCCATCCAAGTACTAACCAGGCCCGACCCTGCTTAGTTTCCGAGATCAGACGAGATCCGGCGTGTTCAGGGTGGTATGGCCGTAAGCAATTAGTGCAGGCGCAAAACCAGGTTTTATACAGTAGCACATAAGGAGTGAGAAAGCTGCTGAGGCTCGACGTTACACTCTTACAAAAACAATCATTAGTTAGATATAAACGGCAGTAATTGATTCAGTAGAACTCCTTATCCATGTAAACGATCATTGTGACATCTCATCTCATCTCATTTTCTTCCGCTTATCCGGGGTCGGGTCGCGGGGGGAGCAGCTCAAGCAGGGGGCCCCAGACTTCCCTTTCCCGGGCCACATTGACCAACTCTGACGGGGGGATCCCGAGGCGTTCCCAGGCCAGTGTTGAGATATAATCTCTCCACCTAGTCCTGGGTCTTCCCCGAGGTCTCCTCCCCACTGGACGTGCCTGAAACACCTCCCAA
>NC_079423.1:11249928-11262428 GCF_026213295.1 Gadus chalcogrammus | reverse complement strand
AATGGGTGGTGATTTTTTGACGTCCTCCCATGATCTGAAGTGAGCGTGCGTGTTTGTGTTGGTGAAAGTTTAAGAAATGTACAACTGTCGGTTCAGCTCTCTGGTGCTCCCTGCTGGCAGTATCACTATACTGTCCTCATGTTTCACAAAAATAGTTTTGAGAGACGTTGTCAGTTTTTGTATGTTGCTTAAATCCTCCAAAGCGGTTGGCAGTAAACATCAGGTCACGGTACGCCACGGTAGGCCACGGAGTCAATGAGCTCGAGTTGAAAAAGAAAATGCTTGCAGCACCTGGTATTCCCATGCGGTCTCCCATCCAAGTACTAACCAGGCCCGACCCTGCTTAGCTTCCGAGATCAGACGAGATCGGGCGTGTTCAGGGTGGTATGGCCGTAAGCAATTAGTGCAGGCGCAAAACCAGGTTTTATACAGTAGCACATAAGGAGTGAGAAAGCTGCTGAGGCTCGACGTTACACTCTTACAAAAACAATCATTAGTTAGATATAAACGGCAGTAATTGATTCAGTAGGACTCCTTATCCATGTAAACGATCATTGTGACATCTGAATTCATTAATTATCTGAAATACACTGCGTGTGCGTGTGATGTTAAATGTTTGAACCAAGGTTAACGGTTAAAGTGTCAGAGAATGGGTGGTGATTTTTTGACGTCCTCCCATGATCTGGGCCCCGTTTCCCGAAAGCGTCGTTAGCCTAAGTGGATCGTGAAGTGCGTCGAAAGGGCATCGTAGAGTTTTCACCGCGTTTCCCGAAAGCATCGTGGGGAACGAACGTCTTGAAAACGCTCGTAGCTAACGAGTACTCCAGGGGTGCTCGTAGGTACTCGTAGGACGCTAAGAGCATCGTCAGCTATAGCCTCAGTGGCGACACCATCGGACATTCCGTCTATTGGATGCGTTTTATTAAAACGCATTGCGCCTTTATGTTCTTAGTTTGGTAATTAATAAAGATTATTAATTTATTTATTAATAAAGATGTTAAAATGGCCAAAATAAAACGGGACAGTCCAGAAAATGTTGTGAGAGAAATGGCACTCAAAATGTGTGAGAGAAAGTGGGGGGATTTGTGCAGACTGACATAGGCTACTCATAAAACATAGCATAAAATAATGTAAAAAAAAAATTAAATTAAATAAATTAAAAAAAATAAAAAATAACGAAATAAAAGAAATTAAAAAAAATAAAACATAAAGAAATAAAAAATATATAAAAAACAAGCAAAGGAGCAGGCAAAAGGCTGGGATATGGTGGGGATTGGTCACGTTGACGGGAATGTTTAGTGACATGAGGGAGGGTGGAGGGGGGTAAAAAAAAGTCTCAATCACTATTCGACGCGCATGAAAACCAGCCGCGTAGTTATGAGGGAGGCCGTCCTCACACCGATCTTCCTCATCGTCATCGTCCTCAACGTCCTCCGGTTCAAGCAATGCCACCCCAGCCTTAGCTGCAATGTTGTGCAACATAGCCGTCACACATATCACGGCGCATGACTTGGCCGGCGAAAACTGGAGCCCTCCGCCTGACTTGTGAAGGCATCTAAGCGCAACTTCCACCTCCCGATCGTGCGCTCAACGATGCACCGGGCCAGACGGTGGGCATCGTTGTATTCCTCATCATGGACGTCTCCCGGGTTATTCACAGGTGTGAAGAGGAATTATTTCAGGGGGGAAAATGCCGTGAAACGCACAGTGCATTCAGGATTAGGACTGATATATGTCGGTTTAAGCCTAATCAATTGTGTTTTAATGTCTTTAGCATTCATATAATTGCAGTCTATTTTTTTCGTAGGCTACTCTGCTGTTGTCCTTGATGGGGATATATTTTAACCCTTTTTAACACAATTTTCCTGCGACATTCCTGCGTCTCCCCCTCCTACGGAGCCCATTTCAGCACCGTGTCAGTAGACAGTTACAATCCTACGACGTCGTGAGTGCAGCGAATGCGCGTTCACGTTAAGAGGAGTTTCGGGAAACGCTCCAAAGAAACTGACGATGGATCGCAAGATCCATCGTGAGAATGATCGTACGAGCGTGGATCCATCGTTATCGGGAAACGGGGCCCTGAAGTGAGCGTGCGTGTTTGTGTTGGTGAAAGTTTAAGAAATGTACAACTGTCGGTTCAGCTCTCTGGTGCTCCCTGCTGGCAGTATCACTATACTGTCCTCATGTTTCACAAAAATAGTTTTGAGAGACGTTGTCAGTTTTTGTATGTTGCTTAAATCCTCCAAAGCGGTTGGCAGTAAACATCAGGTCACGGTACGCCACGGTATGCCACGGAGTCAATGAGCTCGAGTTGAAAAAAAAAAAGCTTACAGCACCTGGTATTCCCAGGCGGTCTCCCATCCAAGTACTAACCAGGCCCGACCCTGCTTAGCTTCCGAGATCAGACGAGATCAGGCGTGTTCAGGGTGGTATGGCCGTAAGCAATCAGTGCAGGCGCAAAACCAGGTTTTATACAGTAGCACATAAGGAGTGAGAAAGCTGCTGAGGCTTGACGTTACACTTTTACAAAAACAATCATTAGTTAGATATAAACGGCAGTAATTGATTCAGTAGGACTCCTTATCCATGTAAACGATCATTGTGACATCTGAATTCATTAATTATCTGAAATACACTGCGTGAGCGTGTGATGTTAAATGTTTGAACCAAGGTTAACGGTTAAAGTGTCAGAGAATGGGTGGTGATTTTTTGACGTCCTCCCATGATCTGAAGTGAGCGTGCGTGTTTGTGTTGGTGAAAGTTTAAGAAATGTACAACTGTCGTTTCAGCTCTCTGGTGCTCCCTGCTGGCAGTATCACTATACTGTCCTCATGTTTCACAAAAATAGTTTTGAGAGACGTTGTCAGTTTTTGTATGTTGCTTAAATCCTCCAAAGCGGTTGGCAGTAAACATCAGGTCACGGTACGCCACGGTAGGCCACGGAGGCAATGAGCTCGAGTTGAAAAAGAAAAAGCTTACAGCACCTGGTATTCCCAGGCGGTCTCCCATCCAAGTACTAACCAGGCCCGACCCTGCTTAACTTCCGAGATCAGACAAGATCGGGCGTGTTCAGGGTGGTATGGCCATAAGCAATTAGTGCAGGCGCAAAACCAGGTTTTATACAGTAGCACATAAGGAGTGAGAAAGCTGCTGAGGCTTGACGTTACACTTTTACAAAAACAATCATTAGTTAGATATAAACGGCAGTAATTGATTCAGTAGGACTCCTTATCCATGTAAACGATCATTGTGACATCTGAATTCATTAATTATCTGAAATACACTGCGTGTGCGTGTGATGTTAAATGTTTGAACCAAGGTTAACGGTTAAAGTGTCAGAGAATGGGTGGGGATTTTTTGACGTCCTCCCATGATCTGAAGTGAGCGTGCGTGTTTGTGTTGGTGAAAGTTTAAGAAATGTACAACTGTCGGTTCAGCTCTCTGGTGCTCCCTGCTGGCAGTATCACTATACTGTCCTCATGTTTCACAAAAATAGTTTTGAGAGACGTTGTCAGTTTTTGTATGTTGCTTAAATCCTCCAAAGCGGTTGGCAGTAAACATCAGGTCACGGTACGCCACGGAGTCAATGAGCTCGAGTTGAAAAAGAAAAAGCTTACAGCACCTGGTATTCCCAGGCGGTCTCCCATCCAAGTACTAACCAGGCCCGACCCTGCTTAGCTTCCGAGATCAGACGAGATCGGGCGTGTTCAGGGTGGTATGGCCGTAAGCAATTAGTGCAGGCGCAAAACCAGGTTTTATACAGTAGGAGTGAGAAAGCTGCTGAGGCTCGACGTTACACTTTTACAAAAACAATCATTAGTTAGATATAAACGGCAGTAATTGATTCAGTAGGACTCCTTATCCATGTAAACGATCATTGTGACATCTGAATTCATTAATTATCTTAATACACTGCGTGTGCGTGCGATGTTAAATGTTTGAACCAAGGTTAACGGTTAAAGTGTCAGAGAATGGGTGGTGATTTTTTGACGTCCTCCCATGATCTGAAGTGAGCGTGCGTGTTTGTGTTGGTGAAAGTTTAAGAAATGTACAACTGTCGTTTCAGCTCTCTGGTGCTCCCTGCTGGCAGTATCACTATACTGTCCTCATGTTTCACAAAAATAGTTTTGAGAGACGTTGTCAGTCTTTGTATGTTGCTTAAATCCTCCAAAGCGGTTGGCAGTAAACATCAGGTCACGGTAGGTCACGGTAGGCCACGGAGGCAATGAGCTCGAGTTGAAAACGGAAATGCTTACAGCACCTGGTATTCCCAGGCGGTCTCCCATCCAAGTACTAACCAGGCCCGACCCTGCTTAGCTTCTGAGATCAGACGAGATCGGGCGTGTTCAGGGTGGTATGTCCGTAAGCAATTAGTGCAGGCGCAAAACCAGGTTTTATACAGTAGCACATAAGGAGTGAGAAAGCTGCTGAGGCTCGACGTTACACTTTTACAAAAACAATCATTAGTTAGATATAAACGGCAGTAATTGATTCAGTAGGACTCCTTATCCATGTAAACGATCATTGTGACATCTGAATTCATTAATTATCTGAAATACACTGCGTGTGCGTGTGATGTTAAATGTTTGAACCAAGGTTAACGGTTAAAGTGTCAGAGAATGGGTGGTGATTTTTTGACGTCCTCCCATGATCTGAAGTGAGCGTGCGTGTTTGTGTTGGTGAAAGTTTAAGAAATGTACAACTGTCGGTTCAGCTCTCTGGTGCTCCCTGCTGGCAGTATCACTATACTGTCCTCACGTTTCACAAAAATACTTTTGAGAGACGTTGTCAGTTTTTGTATGTTGCTTAAATCCTCCAAAGCGGTTGGCAGTAAACATCAGGTCACGGTACGCCACGGTAGGCCACGGAGGCAATGAGCTCGAGTTGAAAAAGAAAAAGCTTACAGCACCTGGTATTCCCAGGCGGACTCCCATCCAAGTACTAACCAGGCCCGACCCTGCTTAGCTTCCGAGATCAGACGAGATCGGGCGTGTTCAGGGTGGTATGGCCGTAAGGAATTAGTGCAGGCGCAAAACCAGGTTTTATACAGTAGCACATAAGGAGTGAGAAAGCTGCTGAGGCTCGACGTTACACTCTTACAAAAACAATCATTAGTTTAGATATAAACGGCAGTAATTGATTCAGTAGGACTCCTTATCCATGTAAACCATCATTGTGACATCTGAATTCATTAATTATCTGAAATACACTGCGTGTGCGTGTGATGTTAAATGTTTGAACCAAGGTTAACGGTTAAAGTGTCAGAGAATGGGTGGTGATTTTTTGACGTCCTCCCATGATCTGAAGTGAGCGTGCGTGTTTGTGTTGGTGAAAGTTTAAGAAATGTACAACTGTCGGTTCAGCTCTCTGGTGCTCCCTGCTGGCAGTATCACCATACTGTCCTCATGTTTCACAAAAATAGTTTTGAGAGACGTTGTCAGTTTTTGTATGTTGCTTAAATCCTCCAAAGCGGTTGGCAGTAAACATCAGGTCACGGTACGCCACGGTAGGCCACGGAGTCAATGAGCTCGAGTTGAAAAAGAAATAGCTTACAGCACCTGGTATTCCCAGGCGGTCTCCCATCCAAGTACTAACCAGGCCCGACCCTGCTTAGCATCCGAGATCAGACGAGATCGGGCGTGTTCAGGGTGGTATGGCCGTAAGCAATTTAGTGCAGGCGCAAAACCAGGTTTTATACAGTAGCACATAAGGAGTGAGAAAGCTGCTGAGGCTTGACGTTACACTTTTACAAAAACAATCATTAGTTAGATATAAACGGCAGTAATTGATTCAGTAGGGCTCCTTATCCGTGTAAACGATCATTGTGACATCTGAATTCATTAATTATCTGAAATACACTGCGTGTGCGTGTGATGTTAAATGTTTGAACCAAGGTTAACGGTTAAAGTGTCAGAGAATGGGTGGTGATTTTTTGACGTCCTCCCATGATCTGAAGTGAGCGTGCGTGTTTGTGTTGGTGAAAGTTTAAGAAATGTACAACTGTCGGTTCAGCTCTCTGGTGCTCCCTGCTGGCAGTATCACTATACTGTCCTCATGTTTCACAAAAATAGTTTTGAGAGACGTTGTCAGTTTTTGTATGTTGCTTAAATCCTCCAAAGCGGTTGGCAGTAAACATCAGGTCACGGTACGCCACGGTTGGCCACGGAGTCAATGAGCTCGAGTTGAAAAAGAAAAAGCTTACAGCACCTGGTATTCCCAGGTGGTCTCCCATCCAAGTACTAACCAGGCCCAACCCTGCTTAGCTTCCGAGATCAGACGAGATCGGGCATGTTCAGGGTGGTATGGCCGAAAGCAATTAGTTCAGGCGCAAAACCAGGTTTTATACAGTAGCACATAAGGAGTGAGAAAGCTGCTGAGGCTCGACGTTACACTTTTACAAAAACAATCATTAGTTAGATATAAACGGCAGTAATTGATTCAGTAGGACTCCTTATCCATGTAAACGATCATTGTGACATCTGAATTCATTAATTATCTGAAATACACTGCGTGTGCGTGTGATGTTAAATGTTTGAACCAAGGTTAACGGTTAAAGTGTCAGAGAATGGGTGGTGATTTTTTGACGTCCTCCCATGATCTGAAGTGAGCGTGCGTGTTTGTGTTGGTGAAAGTTTAAGAAATGTACAACTGTCGTTTCAGCTCTCTGGTGCTCCCTGCTGGCAGTATCACTATACTGTCCTCATGTTTCACAAAAATAGTTTTGAGAGACGTTGTCAGTTTTTGTATGTTGCTTAAATCCTCCAAAGCGGTTGGCAGTAAACATCAGGTCACGGTACGCCACGGTAGGCCACGGAGGCAATGAGCTCGAGTTGAAAAAGAAAAAGCTTACCGCACCTGTTATTCCCAGGCGGTCTCCCAGGCGGTCTCCCATCCAAGTACTAACCAGGCCCGACCCTGCTTAGCTTCCGAGATCAGACGAGATCGGGCGTGTTCAGGGTGGTATGGCCGTAAGGAATTAGTGCAGGCGCAAAACCAGGTTTTATACAGTAGCACATAAGGAGTGAGAAAGCTGCTGAGGCTCGACGTTACACTCTTACAAAAACAATCATTAGTTAGATATAAACGGCAGTAATTGATTCAGTAGGACTCCTTATCCATGTAAAGGACCATTGTGACATCTGAATTCATTAATTATCTGAAATACACTGCGTGTGCGTGTGATGTTAAATGTTTGAACCAAGGTTAACGGTTAAAGTGTCAGAGAATGGGTGGTGATTTTTTGACGTCCTCCCATGATCTGAAGTGAGCGTGCGTGTTTGTGTTGGTGAAAGTTTAAGAAATGTACAACTGTCGTTTCAGCTCTCTGGTGCTCCCTGCTGGCAGTATCACTATACTGTCCTCATGTTTCACAAAAATAGTTTTGAGAGACGTTGTCAGTTTTTGTATGTTGCTTAAATCCTCCAAAGCGGTTGGCAGTAAACATCAGGTCACGGTACGCCACGGTAGGCCACGGAGGCAATGAGCTCGAGTTGAAAAAGAAAAAGCTTACCGCACCTGTTATTCCCAGGCGGTCTCCCAGGCTGTCTCCCATCCAAGTACTAACCAGGCCCGACCCTGCTTAGCTTCCGAGATCAGACGAGATCGGGAGTGTTCAGGGTGGTATGGCCGTAAACAATTAGTGCAGGCGCAAAACCAGGTTTTATACAGTAGCACATAAGGAGTGAGAAAGCTGCTGAGGCTCGACGTTACACTTTTACAAAAACAATCATTAGTTAGATATAAACGGCAGTAATTGATTCAGTAGGACTCCTTATCCATGTAAAGGACCATTGTGACATCTGAATTCATTAATTATCTGAAATACACTGCGTGTGCGTGTGATGTTAAATGTTTGAACCAAGGTTAACGGTTAAAGTGTCAGAGAATGGGTGGTGATTTTTTGACGTCCTCCCATGATCTGAAGTGAGCGTGCGTGTTTGTGTTGGTGAAAGTTTAAGAAATGTACAACTGTCGTTTCAGCTCTCTGGTGCTCCCTGCTGGCAGTATCACTATACTGTCCTCATGTTTCACAAAAATAGTTTTGAGAGACGTTGTCAGTTTTTGTATGTTGCTTAAATCCTCCAAAGCGGTTGGCAGTAAACATCAGGTCACGGTACGCCACGGTAGGCCACGGAGGCAATGAGCTCGAGTTGAAAAAGAAAAAGCTTACCGCACCTGTTATTCCCAGGCGGTCTCCCAGGCTGTCTCCCATCCAAGTACTAACCAGGCCCGACCCTGCTTAGCTTCCGAGATCAGACGAGATCGGGAGTGTTCAGGGTGGTATGGCCGTAAACAATTAGTGCAGGCGCAAAACCAGGTTTTATACAGTAGCACATAAGGAGTGAGAAAGCTGCTGAGGCTCGACGTTACACTTTTACAAAAACAATCATTAGTTAGATATAAACGGCAGTAATTGATTCAGTAGGACTCCTTATCCATGTAAAGGACCATTGTGACATCTGAATTCATTAATTATCTGAAATACACTGCGTGTGCGTGTGATGTTAAATGTTTGAACCAAGGTTAACGGTTAAAGTGTCAGAGAATGGGTGGTGATTTTTTGACGTCCTCCCATGATCTGAAGTGAGCGTGCGTGTTTGTGTTGGTGAAAGTTTAAGAAATGTACAACTGTCGGTTCAGCTCTCTGGTGCTCCCTGCTGGCAGTATCACTATACTGTCCTCATGTTTCACAAAAATAGTTTTGAGAGACGTTGTCAGTTTTTGTATGTTGCTTAAATCCTCCAAAGCGGTTGGCAGTAAACATCAGGTCACGGTACGCCACGGAGTCAATGAGCTCGAGTTGAAAAAGAAAAAGCTTACAGCACCTGGTATTCCCAGGAGGTCTCCCATCCAAGTACTAACCAGCCCCGACCCTGCTTAGTTTCCGAGATCAGACGAGATCGGGCGTGTTCAGGGTGGTATGGCCGTAAGCAATTAGTGCAGGCGCAAAACCAGGTTTTATACAGTAGCACATAAGGAGTGAGAAAGCTGCTGAGGCTCGACGTTACACTCTTACAAAAACAATCATTTGTTAGATATAAACGGCAGTAATTGATTCAGTAGAACTCCTTATCCATGTAAACGATCATTGTGACATCTGAATTCATTAATTATCTGAAATACACTGCGTGTGCGTGTGATGTTAAATGTTTGAACCAAGGTTAACGGTTAAAGTGTCAGAGAATGGGTGGTGATTTTTTGACGTCCTCCCATGATCTGAAGTGAGCGTGCGTGTTTGTGTTGGTGAAAGTTTAAGAAATGTACAACTGTCGGTTCAGCTCTCTGGTGCTCCCTGCTGGCAGTATCACTATACTGTCCTCATGTTTCACAAAAATAGTTTTGAGAGACGTTGTCAGTTTTTGTATGTTGCTTAAATCCTCCAAAGCGGTTGGCAGTAAACATCAGGTCACGGTACGCCACGGTAGGCCACGGAGTCAATGAGCTCGAGTTGAAAAAGAAAATGCTTACAGCACCTGGTATTCCCAGGCGGTCTCCCATCCAAGTACTAACCAGGCCCGACCCTGCTTAGCTTCCGAGATCAGACGAGATCGGGCGTGTTCAGGGTGGTATGGCCGTAAGCAAATAGTGAAGGCGCAAAACCAGGTTTTATACAGTAGCACATAAGGAGTGAGAAAGCTGCTGAGGCTCGACGTTACACTCTTACAAAAACAATCATTAGTTAGATATAAACGGCAGTAATTGATTCAGTAGGACTCCTTATCCATGTAAACGATCATTGTGACATCTGAATTCATTAATTATCTGAAATACACTGCGTGTGCGTGTGATGTTAAATGTTTGAACCAAGGTTAACGGTTAAAGTGTCAGAGAATGGGTGGTGATTTTTTGACGTCCTCCCATGATCTGAAGTGAGCGTGCGTGTTTGTGTTGGTGAAAGTTTAAGAAATGTACAACTGTCGGTTCAGCTCTCTGGTGCTCCCTGCTGGCAGTATCACTATACTGTCCTCATGTTTCACAAAAATAGTTTTGAGAGACGTTGTCAGTTTTTGTATGTTGCTTAAATCCTCCAAAGCGGTTGGCAGTAAACATCAGGTCACGGTACGCCACGGTAGGCCACGGAGGCAATGAGCTCGAGTTGAAAAAGAAAAAACTTACAGCACCTGGTATTCCCAGGCGGTCTCCCATCCAAGTACTAACCAGGCCCGACCCTGCTTAGTTTCCGAGATCAGACGAGATCCGGCGTGTTCAGGGTGGTATGGCCGTAAGCAATTAGTGCAGGCGCAAAACCAGGTTTTATACAGTAGCACATAAGGAGTGAGAAAGCTGCTGAGGCTCGACGTTACACTCTTACAAAAACAATCATTAGTTAGATATAAACGGCAGTAATTGATTCAGTAGAACTCCTTATCCATGTAAACGATCATTGTGACATCTCATCTCATCTCATTTTCTTCCGCTTATCCGGGGTCGGGTCGCGGGGGGAGCAGCTCAAGCAGGGGGCCCCAGACTTCCCTTTCCCGGGCCACATTGACCAACTCTGACGGGGGGATCCCGAGGCGTTCCCAGGCCAGTGTTGAGATATAATCTCTCCACCTAGTCCTGGGTCTTCCCCGAGGTCTCCTCCCCACTGGACGTGCCTGAAACACCTCCCAAGGAAGGCGCCCAGTGGGCATCCTTACCAGATGCCCGAACCACCTCAGCTGACTCCTTTCTAAGTAAAGGAGCAGCGGCTCTAATCCGAGTTCCTCACGGATGGCTGAGCTTCTCACCCTATCCCTAAGGGAGACGCCAACCACCCTTCTGAGAAAACTCATCTCGGCCGCTTGTACCCGCGATCTCGTCCTTTCGGTCATCACCCAGCCCTCATGACCATAGGTGAGGATAGGAACGAAAATCGACCGGTAGATCGAGAGCTTTGCCTTGCGGCTCAGCTCTCTTTTCGTCACAACGGTGCGGTAAAGCGAACGCAATACCGCCCCCGCTGCTCCGATTCTCCGGCCAATCTCACGTTCCATAGTACCCTCACTCGCGAACAAGACCCCGAGGTACTTGAACTCCTTCACTTGGGCTAAGGACTCATTTCCTACCCGGAGTAAGCAATCCATCGGTTTCCTGCTAAGAGTCATGGCCTCAGATTTAGCGGTGCTGATCCTCATCCCAGCCGCTTCACACTCGGCCGCCAGCCGATCCAGTGAGTGCTGAAGGTCACAGGCCGATGATCCCATGAGGACCACATCATCCGCAAAAAGCAGTGACGAGATCCTCAGACCACCGAACTGCAACCCCTCCCCACCACGACTACGCCTCGATATCCTGTCCATGTATATCACAAACAGGATTGGTGACAAGGCGCAGCCCTGGCGGAGCCCAGCACCCACCGAGAACGAAACTGACTGGCTGCCGAGGACGCGAACACAGCTCTCGCTTTGGGAGTACAGGGATTGGATGGCCCTGAGGATAGACCCCTTTACCCCATACTCCCGCAGCACCTCCCACAGTTTCTCCCGGGGGACCCGGTCATACGCCTTCTCCAGATCCACAAAACACATGTAGACCGGATGGGCATACTCCCAGGCCCCCTCCAGGATCCTTGCGAGAGTGAAGAGCTGGTCCGTAGTTCCACGTCCGGGGCGAAAACCGCATTGTTCCTCTTCAATCTGAGGTTCGACGATCGGCCGAACCCTCCTTTCCAGTACCTTGGAGTAGACTTTACCAGGGAGGCTGAGAAGTGTGATACCCCGGTAATTGGCACACACTCTCTGGTCCCCCTTTTTGAACAGGGGAACCACCACCCCGGTTTGCCACTCCTTTGGCACTGTACCCGACTCCCACGCGATGTTGAATAGGCGTGTCAACCATGACAGCCCCTCAACACCCAGAGCCTTTAGCATTTCTGGCTGGATCTCATCAATCCCTGGGGCTTTGCCACTGCGGAGATGTTTGACTACCTCAGTGACCTCCACCAGGGAAATTGACGACGAAACACCATCAACCTCGAGCTCTGCCTCCAACATAGAGGGCGTGTTATTCGGGTTCAGGAGTTCCTCAAAGTGTTCCTTCCAACGTCCGACGACCTCCTTGAGACGAACTCCTTGTTGAGGTCAACAGAGTCCCCTCCTTACTGTACACAGCTTGGACGGTTCCCCGTTTCCCCCTCCTGAGGTGCCGGATAGTCTTCCAGAAACACTTTGGTGCCGTAGCACATAAGGAGTGAGAAAGCTGCTGAGGCTCGACGTTACACTCTTACAAAAACAATCATTAGTTAGATATAAACGGCAGTAATTGATTCAGTAGAACTCCTTATCCATGTAAACGATCATTGTGACATCTGAATTCATTAATTATCTGAAATACACTGCGTGTGCGTGTGATGTTAAATGTTTGAACCAAGGTTAACGGTTAAAGTGTCAGAGAATGGGTGGTGATTTTTTGACGTCCTCCCATGATCTGAAGTGAGCATGCGTGTTGGTGTTGGTGAAAGTTTAAGAAATGTACAACTGTCGGTTCAGCTCTCTGGTGCTCCCTGCTGGCAGTATCAC
>NC_079423.1:11237428-11247428 GCF_026213295.1 Gadus chalcogrammus | reverse complement strand
AAAGTCTCAATCACTATTCGACGCGCATGAAAACCAGCCGCGTAGTTATGAGGGAGGCCGTCCTCACACCGATCTTCCTCATCGTCATCGTCCTCAACGTCCTCCGGTTCAAGCAATGCCACCCCAGCCTTAGCTGCAATGTTGTGCAACATAGCCGTCACACATATCACGGCGCATGACTTGGCCGGCGAAAACTGGAGCCCTCCGCCTGACTTGTGAAGGCATCTAAGCGCAACTTCCACCTCCCGATCGTGCGCTCAACGATGCACCGGGCCAGACGGTGGGCATCGTTGTATTCCTCATCATGGACGTCTCCCGGGTTATTCACAGGTGTGAAGAGGAATTATTTCAGGGGGGAAAATGCCGTGAAACGCACAGTGCATTCAGGATTAGGACTGATATATGTCGGTTTAAGCCTAATCAATTGTGTTTTAATGTCTTTAGCATTCATATAATTGCAGTCTATTTTTTTCGTAGGCTACTCTGCTGTTGTCCTTGATGGGGATATATTTTAACCCTTTTTAACACAATTTTCCTGCGACATTCCTGCGTCTCCCCCTCCTACGGAGCCCATTTCAGCACCGTGTCAGTAGACAGTTACAATCCTACGACGTCGTGAGTGCAGCGAATGCGCGTTCACGTTAAGAGGAGTTTCGGGAAACGCTCCAAAGAAACTGACGATGGATCGCAAGATCCATCGTGAGAATGATCGTACGAGCGTGGATCCATCGTTATCGGGAAACGGGGCCCTGAAGTGAGCGTGCGTGTTTGTGTTGGTGAAAGTTTAAGAAATGTACAACTGTCGGTTCAGCTCTCTGGTGCTCCCTGCTGGCAGTATCACTATACTGTCCTCATGTTTCACAAAAATAGTTTTGAGAGACGTTGTCAGTTTTTGTATGTTGCTTAAATCCTCCAAAGCTGTTGGCAGTAAACATCAGGTCACGGTACGCCACGGTATGCCACGGAGTCAATGAGCTCGAGTTGAAAAAAAAAAGCTTACAGCACCTGGTATTCCCAGGCGGTCTCCCATCCAAGTACTAACCAGGCCCGACCCTGCTTAGCTTCCGAGATCAGACGAGATCAGGCGTGTTCAGGGTGGTATGGCCGTAAGCAATCAGTGCAGGCGCAAAACCAGGTTTTATACAGTAGCACATAAGGAGTGAGAAAGCTGCTGAGGCTTGACGTTACACTTTTACAAAAACAATCATTAGTTAGATATAAACGGCAGTAATTGATTCAGTAGGACTCCTTATCCATGTAAACGATCATTGTGACATCTGAATTCATTAATTATCTGAAATACACTGCGTGAGCGTGTGATGTTAAATGTTTGAACCAAGGTTAACGGTTAAAGTGTCAGAGAATGGGTGGTGATTTTTTGACGTCCTCCCATGATCTGAAGTGAGCGTGCGTGTTTGTGTTGGTGAAAGTTTAAGAAATGTACAACTGTCGTTTCAGCTCTCTGGTGCTCCCTGCTGGCAGTATCACTATACTGTCCTCATGTTTCACAAAAATAGTTTTGAGAGACGTTGTCAGTTTTTGTATGTTGCTTAAATCCTCCAAAGCGGTTGGCAGTAAACATCAGGTCACGGTACGCCACGGTAGGCCACGGAGGCAATGAGCTCGAGTTGAAAAAGAAAAAGCTTACAGCACCTGGTATTCCCAGGCGGTCTCCCATCCAAGTACTAACCAGGCCCGACCCTGCTTAACTTCCGAGATCAGACAAGATCGGGCGTGTTCAGGGTGGTATGGCCATAAGCAATTAGTGCAGGCGCAAAACCAGGTTTTATACAGTAGCACATAAGGAGTGAGAAAGCTGCTGAGGCTTGACGTTACACTTTTACAAAAACAATCATTAGTTAGATATAAACGGCAGTAATTGATTCAGTAGGACTCCTTATCCATGTAAACGATCATTGTGACATCTGAATTCATTAATTATCTGAAATACACTGCGTGTGCGTGTGATGTTAAATGTTTGAACCAAGGTTAACGGTTAAAGTGTCAGAGAATGGGTGGGGATTTTTTGACGTCCTCCCATGATCTGAAGTGAGCGTGCGTGTTTGTGTTGGTGAAAGTTTAAGAAATGTACAACTGTCGGTTCAGCTCTCTGGTGCTCCCTGCTGGCAGTATCACTATACTGTCCTCATGTTTCACAAAAATAGTTTTGAGAGACGTTGTCAGTTTTTGTATGTTGCTTAAATCCTCCAAAGCGGTTGGCAGTAAACATCAGGTCACGGTACGCCACGGAGTCAATGAGCTCGAGTTGAAAAAGAAAAAGCTTACAGCACCTGGTATTCCCAGGCGGTCTCCCATCCAAGTACTAACCAGGCCCGACCCTGCTTAGCTTCCGAGATCAGACGAGATCGAGCGTGTTCAGGGTGGTATGGCCGTAAGCAATTAGTGCAGGCGCAAAACCAGGTTTTATACAGTAGGAGTGAGAAAGCTGCTGAGGCTCGACGTTACACTTTTACAAAAACAATCATTAGTTAGATATAAACGGCAGTAATTGATTCAGTAGGACTCCTTATCCATGTAAACGATCATTGTGACATCTGAATTCATTAATTATCTTAATACACTGCGTGTGCGTGCGATGTTAAATGTTTGAACCAAGGTTAACGGTTAAAGTGTCAGAGAATGGGTGGTGATTTTTTGACGTCCTCCCATGATCTGAAGTGAGCGTGCGTGTTTGTGTTGGTGAAAGTTTAAGAAATGTACAACTGTCGTTTCAGCTCTCTGGTGCTCCCTGCTGGCAGTATCACTATACTGTCCTCATGTTTCACAAAAATAGTTTTGAGAGACGTTGTCAGTTTTGTATGTTGCTTAAATCCTCCAAAGCGGTTGGCAGTAAACATCAGGTCACGGTAGGTCACGGTAGGCCACGGAGGCAATGAGCTCGAGTTGAAAAAGGAAATGCTTACAGCACCTGGTATTCCCAGGCGGTCTCCCATCCAAGTACTAACCAGGCCCGACCCTGCTTAGCTTCTGAGATCAGACGAGATCGGGCGTGTTCAGGGTGGTATGTCCGTAAGCAATTAGTGCAGGCGCAAAACCAGGTTTTATACAGTAGCACATAAGGAGTGAGAAAGCTGCTGAGGCTCGACGTTACACTTTTACAAAAACAATCATTAGTTAGATATAAACGGCAGTAATTGATTCAGTAGGACTCCTTATCCATGTAAACGATCATTGTGACATCTGAATTCATTAATTATCTGAAATACACTGCGTGTGCGTGTGATGTTAAATGTTTGAACCAAGGTTAACGGTTAAAGTGTCAGAGAATGGGTGGTGATTTTTTGACGTCCTCCCATGATCTGAAGTGAGCGTGCGTGTTTGTGTTGGTGAAAGTTTAAGAAATGTACAACTGTCGGTTCAGCTCTCTGGTGCTCCCTGCTGGCAGTATCACTATACTGTCCTCACGTTTCACAAAACTAGTTTTGAGAGACGTTGTCAGTTTTTGTATGTTGCTTAAATCCTCCAAAGCGGTTGGCAGTAAACATCAGGTCACGGTACGCCACGGTAGCCACGGAGTCAATGAGCTCGAGTTGAAAAAGAAAAAGCTTACAGCACCTGGTATTCCCAGGCGGTCATCCCATCCAAGTACTAACCAGGCCCGACCCTGCTTAGCTTGCGAGATCAGACGAGATCGGGCTTGTTCAGGGTGGTATGGCCGTAAGCAATTAGTGCAGGCGCAAAACCAGGTTTTATACAGTAGCACATAAGGAGTGAGAAAGCTGCTGAGGCTCGACGTTACACTTTTACAAAAACAATCATTAGTTAGATATAAACGGCAGTAATTGATTCAGTAGGACTCCTTATCCATGTAAACGATCATTGTGACATCTGAATTCATTAATTATCTGAAATACACTGCGTGTGCGTGTGATGTTAAATGTTTGAACCAAGGTTAACGGTTAAAGTGTCAGAGAATGGGTGGTGATTTTTTGACGTCCTCCCATGATCTGAAGTGAGCGTGCGTTTTTGTGTTGGTGAAAGTTTAAGAAATGTACAACTGTCGTTTCAGCTCTCTGGTGCTCCCTGCTGGCAGTATCACTATACTGTCCTCATGTTTCACAAAAATAGTTTTGAGAGACGTTGTCAGTCTTTGTATGTTGCTTAAATCCTCCAAAGCGGTTGGCAGTAAACATCAGGTCACGGTAGGTCACGGTAGGCCACGGAGGCAATGAGCTCGAGTTGAAAAAGGAAAAGCTTACAGCACCTGATATTCCCAGGCGGTCTCCCATCCAAGTACTAACCAGGCCCGACCCTGCTTAGCTTCCGAGATCAGACGAGATCGGGCGTGTTCAGGGTGGTATGGCCGTAAGCAATTAGTATAGGCGCAAAACCAGGTTTTATACAGTAGCACATAAGGAGTGAGAAAGCTGCTGAGGCTCGACGTTACACTTTTACAAAAACAATCATTAGTTAGATATAAACGGCAGTAATTGATTCAGTAGGACTCCTTATCCATGTAAACGATCATTGTGACATCTGAATTCATTAATTATCTGAAATACACTGCGTGTGCGTGTGATGTTAAATGTTTGAACCAAGGTTAACGGTTAAAGTGTCATAGAATGGGTGGTGATTTATTGACGTCCTCCCATGATCTGAAGTGAGCGTGCGTGTTTGTGTTGGTGAAAGTTTAAGAAATGTACAACTGTCGGTTCAGCTCTCTGGTGCTCCCTGCTGGCAGTATCACTATACTGTCCTCATGTTTCACAAAAACTAGTTTTGAGAGACGTTGTCAGTTTTTGTATGTTGCTTAAATCCTCCAAAGCGGTTGGCAGTAAACATCAGGTCACGGTAGGTCACGGTAGGCCACGGAGGCAATGAGCTCGAGTTGAAAAAGGAAAATGCTTACAGCACCTGGTATTCCCAGGCGGTCTCCCATCCAAGTAACTAACCAGGCCAGACCCTGCTTAGCTTCCGAGATCAGACGAGATCGGGCGTGTTCAGGGTGGTATGGCCGTAAGCAATTAGTGCAGGCGCAAAACCAGGTTTTATACAGTAGCACATAAGGAGTGAGAAAGCTGCTGAGGCTCGACGTTACACTTTTACAAAAACAATCATTAGTTAGATATAAACGGCAGTAATTGATTCAGTAGGACTCCTTATCCATGTAAACGATCATTGTGACATCTGAATTCATTAATTATCTGAAATACACTGCGTGTGCGTTTGATGTTAAATGTTTGAACCAAGGTTAACGGTTAAAGTGTCATAGAATGGGTGGTGATTTTTTGACGTCCTCCCATGATCTGAAGTGAGCGTGCGTGTTTGTGTTGGTGAAAGTTTAAGAAATGTACAACTGTCGGTTCAGCTCTCTGGTGCTCCCTGCTGGCAGTATCACTATACTGTCCTCATGTTTCACAAAAACAGTTTTGAGAGACGTTGTCAGTTTTTGTATGTTGCTTAAATCCTCCAAAGCGGTTGGCAGTAAACATCAGGTCACGGTACGCCACGGTAGGCCACGGAGGCAATGAGCTCGAGTTGAAAAAGAAAAAGCTTACAGCACCTGGTATTCCCAGGCGGACTCCCATCCAAGTACTAACCAGGCCCGACCCTGCTTAGCTTCCGAGATCAGACGAGATCGGGCATGTTCAGGGTGGTATGGCCGTAGGCAATTAGTGAAGGCGCAAAACCAGGATTTATACAGTAGCACATAAGGAGTGAGAAAGCTGCTGAGGCTCGACGTTACACTTTTACAAAAACAATCATTAGTTAGATATAAACGGCAGTAATTGATTCAGTAGTACTCCTTATCCATGTAAACGATCATTGTGACATCTGAATTCATTAATTATCTGAAATACACTGCGTGTGCGTGTGATGTTAAATGTTTGAACCAAGGTTAACGGTTAAAGTGTCCGAGAATGGGTGGTGATTTTTTGACGTCCTCCCATGATCTGAAGTGAGCGTGCGTGTTTGTGTTGGTGAAAGTTTAAGAAATGTACAACTGTCGGTTCAGCTCTCTGGTGCTCCCTGCTGGCAGTATCACTATACTGTCCTCATGTTTCACAAAAACAGTTTTGAGAGACGTTGTCAGTTTTTGTATGTTGCTTGAATCCTCCAAAGCGGTTGGCAGTAAACATCAGGTCACGGTACGCCACGGAGTCAATGAGCTCGAGTTGAAAAAGAAAAAGCTTACAGCACCTGGTATTCCCAGGCGATCTCCCATCCAAGTACTAACCAGGCCCGACCCTGCTTAGCTACCGAGATCAGACGAGATCGGGCGTGTTCAGGGTGGCATGGCCGTAAGCAACTAGTGCAGGCGCAAAACCAGGTTTTATACAGTAGCACATAAGGAGTGAGAAAGCTGCTGAGGCTCGACGTTACACTCTTACAAAAACAATCATTAGTTAGATATAAACGGCAGTAATTGATTCAGTAGGACTCCTTATCCATGTAAACGATCATTGTGACATCTGAATTCATTAATTATCTGAAATACACTGCGTGTGCGTGTGATGTTAAATGTTTGAACCAAGGTTAACGGTTAAAGTGTCATAGAATGGGTGGTGATTTATTGACGTCCTCCCATGATCTGAAGTGAGCGTGCGTGTTTGTGTTGGTGAAAGTTTAAGAAATGTACAACTGTCGGTTCAGCTCTCTGGTGCTCCCTGCTGGCAGTATCACTATACTGTCCTCATGTTTCACAAAAATAGTTTTGAGAGACGTTGTCAGTTTTTGTATGTTGCTTAAATCCTCCAAAGCGGTTGGCAGTAAACATCAGGTCACGGTACGCCACGGTAGGCCACGGAGTCAATGAGCTCGAGTTGAAAAAGAAAAGCTTACAGCACCTGGTATTCCCAGGCGGTCTCCCATCCAAGTACTAACCAGGCCCGACCCTGCTTAGCTTCCGAGATCAGACGAGATCGGGCGTGTTCAGGGTGGTATGGCCGTAAGCAATTAGTGCAGGCGCAAAACCAGGTTTTATACAGTAGCACATAAGGAGTGAGAAAGCTGCTGAGGCTCGACGTTACACTCTTACAAAAACAATCATTAGTTAGATATAAACGGCAGTAATTGATTCAGTAGGACTCCTTATCCATGTAAACGATCATTGTGACATCTGAATTCATTAATTATCTGAAATACACTGCGTGTGCGTGTGATGTTAAATGTTTGAACCAAGGTTAACGGTTAAAGTGTCAGAGAATGGGTGGTGATTTTTTGACGTCCTCCCATGATCTGAAGTGAGCGTGCGTGTTTGTGTTGGTGAAAGTTTAAGAAATGTACAACTGTCGGTTCAGCTCTCTGGTGCTCCCTGCTGGCAGTATCACTATACTGTCCTCATGTTTCACAAAAACAGTTTTGAGAGACGTTGTCAGTTTTTGTATGTTGCTTGAATCCTCCAAAGCGGTTGGCAGTAAACATCAGGTCACGGTACGCCACGGAGTCAATGAGCTCGAGTTGAAAAAGAAAAAGCTTACAGCACCTGGTATTCCCAGGCGGTCTCCCATCCAAGTACTAACCAGGCCCGACCCTGCTTAGTTACCGAGATCAGACGAGATCGGGCGTGTTCAGGGTGGTATGGCCGTAAGCAATTAGTGCAGGCGCAAAACCAGGTTTTATACAGTAGCACATAAGGAGTGAGAAAGCTGCTGAGGCTCGACGTTACACTCTTACAAAAACAATCATTAGTTAGATATAAACGGCAGTAATTGATTCAGTAGGACTCCTTATCCATGTAAACGATCATTGTGACATCTGAATTCATTAATTATCTGAAATACACTGCGTGTGCGTGTGATGTTAAATGTTTGAACCAAGGTTAACGGTTAAAGTGTCAGAGAATGGGTGGTGATTTTTTGACGTCCTCCCATGATCTGAAGTGAGCGTGCGTGTTTGTGTTGGTGAAAGTTTAAGAAATGTACAACTGTCGGTTCAGCTCTCTGGTGCTCCCTGCTGGCAGTATCACTATACTGTCCTCATGTTTCACAAAAATAGTTTTGAGAGACGTTGTCAGTTTTTGTATGTTGCTTAAATCCTCCAAAGCGGTTGGCAGTAAACATCAGGTCACGGTACGCCACGGAGTCAATGAGCTCGAGTTGAAAAAGAAAAAGCTTACAGCACCTGGTATTCCCAGGCGGTCTCCCATCCAAGTACTAACCAGGCCCGACCCTGCTTAGCTTCCGAGATCAGACGAGATCGGGCGTGTTCAGGGTGGTACGGCCGTAGCAATTAGTGCAGGCGCAAAACCAGGTTTTATACAGTAGCACATAAGGAGTGAGAAAGCTGCTGAGGCTCGACGTTACACTCTTACAAAAACAATCATTAGTTAGATATAAACGGCAGTAATTGATTCAGTAGGACTCCTTATCCATGTAAACGATCATTGTGACATCTGAATTCATTAATTATCTGAAATACACTGCGTGTGCGTGTGATGTTAAATGTTTGAACCAAGGTTAACGGTTAAAGTGTCAGAGAATGGGTGGTGATTTTTTGACGTCCTCCCATGATCTGAAGTGAGCGTGCGTGTTTGTGTTGGTGAAAGTTTAAGAAATGTACAACTGTCGGTTCAGCTCTCTGGTGCTCCCTGCTGGCAGTATCACTATACTGTCCTCATGTTTCACAAAAATAGTTTTGAGAGACGTTGTCAGTTTTAGTATGTTGCTTAAATCCTCCAAAGCGGTTGGCAGTAAACATCAGGTCACGGTACGCCAGGGAGTCAATGAGCTCGAGTTGAAAAAGAAAAAGCTTACAGCACCTGGTATTCCCAGGCGGTCTCCCATCCAAGTACTAACCAGGCCCGACCCTGCTTAGCTTCCGAGATCAGACGAGATCGGGCGTGTTCAGGGTGGTATGGCCGTAAGCATTAGTGCAGGCGCAAAACCAGGTTTTATACAGTAGCACATAAGGAGTGAGAAAGCTGCTGAGGCTCGACGTTACACTCTTACAAAAACAATCATTAGTTAGATATAAACGGCAGTAATTGATTCAGTAGGACTCCTTATCCATGTAAACGATCATTGTGACATCTGAATTCATTAATTATCTGAAATACACTGCGTGTGCGTGTGATGTTAAATGTTTGAACCAAGGTTAACGGTTAAAGTGTCAGAGAATGGGTGGTGATTTTTTGACGTCCTCCCATGATCTGAAGTGAGCGTGCGTGTTTGTGTTGGTGAAAGTTTAAGAAATGTACAACTGTCGGTTCAGCTCTCTGGTGCTCCCTGCTGGCAGTATCACTATACTGTCCTCATGTTTCACAAAAATAGTTTTGAGAGACGTTGTCAGTTTTTGTATGTTGCTTAAATCCTCCAAAGCGGTTGGCAGTAAACATCAGGTCACGGTACGCCACGGTAGGCCACGGAGTCAATGAGCTCGAGTTGAAAAAGAAAAAGCTTACAGCACCTGGTATTCCCAGGCGGTCTCCCATCCAAGTACTAACCAGGCCCGACCCTGCTTAGCTTCCGAGATCAGACGAGATCGGGCGTGTTCAGGGTGGTATGGCCGTAAGCAATTAGTGCAGGCGCAAAACCAGGTTTTATACAGTAGCACATAAGGAGTGAGAAAGCTGCTGAGGCTCGACGTTACACTTTTACAAAAACAATCATTAGTTAGATATAAACGGCAGTAATTGATTCAGTAGGACTCCTTATCCATGTAAACGATCATTGTGACATCTGAATTCATTAATTATCTGAAATACACTGCGTGTGCGTGTGATGTTAAATGTTTGAACCAAGGTTAACGGTTAAAGTGTCAGAGAATGGGTGGTGATTTTTTGACGTCCTCCCATGATCTGAAGTGAGCGTGCGTGTTTGTGTTGGTGAAAGTTTAAGAAATGTACAACTGTCGGTTCAGCTCTCTGGTGCTCCCTGCTGGCAGTATCACTATACTGTCCTCATGTTTCACAAAAATAGTTTTGAGAGACGTTGTCAGTTTTTGTATGTTGCTTAAATCCTCCAAAGCGGTTGGCAGTAAACATCAGGTCACGGTACGCCACGGTAGGCCACGGAGTCAATGAGCTCGAGTTGAAAAA
>NC_079423.1:11228915-11237328 GCF_026213295.1 Gadus chalcogrammus | reverse complement strand
GGTCTCCCATCCAAGTACTAACCAGGCCCGACCCTGCTTAGCTTCCGAGTTCAGACGAAATCGGGCGTGTTCAGGGTGGTATGCCGTAAGCAAATAGTGCAGGCGCAAAACCAGGTTTTTATACAGTAGCACATAAGGAGTGAGAAAGCTGCTGAGGCTCGACGTTACACTTTTACAAAAACAATCATTAGTTAGATATAAACGGCAGTAATTGATTCAGTAGGACTCCTTATCCATGTAAACGATCATTGTGACATCTGAATTCATTCATTATCTGAAATACACTGCGTGTGCGTGTGATGTTAAATGTTTGAACCAAGGTTAACGGTTAAAGTGTCAGAGAATGGGTGGTGATTTGTTGACGTCCTCCCATGATCTGAAGTGAGCGTGCGTGTTTGTGTTGGTGAAAGTTTAAGAAATGTACAACTGTCGGTTCAGCTCTCTGGTGCTCCCTGCTGGCAGTATCACTATACTGTCCTCATGTTTCACAAAAATAGTTTTGAGAGACAGTTGTCAGTTTTTTGTATGTTGCTTAAATCCTCCAAAGCGGTTGGCAGTAAACATCAGGTCACGGTACGCCACGGAGTAAATGAGCTCGAGTTGAAAAAGAAAAAGCTTACAGCACCTGGTATTCCCAGGCGGACTCCCATCCAAGTACTAACCAGGCCCGACCCTGCTTAGCTTCCGAGATCAGACGAGATCGGGGGTGTTCAGGGTGGCATGGCCGTAAGCAATTAGTGCATGCGCAAAACCAGGTTTTATACAGTAGCACATAAGGAGTGAGAAAGCTGCTGAGGCTCGACGTTACACTCTTACAAAAACAATCATTAGTTAGATATAAACGGCAGTAATTGATTCAGTAGGACTCCTTATCCATGTAAACCATCATTGTGACATCTGAATTCATTAATTATCTGAAATACACTGCGTGTGCGTGTGATGTTAAATGTTTGAACCAAGGTTAACGGTTAAAGTGTCAGAGAATGGGTGGTGATTTTTTGACGTCCTCCCATGATCTGAAGTGAGCGTGCGTGTTTGTGTTGGTGAAAGTTTAAGAAATGTACAACTGTCGGTTCAGCTCTCTGGTGCTCCCTGCTGGCAGTATCACTATACTGTCCTCATGTTTCACAAAAATAGTTTTGAGAGACGTCAGTTTTTGTATGTTGCTTAAATCCTCCAAAGCGGTTGGCAGTAAACATCAGGTCACGGTACGCCACGGTAGGCCACGGAGTCAATGAGCTCGAGTTGAAAAAGAAAAAGCTTACAGCACCTGGTATTCCCAGGCGGTCTCCCATCCAAGTACATACCAGGCCCGACCCTGCTTAGCTTCCGAGTTCAGACGAGATCGGGCGTGTTCAGGGTGGTATGGCCGTAAGCAAATAGTGCAGGCGCAAAACCAGGTTTTATACAGTAGCACATAAGGAGTGAGAAAGCTGCTGAGGCTCGACGTTACACTTTTACAAAAACAATCATTAGTTAGATATAAACGGCAGTAATTGATTCAGTAGGACTCCTTATCCATGTAAACGATCATTGTGACATCTGAATTAATTAATTATCTGAAATACACTGCGTGTGCGTGTGATGTTAAATGTTTGAACCAAGGTTAACGGTTAAAGTGTCAGAGAATGGGTGGGGATTTTTTGACGTCCTCCCATGATCTGAAGTGAGCGTGCGTGTTTGTGTTGGTGAAAGTTTAAGAAATGTACAACTGTCGGTTCAGCTCTCTGGTGCCCCCTGCTGGCAGTATCACTATACTGTCCTCATGTTTCACAAAAACAGTTTTGAGAGACGTTGTCAGTTTTTGTATGTTGCTTAAATCCTCCAAAGCGGTTGGCAGTAAACATCAGGTCACGGTAGGCCACGGAGTCAATGAGCTCGAGTTGAAAAAGATAAAGCTTACAGCACCTGGTATTCCCAGGCGGTCTCCCATCCAAGTACTAACCAGGCCCGACCCTGCTTAGCTTCCGAGATCAGACGAGATCGGGCGTGTTCAGGGTCTTATGGCCGTAAGCAATTAGTGCAGGCGCAAAACCAGGTTTTATACAGTAGCACATAAGGAGTGAGAAAGCTGTTGAGGCTTGACGTTACACTTTTACAAAAACAATCATTAGTTAGACATAAACGGCAGTAATTGATTCAGTAGGACTCCTTATCCATGTAAACGATCATTGTGACATCTGAATTCATTAATTATCTGAAATACACTGCGTGTGCGTGTGATGTTAAATGTTTGAACCAAGGTTAACGGTTAAAGTGTCAGAGAATGGGTGGTGATTTTTTGACGTCCTCCCATGATCTGAAGTGAGCGTGCGTGTTTGTGTTGGTGAAAGTTTAAGAAATATACAACTGTCGGTTCAGCTCTCTGGTGCTCCCTGCTGGCAGTAACACTATACTGTCCTCATGTTTCACAAAAATAGTTTTGAGAGACGTTGTCAGTTTTTGTATGTTTCTTAAATCCTCCAAAGCGGTTGGCAGTAAACATCAGGTCACGGTACGCCACGGTAGGCCACGGAGGCAATGAGCTCGAGTTGAAAAAGAAAATGCTTACAGCACCTGGTATTCCCAGACGGTCTCCCATCCAAGTACTAACCAGGCCCGACCCTGCTTAGCTTCCGAGATCAGACGAGATCGGGCGTGTTCAGGGTGGTATGGCCGCAATCAATTAGTGCAGGCGCAAAACCAGATTTTATACAGTAGCACATAAGGAGTGAGAAAGCTGCTGAGGCTTGACGTTACACTTTTACAAAAACAATCATTAGTTAGATATAAACGGCAGTAATTGATTCAGTAGGACTCCTTATCCATGTAAACCATCATTGTGACATCTGAATTCATTAATTATCTGAAATACACTGCGTGTGCGTGTGATGTTAAATGTTTGAACCAAGGTTAACGGTTAAAGTGTCAGAGAATGGGTGGTGATTTTTTGACGTCCTCCCATGATCTGAAGTGAGCGTGCGTGTTTGTGTTGGTGAAAGTTTAAGAAATATACAACTGTCGGTTCAGCTCTCTGGTGCTCCCTGCTGGCAGTAACACTATACTGTCCTCATGTTTCACAAAAATAGTTTTGAGAGACGTTGTCAGTTTTTGTATGTTGTTTAAATCCTCCAAAGCGGTTGGCAGTAAACATCAGGTCACGGTACGCCACGGAGTAAATGAGCTCGAGTTGAAAAAGAAAAAGCTTACATCACCTGGTTTTCCCAGGCGGTCTCCCATCCAAGTACTAACCATGCCCGACCTTGCTTAGCTTCCGAGATCAGACGAGATCAGGCGTGTTCAGGGTGGTATGGCCGTAATCAATTAGTGCAGGCGCAAAACCAGGTTTTATACAGTAGCACATAAGGAGTGAGAAAGCTGCTGAGGCTCGACGTTACACTTTTTCAAAAACAATCATTAGTTAGATATAAACGGCAGTAATTGATTCAGTAGGACTCCTTATCCATGTAAACGATCATTGTGACATCTGAATTCATTAATTATCTGAAATACACTGCGTGTGCGTGTGATGTTAAATGTTTGAACCAAGGTTAAGGGTTAAAGTGTCAGAGAATGGGTGGTGATTTTTTGACGTCCTCCCATGATCTGAAGTGAGCGTGCGTGTTTGTGTTGGTGAAAGTTTAAGAAATGTACAACTGTCGGTTCAGCTCTCTGGTGCTCCCTGCTGGCAGTATCACTATACTGTCCTCATGTTTCACAAAAACAGTTTTGAGAGACGTTGTCAGTTTTTGTATGTTGCTTAAATCCTCCAAAGCGGTTGGCAGTAAACATCAGGTCACGGTACGCCACGGTAGGCCACGGAGGCAATGAGCTCGAGTTGAAAAAGAAATAGCTTACAGCACTTGGTATTCCCAGGCGGTCTCCCATCCAAGTACTAACCATGCCCGACCCTGCTTAGCTTCCGAGATCAAACGAGATCGGGCGTGTTCAGGGTGGTATGGCCGTAAGCAATTAGTGCAGGCGCAAAACCAGGTTTTATACAGTAGCACATAAGGAGTGAGAAAGCTGCTGAGGCTCGACGTTACACTTTTACAAAAACAATCATTAGTTAGATATAAACGGCAGTAATTGATTCAGTAGGACTCCTTATCCATGTAAACGATCATTGTGACATCTGAATTCATTAATTATCTGAAATACACTGCGTGTGCGTGTGATGTTAAATGTTTGAACCAAGGTTAACGGTTAAAGTGTCAGAGAATGGGTGGTGATTTTTTGACGTCCTCCCATGATCTGAAGTGAGCGTGCGTGTTTGTGTTGGTGAAAGTTTAAGAAATGTACAACTGTCGGTTCAGCTCTCTGGTGCTCCCTGCTGGCAGTATCACTATACTGTCCTCATGTTTCACAAAAATAGTTTTGAGAGACGTTGTCAGTTTTTGTATGTTGCTTAAATCCTCCAAAGCGGTTGGCAGTAAACATCAGGTCACGGTACGCCACGGAGTCAATGAGCTCGAGTTGAAAAAGAAAAAGCTTACAGCACCTGGTATTCCCAGGCGGTCTCCCATCCAAGTACTAACCAGGCCCGACCCTGCTTAGCTTCCGAGATCAGACGAGATCGGGCTTGTTCAGGGTGGTATGGCCGTAAGCAATTAATGAAGGCGCAAAACCAGGTTTTATACAGTAGGAGTGAGAAAGCTGCTGAGGCTCGACGTTACACTTTTAGAAAAAAAAACATTAGTTAGATATAAACGGCAGTAATTGATTCAGTAGGACTCCTTATCCATGTAAACGATCATTGTGACATCTGAATTCATTAATTATCTGAAATACACTGCGTGTGCGTGTGATGTTAAATGTTTGAACCAAGGTTAACGGTTAAAGTGTCAGAGAATGGGTGGTGATTTTTTGACGTCCTCCCATGATCTGAAGTGAGCGTGCGTGTTTGTGTTGGTGAAAGTTTAAGAAATGTACAACTGTCGTTTCAGCTCTCTGGTGCTCCCTGCTGGCAGTATCACTATACTGTCCTCATGTTTCACAAAAATAGTTTTGAGAGACGTTGTCAGTCTTTGTATGTTGCTTAAATCCTCCAAAGCGGTTGGCAGTAAACATCAGGTCACGGTAGGTCACAGTAGGCCACGGAGGCAATGAGCTTGAGTTGAAAAAGGAAAAGCTTACAGCACCTTGTATTCCCAGGCGGTCTCCCATCCATGTACTAATCAGGCCCGACCCTGCTTAGCTTCCGAGATCAGACGAGATCGGGCGTGTTCAGGGTGGTATGGCCGTAAGCAATTAGTGCAGGCGCAAAACCAGGTTTTATACAGTAGCACATAAGGAGTGAGAAAGCTGCTGAGGCTCGACGTTACACTTTTACAAAAACAATCATTAGTTAGATATAAACGGCAGTAATTGATTCAGTAGGACTCCTTATCCATGTAAACGATCATTGTGACATCTGAATTCATTAATTATCTGAAATACACTGCGTGTGCGTGTGATGTTAAATGTTTGAACCAAGGTTAACGGTTAAAGTGTCAGAGAATGGGTGGTGATTTTTTGACGTCCTCCCATGATCTGAAGTGAGCGTGCGTGTTTGTGTTGGTGAAAGTTTAAGAAATGTACAACTGTCGTTTCAGCTCTCTGGTGCTCCCTGCTGGCAGTATCACTATACTGTCCTCATGTTTCACAAAAATAGTTTTGAGAGACGTTGTCAGTTTTTGTATGTTGCTTAAATCCTCCAAAGCGGTTGGCAGTAAACATCAGGTCACGGTACGCCACGGAGTCAATGAGCTCGAGTTGAAAAAGAAAATGCTTACAGCACCTGGTATTCCCAGGCGGTCTCCCATCCAAGTACTAACCAGGCCCGACCCTGCTTAGCTTCCGAGATCAGACGAGATCGGGCTTGTTCAGGGTGGTATGGCCGTAAGCAATTAATGCAGGCGCAAAACCAGGTTTTATACAGTAGGAGTGAGAAAGCTGCTGAGGCTCGACGTTACACTTTTAGAAAAAAAAACATTAGTTAGATATAAACGGCAGTAATTGATTCAGTAGGACTCCTTATCCATGTAAACGATCATTGTGACATCTGAATTCATTAATTATCTGAAATACACTGCGTGTGCGTGTGATGTTAAATGTTTGAACCAAGGTTAACGGTTAAAGTGTCAGAGAATGGGTGGTGATTTTTTGACGTCCTCCCATGATCTGAAGTGAGCGTGCGTGTTTGTGTTGGTGAAAGTTTAAGAAATGTACAACTGTCGTTTCAGCTCTCTGGTGCTCCCTGCTGGCAGTATCACTATACTGTCCTCATGTTTCACAAAAATAGTTTTGAGAGACGTTGTCAGTCTTTGTATGTTGCTTAAATCCTCCAAAGCGGTTGGCAGTAAACATCAGGTCACGGTAGGTCACAGTAGGCCACGGAGGCAATGAGCTCGAGTTGAAAAAGGAAAAGCTTACAGCACCTGGTATTCCCAGGCGGTCTCCCATCCAAGTACTAATCAGGCCCGACCCTGCTTAGCTTCCGAGATCAGACGAGATCGGGCGTGTTCAGGGTGGTATGGCCGTAAGCAATTAGAGCAGGCGCAAAACCAGGTTTTATACAGTAGCACATAATGGTGCGAACACACCAAGCGCGTACCTCGCGTACCATGTACGCGCGTAACGCACCTAAAATGTTGCTTGACCATTTTGTGTCAAAAATGGTCAGATACGCGCGTACGCATACGCGCGTAGATGAGACCGCCCAAACCCCCCCCCCCCCCCACCCAGCCTGTGGCTGCGCTGGATTTAGGAGTCCGAGGAAGGAAACCCAAACGCCGCTGTGTTTGGGTAGATGATAGAGCTTGGATCGGGTTAGATTAAATAATCTCGGATATAAATAACAATAATCGGGTTAAATAACTTCACATGGTGTGTCTGGTGTGTTTCCAGCATTCGTAGTGTTGATCAGCAGAGAAATAGTCCGCCAAGACGTTGAGGTTGCTTAGCAATCAGAGACTCTGTCCATGCAAGTGAACGGAGCGTTCCCTCTTCGTCATAACTATCAAACCAAACATCCTTCACATTCACCGAGCGAACATTACGAAAGTAAAATGCACATTTCTCGCTAAAAATGTTTCCATAAACGCATTTAATGGCGTAACTATGTTACTATTTCCACCCAAAAAAAAGAAAGTTGTCGGCCGTGGCTGCGCTGGAGTCCGAGGTAGGAAACCCAAACGCCGCCGTGTTTGGGTGATAGAGTTTAGATCGGGTTAGATTAAATAATCTCGGATATAAATAACAATAATCGGGTTAAATAACTTCACATGGTGTGTCTGGTGTGTTTCCAGCATTCGTAGTGTTGATCAGCAGATATATAGTCCGCCAAGACGTTGAGGTTGCTTAGCAACCAGAGACTCTGTCCATGCAAGTGAACGGAGCGTTCCCTCTTCGTCATAACTATCAAACCAAACATCCTTCACATTCACCGAGCGAACATTATGAAAGTAAAATGCACATTTCTCGCTAAAAATGTTTCCATAAACGCATTTAATGGCGTAACTATGTTACTATTTCCACACAGAATAAAGAAAGATGTCGGCCGTTTGCTTCTGTCCAAGCTCACTACTCTCTGCCAGTGACGTCGGGTCAAGCTCAACGCTGATTGGCTATTGCGGCGCGTATGAGCGTAAAAAGTTCAATTTTTTGAACTCCTCGCGTACGCGCGTATATGTACGCGCGTATATGTACGCGCGTATATGTACGCGCGTATATGTACGCGCGTATATGTACGCGCGTATATGTACGCGCGTATATGTACGCGCGTATATATACGCGCCTCATACGCCCCTAACGCGAGTAAAATGTTGCTTTACGCGTGTACGCGTCTCATACGCGCGTAAACCAATGGTTCCCTATGGAAAAATTGCCAATTTTATACGCGTCGTACGCGAGTAACGCGCTTGGTGTGTTCGCACCTTAAGGAGTGAGAAAGCTGCTGAGGCTCGACGTTACACTTTTACAAAAACAATCATTAGTTAGATATAAACGGCAGTAATTGATTCAGTAGGACTCCTTATCCATGTAAACGATCATTGTGACATCTGAATTCATTAATTATCTGAAATACACTGCGTGTGCGTGTGATGTTAAATGTTTGAACCAAGGTTAACGGTTAAAGTGTCAGAGAATGGGTGGTGATTTTTTGACGTCCTCCCATGATCTGAAGTGAGCGTGCGTGTTTGTGTTGGTGAAAGTTTAAGAAATGTACAACTGTCGTTTCAGCTCTCTGGTGCTCCCTGCTGGCAGTATCACTATACTGTCCTCATGTTTCACAAAAATAGTTTTGAGAGACGTTGTCAGTCTTTGTATGTTGCTTAAATCCTCCAAAGCGGTTGGCAGTAAACATCAGGTCACGGTAGGTCACAGTAGGCCACGGAGGCAATGAGCTCGAGTTGAAAAAGGAAAAGCTTACAGCACCTGGTATTCCCAGGCG
>NC_079423.1:11208915-11223915 GCF_026213295.1 Gadus chalcogrammus | reverse complement strand
CTCATGGTTCACAAAAATAGTTTTGAGAGACGTTGTCAGTTTTTGTATGTTGCTTAAATCCTCCAAAGCGGTTGGCAGTAAACATCAGGTCACGGTACGCCACGGTAGGCCACGGAGTCAATGAGCTCGAGTTGAAAAAGAAAAAGCTTACAGCACCTGGTATTCCCAGGCGGTCTCCCATCCAAGTACTAACCAGGGCCCCGTTTCCCGAAAGCGTCGTTAGCCTAAGTGGATCGTGAAGTGCGTCGAAAGGGCATCGTAGAGTTTTCACCGCGTTTCCCGAAAGCATCGTGGGGAACGAACGTCTTGAAAACGCTCGTAGCTAACGAGTACTCCAGGGGTGCTCGTAGGTACTCGTAGGACGCTAAGAGCATCGTCAGCTATAGCCTCAGTGGCGACACCATCGGACATTCCGTCTATTGGATGCGTTTTATTAAAAACTAAGAACATAAAGGCGCAATGCGTTTTAATAAAACGCATCCAATAGACGGAATGTCCGTGCGTTTTATTAATACGCATTGCGCCTTTATGTTCTTAGTTTGGTAATTAATAAAGACTATTAATTAATTTATTAATAAAGATGTTCAAATGGCCAAAATAAAACGGGACAGTCCAGAAAATGTTTGCGCAGGCAGGGCACTCAAAATGTGTGAGAGAAAGTGGGGGGATTTGTGCAGACTGACATGGCTACTCATAAAACGTAGCATAAAATAATGTAAAAAATAAATTAAATTAAACAAATTAAAAAAAAAAAAATAACGAAATAAAAGAAATTAAAAAAAATAAGAAAATAAATAAATAAAAAAAATTATAAAAAACAAGCAAAGGAGCAGGCAAAAGGCTGGGATATGGTGGGGATTGGTCACGTTGACGGGAATGTTTAGTGACATGAGGGAGGGTGGAGGGGGTTAAAAAAAAGTCTCAATCACTATTCGACGCGCATGAAAACCAGCCGCGTAGTTATGAGGGAGGCCGTCCTCACACCGATCTTCCTCATCGTCATCGTCCTCAACGTCCTCCGGTTCAAGCAATGCCACCCCAGCCTTAGCTGCAATGTTGTGCAACATAGCCGTCACACATATCACGGCGCATGACTTGGCCGGAGAAAACTGGAGCCCTCCGCCTGACTTGTGAAGGCATCTAAAGAGCAACTTCCACCTCCCGATCGTGCGCTCAACGATGCACCGGGCAAGACGGTGGGCTTCGTTGTATTCCTCATCCATGGACGTCTCCCGGGTTATTCACAGGTGTGAAGAGGAATTATTTAAGGGGGGAAAATGCCGTGAAACGCACAGTGCATTCAGGATTAGGACTGATATATGTCGGTTTAAGCCTAATCAATTGTGTTTTAATGTCTTTAGCATTCATATAATTGCAGTCTATTTTTTTCGTAGGCTACTCTGCTGTTGTCCTTGATGGGGATATATTTTAACCCTTTTTAACACAATTTTCCTGCGACATTCCTGCGTCTCCCCCTCCTACGGAGCCCATTTCAGCACCGTGTCAGTAGACAGTTACAATCCTACGACGTCGTGAGTGCAGCGAATGCGCGTTCACGTTAAGAGGAGTTTCGGGAAACGCTCCAAAGAAATTGACGATGGATCGCAAGATCCATCGTGAGAATGATCGTACGAGCGTAGATCCATCGTTATCGGGAAACGGGGCCCAGGCCCGACCCTGCTTAGCTTCCGAGTTCAGACGAGATCGGGCGTGTTCAGGGTGGTATGGCCGTAGGCAATTAGTGAAGGCGCAAAACCAGGTTTTATACAGTAGCACATAAGGAGTGAGAAAGCTGCTGAGGCTCGACGTTACACTCTTACAAAAACAATCATTAGTTAGATATAAACGGCAGTAATTGATTCAGTAGGACTCCTTATCCATGTAAACGATCATTGTGACATCTGAATTCATTAATTATCTGAAATACACTGCGTGTGCGTGTGATGTTAAATGTTTGAACCAAGGTTAACGGTTAAAGTGTCAGAGAATGGGTGGTGATTTTTTGACGTCCTCCCATGATCTGAAGTGAGCGTGCGTGTTTGTGTTGGTGAAAGTTTAAGAAATGTACAACTGTCGGTTCAGCTCTCTGGTGCTCCCTGCTGGCAGTATCACTATACTGTCCTCATGTTTCACAAAAATAGTTTTGAGAGACGTTGTCAGTTTTTGTATGTTGCTTAAATCCTCCAAAGCGGTTGGCAGTAAACATCAGGTCACGGTACGCCACGGAGTCAATGAGCTCGAGTTGAAAAAGAAAAAGCTTACAGCACCTGGTATTCCCAGGCGGTCTCCCATCCAAGTACTAACCAGGCCCGACCCTGCTTAGCTTCCGAGATCAGACGAGATCGGGCGTGTTCAGGGTGGTATGGCCGTAAGCAATTAGTGCAGGCGCAAAACCAGGTTTTATACAGTAGCACATAAGGAGTGAGAAAGCTGCTGAGGCTCGACGTTACACTTTTACAAAAACAATCATTAGTTAGATATAAACGGCAGTAATTGATTCAGTAGGACTCCTTATCCATGTAAACGATCATTGTGACATCTGAATTCATTAATTATCTGAAATACACTGCGTGTGCGTGTGATGTTAAATGTTTGAACCAAGGTTAACGGTTAAAGTGTCAGAGAATGGGTGGTGATTTTTTGACGTCCTCCCATGATCTGAAGTGAGCGTGCGTGTTTGTGTTGGTGAAAGTTTAAGAAATGTACAACTGTCGGTTCAGCTCTCTGGTGCTCCCTGCTGGCAGTATCACTATACTGTCCTCATGTTTCACAAAAATAGTTTTGAGAGACGTTGTCAGTTTTTGTATGTTGCTTAAATCCTCCAAAGCGGTTGGCAGTAAACATCAGGTCACGGTACGCACGTAGGCCACGGAGTCAATGAGCTCGAGTTGAAAAAGAAAAAGCTTACAGCACCTGGTATTCCCAGGCGGTCTCCCATCCAAGTACTAACCAGGCCCGACCCTGCTTAGCTTCCGAGATCAGACGAGATCGGGCGTGTTCAGGGTGGTATGGCCGTAAGCAATTAGTGCAGGCGCAAAACCAGGTTTTATACAGTAGCACATAAGGAGTGAGAAAGCTGCTGAGGCTCGACGTTACACTCTTACAAAAACAATCATTAGTTAGATATAAACGGCAGTAATTGATTCAGTAGGACTCCTTATCCATGTAAACGATCATTGTGACATCTGAATTCATTAATTATCTGAAATACACTGCGTGTGCGTGTGATGTTAAATGTTTGAACCAAGGTTAACGGTTAAAGTGTCAGAGAATGGGTGGTGATTTTTTGACGTCCTCCCATGATCTGAAGTGAGCGTGCGTGTTTGTGTTGGTGAAAGTTTAAGAAATGTACAACTGTCGGTTCAGCTCTCTGGTGCTCCCTGCTGGCAGTATCACTATACTGTCCTCATGTTTCACAAAAATAGTTTTGAGAGACGTTGTCAGTTTTTGTATGTTGCTTAAATCCTCCAAAGCGGTTGGCAGTAAACATCAGGTCACGGTACGCCACGGAGTCAATGAGCTCGAGTTGAAAAAGAAAAAGCTTACAGCACCTGGTATTCCCAGGCGGTCTCCCATCCAAGTACTAACCAGGCCCGACCCTGCTTAGCTTCCGAGATCAGACGAGATCGGGCGTGTTCAGGGTGGTATGGCCGTAAGCAATTAGTGCAGGCGCAAAACCAGGTTTTATACAGTAGCACATAAGGAGTGAGAAAGCTGCTGAGGCTCGACGTTACACTTTTACAAAAACAATCATTAGTTAGATATAAACGGCAGTAATTGATTCAGTAGGACTCCTTATCCATGTAAACGATCATTGTGACATCTGAATTCATTAATTATCTGAAATACACTGCGTGTGCGTGTGATGTTAAATGTTTGAACCAAGGTTAACGGTTAAAGTGTCAGAGAATGGGTGGTGATTTTTTGACGTCCTCCCATGATCTGAAGTGAGCGTGCGTGTTTGTGTTGGTGAAAGTTTAAGAAATGTACAACTGTCGGTTCAGCTCTCTGGTGCTCCCTGCTGGCAGTATCACTATACTGTCCTCATGTTTCACAAAAATAGTTTTGAGAGACGTTGTCAGTTTTTGTATGTTGCTTAAATCCTCCAAAGCGGTTGGCAGTAAACATCAGGTCACGGTACGCCACGGAGTCAATGAGCTCGAGTTGAAAAAGAAAAAGCTTACAGCACCTGGTATTCCCAGGCGGTCTCCCATCCAAGTACTAACCAGGCCCGACCCTGCTTAGCTTCCGAGATCAGACGAGATCGGGCGTGTTCAGGGTGGTATGGCCGTAAGCAATTAGTGCAGGCGCAAAACCAGGTTTTATACAGTAGCACATAAGGAGTGAGAAAGCTGCTGAGGCTCGACGTTACACTTTTACAAAAACAATCATTAGTTAGATATAAACGGCAGTAATTGATTCAGTAGGACTCCTTATCCATGTAAACGATCATTGTGACATCTGAATTCATTAATTATCTGAAATACACTGCGTGTGCGTGTGATGTTAAATGTTTGAACCAAGGTTAACGGTTAAAGTGTCAGAGAATGGGTGGTGATTTTTTGACGTCCTCCCATGATCTGAAGTGAGCGTGCGTGTTTGTGTTGGTGAAAGTTTAAGAAATGTACAACTGTCGGTTCAGCTCTCTGGTGCTCCCTGCTGGCAGTATCACTATACTGTCCTCATGTTTCACAAAAATAGTTTTGAGAGACGTTGTCAGTTTTTGTATGTTGCTTAAATCCTCCAAAGCGGTTGGCAGTAAACATCAGGTCACGGTACGCCACGGTAGGCCACGGAGTCAATGAGCTCGAGTTGAAAAAGAAAAAGCTTACAGCACCTGGTATTCCCAGGCGGTCTCCCATCCAAGTACTAACCAGGCCCGACCCTGCTTAGCTTCCGAGATCAGACGAGATCGGGCGTGTTCAGGGTGGTATGGCCGTAAGCAATTAGTGCAGGCGCAAAACCAGGTTTTATACAGTAGCACATAAGGAGTGAGAAAGCTGCTGAGGCTCGACGTTACACTTTTACAAAAACAATCATTAGTTAGATATAAACGGCAGTAATTGATTCAGTAGGACTCCTTATCCATGTAAACGATCATTGTGACATCTGAATTCATTAATTATCTGAAATACACTGCGTGTGCGTGTGATGTTAAATGTTTGAACCAAGGTTAACGGTTAAAGTGTCAGAGAATGGGTGGTGATTTTTTGACGTCCTCCCATGATCTGAAGTGAGCGTGCGTGTTTGTGTTGGTGAAAGTTTAAGAAATGTACAACTGTCGGTTCAGCTCTCTGGTGCTCCCTGCTGGCAGTATCACTATACTGTCCTCATGTTTCACAAAAATAGTTTTGAGAGACGTTGTCAGTTTTTGTATGTTGCTTAAATCCTCCAAAGCGGTTGGCAGTAAACATCAGGTCACGGTACGCCACGGTAGGCCACGGAGTCAATGAGCTCGAGTTGAAAAAGAAAAAGCTTACAGCACCTGGTATTCCCAGGCGGTCTCCCATCCAAGTACTAACCAGGCCCGACCCTGCTTAGCTTCCGAGATCAGACGAGATCGGGCGTGTTCAGGGTGGTATGGCCGTAAGCAATTAGTGCAGGCGCAAAACCAGGTTTTATACAGTAGCACATAAGGAGTGAGAAAGCTGCTGAGGCTCGACGTTACACTTTACAAAAACAATCATTAGTTAGATATAAACGGCAGTAATTGATTCAGTAGGACTCCTTATCCATGTAAACGATCATTGTGACATCTGAATTCATTAATTATCTGAAATACACTGCGTGTGCGTGTGATGTTAAATGTTTGAACCAAGGTTAACGGTTAAAGTGTCAGAGAATGGGTGGTGATTTTTTGACGTCCTCCCATGATCTGAAGTGAGCGTGCGTGTTTGTGTTGGTGAAAGTTTAAGAAATGTACAACTGTCGGTTCAGCTCTCTGGTGCTCCCTGCTGGCAGTATCACTATACTGTCCTCATGTTTCACAAAAATAGTTTTGAGAGACGTTGTCAGTTTTTGTATGTTGCTTAAATCCTCCAAAGCGGTTGGCAGTAAACATCAGGTCACGGTACGCCACGGTAGGCCACGGAGTCAATGAGCTCGAGTTGAAAAAGAAAAAGCTTACAGCACCTGGTATTCCCAGGCGGTCTCCCATCCAAGTACTAACCAGGCCCGACCCTGCTTAGCTTCCGAGATCAGACGAGATCGGGCGTGTTCAGGGTGGTATGGCCGTAAGCAATTAGTGCAGGCGCAAAACCAGGTTTTATACAGTAGCACATAAGGAGTGAGAAAGCTGCTGAGGCTCGACGTTACACTTTTACAAAAACAATCATTAGTTAGATATAAACGGCAGTAATTGATTCAGTAGGACTCCTTATCCATGTAAACGATCATTGTGACATCTGAATTCATTAATTATCTGAAATACACTGCGTGTGCGTGTGATGTTAAATGTTTGAACCAAGGTTAACGGTTAAAGTGTCAGAGAATGGGTGGTGATTTTTTGACGTCCTCCCATGATCTGAAGTGAGCGTGCGTGTTTGTGTTGGTGAAAGTTTAAGAAATGTACAACTGTCGGTTCAGCTCTCTGGTGCTCCCTGCTGGCAGTATCACTATACTGTCCTCATGTTTCACAAAAATAGTTTTGAGAGACGTTGTCAGTTTTTGTATGTTGCTTAAATCCTCCAAAGCGGTTGGCAGTAAACATCAGGTCACGGTACGCCACGGTAGGCCACGGAGTCAATGAGCTCGAGTTGAAAAAGAAAAAGCTTACAGCACCTGGTATTCCCAGGCGGTCTCCCATCCAAGTACTAACCAGGCCCGACCCTGCTTAGCTTCCGAGATCAGACGAGATCGGGCGTGTTCAGGGTGGTATGGCCGTAAGCAATTAGTGCAGGCGCAAAACCAGGTTTTATACAGTAGCACATAAGGAGTGAGAAAGCTGCTGAGGCTCGACGTTACACTTTTACAAAAACAATCATTAGTTAGATATAAACGGCAGTAATTGATTCAGTAGGACTCCTTATCCATGTAAACGATCATTGTGACATCTGAATTCATTAATTATCTGAAATACACTGCGTGTGCGTGTGATGTTAAATGTTTGAACCAAGGTTAACGGTTAAAGTGTCAGAGAATGGGTGGTGATTTTTTGACGTCCTCCCATGATCTGAAGTGAGCGTGCGTGTTTGTGTTGGTGAAAGTTTAAGAAATGTACAACTGTCGGTTCAGCTCTCTGGTGCTCCCTGCTGGCAGTATCACTATACTGTCCTCATGTTTCACAAAAATAGTTTTGAGAGACGTTGTCAGTTTTTGTATGTTGCTTAAATCCTCCAAAGCGGTTGGCAGTAAACATCAGGTCACGGTACGCCACGGTAGGCCACGGAGTCAATGAGCTCGAGTTGAAAAAGAAAAAGCTTACAGCACCTGGTATTCCCAGGCGGTCTCCCATCCAAGTACTAACCAGGCCCGACCCTGCTTAGCTTCCGAGATCAGACGAGATCGGGCGTGTTCAGGGTGGTATGGCCGTAAGCAATTAGTGCAGGCGCAAAACCAGGTTTTATACAGTAGCACATAAGGAGTGAGAAAGCTGCTGAGGCTCGACGTTACACTTTTACAAAAACAATCATTAGTTAGATATAAACGGCAGTAATTGATTCAGTAGGACTCCTTATCCATGTAAACGATCATTGTGACATCTGAATTCATTAATTATCTGAAATACACTGCGTGTGCGTGTGATGTTAAATGTTTGAACCAAGGTTAACGGTTAAAGTGTCAGAGAATGGGTGGTGATTTTTTGACGTCCTCCCATGATCTGAAGTGAGCGTGCGTGTTTGTGTTGGTGAAAGTTTAAGAAATGTACAACTGTCGGTTCAGCTCTCTGGTGCTCCCTGCTGGCAGTATCACTATACTGTCCTCATGTTTCACAAAAATAGTTTTGAGAGACGTTGTCAGTTTTTGTATGTTGCTTAAATCCTCCAAAGCGGTTGGCAGTAAACATCAGGTCACGGTACGCCACGGTAGGCCACGGAGTCAATGAGCTCGAGTTGAAAAAGAAAAAGCTTACAGCACCTGGTATTCCCAGGCGGTCTCCCATCCAAGTACTAACCAGGCCCGACCCTGCTTAGCTTCCGAGATCAGACGAGATCGGGCGTGTTCAGGGTGGTATGGCCGTAAGCAATTAGTGCAGGCGCAAAACCAGGTTTTATACAGTAGCACATAAGGAGTGAGAAAGCTGCTGAGGCTCGACGTTACACTTTTACAAAAACAATCATTAGTTAGATATAAACGGCAGTAATTGATTCAGTAGGACTCCTTATCCATGTAAACGATCATTGTGACATCTGAATTCATTAATTATCTGAAATACACTGCGTGTGCGTGTGATGTTAAATGTTTGAACCAAGGTTAACGGTTAAAGTGTCAGAGAATGGGTGGTGATTTTTTGACGTCCTCCCATGATCTGAAGTGAGCGTGCGTGTTTGTGTTGGTGAAAGTTTAAGAAATGTACAACTGTCGGTTCAGCTCTCTGGTGCTCCCTGCTGGCAGTATCACTATACTGTCCTCATGTTTCACAAAAATAGTTTTGAGAGACGTTGTCAGTTTTTGTATGTTGCTTAAATCCTCCAAAGCGGTTGGCAGTAAACATCAGGTCACGGTACGCCACGGTAGGCCACGGAGGCAATGAGCTCGAGTTGAAAAAGAAAAAGCTTACAGCACCTGGTATTCCCAGGCGGTCTCCCATCCAAGTACTAACCAGGCCCGACCCTGCTTAGCTTCCGAGATCAGACGAGATAGGGCGTGTTCAGGGTGGTATGGCCGTAAGCAATTAGTGCAGGCGCAAAACCAGGTTTTATACAGTAGCACATAAGGAGTGAGAAAGCTGCTGAGGCTCGACGTTACACTTTTACAAAAACAATCATTAGTTAGATATAAACGGCAGTAATTGATTCAGTAGGACTCCTTATCCATGTAAACGATCATTGTGACATCTGAATTCATTAATTATCTGAAATACACTGCGTGTGCGTGTGATGTTAAATGTTTGAACCAAGGTTAACGGTTAAAGTGTCAGAGAATGGGTGGTGATTTTTTGACGTCCTCCCATGATCTGAAGTGAGCGTGCGTGTTTGTGTTGGTGAAAGTTTAAGAAATGTACAACTGTCGGTTCAGCTCTCTGGTGCTCCCTGCTGGCAGTATCACTATACTGTCCTCATGTTTCACAAAAATAGTTTTGAGAGACGTTGTCAGTTTTTGTATGTTGCTTAAATCCTCCAAAGCGGTTGGCAGTAAACATCAGGTCACGGTACGCCACGGAGTCAATGAGCTCGAGTTGAAAAAGAAAATGCTTACAGCACCTGGTATTCCCAGGCGGTCTCCCATCCAAGTACTAACCAGGCCCGACCCTGCTTAGCTTCCGAGATCAGACGAGATCGGGCGTGTTCAGGGTGGTATGGCCGTAAGCAATTAGTGCAGGCGCAAAACCAGGTTTTATACAGTAGCACATAAGGAGTGAGAAAGCTGCTGAGGCTCGACGTTACACTTTTACAAAAACAATCATTAGTTAGATATAAACGGCAGTAATTGATTCAGTAGGACTCCTTATCCATGTAAACGATCATTGTGACATCTGAATTCATTAATTATCTGAAATACACTGCGTGTGCGTGTGATGTTAAATGTTTGAACCAAGGTTAACGGTTAAAGTGTCAGAGAATGGGTGGTGATTTTTTGACGTCCTCCCATGATCTGAAGTGAGCGTGCGTGTTTGTGTTGGTGAAAGTTTAAGAAATGTACAACTGTCGTTTCAGCTCTCTGGTGCTCCCTGCTGGCAGTATCACTATACTGTCCTCATGTTTCACAAAAATAGTTTTGAGAGACGTTGTCAGTCTTTGTATGTTGCTTAAATCCTCCAAAGCGGTTGGCAGTAAACATCAGGTCACGGTAGGTCACAGTAGGCCACGGAGGCAATGAGCTCGAGTTGAAAAAGGAAAAGCTTACAGCACCTGGTATTCCCAGGCGGTCTCCCATCCAAGTACTAACTGAGGCCCGACCCTGCTTAGCTTCCGAGATCAGACGAGATCGGGCGTGTTCAGGGTGGTATGGCCGTAAGCAATTAGTGCAGGCGCAAAACCAGGTTTTATACAGTAGCACATAAGGAGTGAGAAAGCTGCTGAGGCTCGACGTTACACTTTTACAAAAACAATCATTAGTTAGATATAAACGGCAGTAATTGATTCAGTAGGACTCCTTATCCATGTAAACGATCATTGTGACATCTGAATTCATTAATTATCTGAAATACACTGCGTGTGCGTGTGATGTTAAATGTTTGAACCAAGGTTAACGGTTAAAGTGTCAGAGAATGGGTGGTGATTTTTTGACGTCCTCCCATGATCTGAAGTGAGCGTGCGTGTTTGTGTTGGTGAAAGTTTAAGAACTGTACAACTGTCGGTTCAGCTCTCTGGTGCTCCCTGCTGGCAGTATCACTATACTGTCCTCATGTTTCACAAAAATAGTTTTGAGAGACGTTGTCAGTTTTTGTATGTTGCTTAAATCCTCCAAAGCGGTTGGCAGTAAACATCAGGTCACGGTACGCCACGCTAGTCCACGGAGGCAATGAGCTCGAGTTGAAAAAGAAAAAGCTTACAGCACCTGGTATTCCCAGGCGGTCTCCCATCCAAGTACTAACCAGGCCCGACCCTGCTTAGCTTCCGAGATCAGACGAGATCGGGCGTGTTCAGGGTGGTATGGCCGTAATCAATTAGTGCAGGCGCAAAACCAGGTTTTATACAGTAGCACATAAGGAGTGAGAAAGCTGCTGAGGCTCGACGTTACACTCTTACAAAAACAATCATTAGTTAGATATAAACGGCAGTAATTGATTCAGTAGGACTCCTTATCCATGTAAACGATCATTGTGACATCTGAATTCATTAATTATCTGAAATACACTGCGTGTGCGTGTGATGTTAAATGTTTGAACCAAGGTTAACGGTTAAAGTGTCAGAGAATGGGTGGTGATTTTTTGACGTCCTCCCATGATCTGAAGTGAGCGTGCGTGTTTGTGTTGGTGAAAGTTTAAGAAATGTACAACTGTCGGTTCAGCTCTCTGGTGCTCCCTGCTGGCAGTATCACTATAATGTCCTCATGTTTCACAAAAATAGTTTTGAGAGACGTTGTCAGTTTTTGTATGTTGCTTAAATCCTCCAAAGCCGTAGGCAGTAAACATCAGGTCACGGTACGCCACGGAGTCAATGAGCTCGAGTTGAAAAAGAAAAAGCTTACAGCACCTGGTATTCCCAGGCGGTCTCCCATCCAAGTACTAACCAGGCCCGACCCTGCTTAGCTTCCGAGATCAGACGAGATCGGGCGTGTTCAGGGTGGTATGGCCGTAAGCAATTAGTACAGGCGCAAAACCAGGTTTTATACAGTAGCAGATAAGGAGTGAGAAAGCTGCTGAGGCTTGACGTTACACTTTTACAAAAACAATCATTAGTTAGATATAAACGGCAGTAATTGATTCAGTAGGACTCCTTATCCATGTAAACGATCATTGTGACATCTGAATTCATTAATTATCTGAAATACACTGCGTGTGCGTGTGATGTTAAATGTTTGAACCAAGGTTAACGGTTAAAGTGTCAGAGAATGGGTGGTGATTTTTTGACGTCCTCCCATGATCTGAAGTGAGCGTGCGTGTTTGTGTTGGTGAAAGTTTAAGAAATGTACAACTGTCGGTTCAGCTCTCTGGTGCTCCCTGCTGGCAGTATCACTATACTGTCCTCATGTTTCACAAAAATAGTTTTGAGAGACGTTGTCAGTTTTTGTATGTTGCTTAAATCCTCCAAAGCGGTTGGCAGTAAACATCAGGTCACGGTACGCCACGGTAGGCCACGGAGGCAATGAGCTCGAGTTGAAAAAGAAAAAGCTTACAGCACCTGGTATTCCCAGGCGGTCTCCCATCCAAGTACTAACCAGGCCCGACCCTGCTTAGCTTCCAAGATCAGACGAGATCAGGTGTGTTCAGGGTGGTTTGGCCGTAAGCAATTAGTACAGGCGCAAAACCAGGTTTTATACAGTAGCAGATAAGGAGTGAGAAAGCTGCTGAGGCTTGACGTTACACTTTTACAAAAACAATCATTAGTTAGATATAAACGGCAGTAATTGATTCAGTAGGACTCCTTATCCATGTAAACGATCAGTGTGACATCTGAATTCATTAATTATCTGAAATACACTGCGTGTGCGTGTGATGTTAAATGTTTGAACCAAGGTTAACGGTTAAAGTGTCAGAGAATGGGTGGTGATTTTTTGACGTCCTCCCATGATCTGAAGTGAGCGTGCGTGTTTGTGTTGGTGAAAGTTTAAGAAATGTACAACTGTCGGTTCAGCTCTCTGGTGCTCCCTGCTGGCAGTATCACTATACTGTCCTCATGTTTCACAAAAATAGTTTTGAGAGACGTTGTCAGTTTTTGTATGTTGCTTAAATCCTCCAAAGCGGTTGGCAGTAAACATCAGGTCACGGTACGCCACGGAGTCAATGAGCTCGAGTTGACAAAGAAAATGCTTACAGCACCTGGTATTCCCAGGCGGTCTCCCATCCAAGTACTAACCAGGCCCGACCCTGCTTAGCTTCCGAGATCAGACGAGATCGGGCTTGTTCAGGGTGGTATGGCCGTAAGCAATTAATGCAGGCGCAAAACCAGGTTTTATACAGTAGGAGTGAGAAAGCTGCTGAGGCTCGACGTTACACTTTTAGAAAAAAAATCATTAGTTAGATATAAACGGCAGTAATTGATTCAGTAGGACTCCTTATCCATGTAAACGATCATTGTGACATCTGAATTCATTAATTATCTGAAATACACTGCGTGTGCGTGTGATGTTAAATGTTTGAACCAAGGTTAACGGTTAAAGTGTCAGAGAATGGGTGGTGATTTTTTGACGTCCTCCCATGATCTGAAGTGAGCGTGCGTGTTTGTGTTGGTGAAAGTTTAAGAAATGTACAACTGTCGTTTCAGCTCTCTGGTGCTCCCTGCTGGCAGTATCACTATACTGTCCTCATGTTTCACAAAAATAGTTTTGAGAGACGTTGTCAGTCTTTGTATGTTGCTTAAATCCTCCAAAGCGGTTGGCAGTAAACATCAGGTCACGGTAGGTCACAGTAGGCCACGGAGGCAATGAGCTCGAGTTGAAAAAGGAAAAGCTTACAGCACCTGGTATTCCCAGGCGGTCTCCCATCCAAGTACTAATGAGGCCCGACCCTGCTTAGCTTCCGAGATCAGACGAGATCGGGCGTGTTCAGGGTGGTATGGCCGTTAGCAATTAGTGCAGGCGCAAAACCAGGTTTTATACAGTAGCACATAAGGAGTGAGAAAGCTGCTGAGGCTCGACGTTACACTCTTACAAAAACAATCATTAGTTAGATATAAACGGCAGTAATTGATTCAGTAGGACTCCTTATCCATGTAAACGATCATTGTGACATCTGAATTCATTAATTATCTGAAATACACTGCGTGTGCGTGTGATGTTAAATGTTTGAACCAAGGTTAACGGTTAAAGTGTCAGAGAATGGGTGGTGATTTTTTGACGTCCTCCCATGATCTGAAGTGAGCGTGCGTGTTTGTGTTGGTGAAAGTTTAAGAACTGTACAACTGTCGGTTCAGCTCTCTGGTGCTCCCTGCTGGCAGTATCACTATACTGTCCTCATGTTTCACAAAAATAGTTTTGAGAGACGTTGTCAGTTTTTGTATGTTGCTTAAATCCTCCAAAGCGGTTGGCAGTAAACATCAGGTCACGGTACGCCACGGTAGGCCACGGAGTCAATGAGCTCGAGTTGAAAAAGAAAAAGCTTACAGCACCTGGTATTCCCAGGCGGTCTCCCATCCAAGTACTAACCAGGGCCCCGTTTCCCGAAAGCGTCGTTAGCCTAAGTGGATCGTGAAGTGCGTCGAAAGGGCATCGTAGAGTTTTCACCGCGTTTCCCGAAAGCATCGTGGGGAACGAACGTCTTGAAAACGCTCGTAGCTAACGAGTACTCCAGGGGTGCTCGTAGGTACTCGTAGGACGCTAAGAGCATCGTCAGCTATAGCCTCAGTGGCGACACCATCGGACATTCCGTCTATTGGATGCGTTTTATTAAAAACTAAGAACATAAAGGCGCAATGCGTTTTAATAAAACGCATCCAATAGACGGAATGTCCGTGCGTTTTATTAAAACGCATTGCGCCTTTATGTTCTTAGTTTGGTAATTAATAAAGACTATTAATTAATTTATTAATAAAGATGTTCAAATGGCCAAAATAAAACGGGACAGTCCAGAAAATGTTTGCGCAGGCAGGGCACTCAAAATGTGTGAGAGAAAGTGGGGGGATTTGTGCAGACTGACATGGCTACTCATAAAACGTAGCATAAAATAATGTAAAAAATAAATTAAATTAAACAAATTAAAAAAAATAAAAAATAACGAAATAAAAGAAATTAAAAAAAATAAGAAAATAAAAAAATAAAAAAAATTATAAAAAACAAGCAAAGGAGCAGGCAAAAGGCTGGGATATGGTGGGGATTGGTCACGTTGACGGGAATGTTTAGTGACATGAGGGAGGGTGGAGGGGGTTAAAAAAAAGTCTCAATCACTATTCGACGCGCATGAAAACCAGCCGCGTAGTTATGAGGGAGGCCGTCCTCACACCGATCTTCGTCATCGTCATCGTCCTCAACGTCCTCCGGTTCTAGCAATGCCACCCCAGCCTTAGCTGCAATGTTGTGCAACATAGCCGTCACACATATCACGGCGCATGACTTGGCCGGAGAAAACTGGAGCCCTCCGCCTGACTTGTGAAGGCATCTAAAGAGCAACTTCCACCTCCCGATCGTGCACTCAACGATGCACCGGGCAAGACGGTGGGCTTCGTTGTATTCCTCATCATGGACGTCTCCCGGGTTATTCACAGGTGTGAAGAGGAATTATTTAAGGGGGGAAAATGCCGT
>NC_079423.1:11201415-11203915 GCF_026213295.1 Gadus chalcogrammus | reverse complement strand
TAGCCCTATCAGACGCAAGCTACGTCACATGGCCCCCTCCACCAGAGCACAACTCTGAGCCACAGGGAGAGATAAAAGAGGATGAAACTCCCTACAGACCATCTAGGCATGATGCAACACCAAGGCAGCCATTTCTCAGTGCTAAATCTAGGTATGTAACCCACATCAGCGCACCACTCAATGGAGGTCATACAAGTCAGGAAAGACGCGATGGACAACAAACAACGAACATTGGAGATAATGGACATCACACAACACCCGCTAGAGGTAACGGACAGCCCACAAAACCCAAGACAACACATCATCCTCACAAATCACCATTTAAGGCAACAGCTCCATCATACGTACCCATGTATGCTCCATCCACTGCAAGTGTGGCACCTGAAACAGAACACCTGGCACGATACCTGGCTCGTCGTGATTTAGTGAGTACAAGTCTCTACCAATTCGATGATAAACCTGAAAATTATCTAGCATGGCAGTCATCATTCAGTAATGCTACTACAGGCTTAGGACTCACAACAACTGAAATGTTGGATCTGCTGGTTAAATGGCTAGGAACAGAGTCGGTCAAGCACATCAAAAGGATCCGCTCTGTGTATGTCGGAAATCCAGACGTAGCATTGAAAAAGGCCTGGGACCGCCTCCAAGAGTGCTACGCTGCACCGGAAGTAATGGAAGAGGCTCTTTTTAAAAGACTGGATGAATTTCCAAGAATATCAACCAAAGATTATGGGAAGCTGAGGGACCTAGGCGATCTTCTTATGGAACTCCAGGGTGCCAAAGAAGAAGGTTACCTCACAGGATTGACCTACCTGGATACAGCCAGGGGCATAGGGCCCATTGTGGAGAAACTCCCTTATGGGCTACAGGAAAAATGGCTAACAGTAGGTTCAAGGTTTAAAGAAGAAAACAACGGCCACTTCCCTCCATTTGATTACTTTGCCGATTTCATCTGTCATGAAGCACGCCGGAGAAATGACCCCAGTTTTATCCTTTCATGCGCAAGCAGCAACGGGTTGAAGTCAGACAAAGTAGCCTCTAACAGTTATGGGAGGAAAATATCTGTTCACAAGACAGACATCTCTCCAGGTAAAGACCCACCTGCAAACTCACCTGAGAGAAAGTCTGATGGGCCAGAGAAAAACTGTCCCATTCACAACAAACCACATGCGCTGAGGAAATGCAGAACATTTAGAGGGAAGGTTCTCGAAGAACGAAAAAGCCTTCTCAAAGAGCATGGGATTTGTTTCAAATGCTGCACTTCAGCTAGCCATCTTGCAAGAGACTGTAAAGTAAAAGTAAAGTGTGAGGAGTGTGACAGCGACCGACATCATGCTGCTATGCATCCAGGTCCACCACCTCAAGTCTTCAGAAGGCCTACACCCCCATTAGACAATGGCGGGGAGGAAGAGGAACACAGCAGCGACAGCACAGCCATCAGCTCACACTGTACCCAGGTGTGTGGCCCAGGTCGAACAGCAAGATCCTGTGCGAAGATTTGTCTGGTCCGAGTATATCCACAAGGTCAACGTGAGAAGGCAGTCAACATGTACGTGATTTTGGATGATCAAAGTAACCGTTCACTTGTGCGATCAGACTTCTTCCAGCTTTTCAACATCAAGGGCCAACCATTCCCCTACTCACTCAAGACCTGTGCTGGGCTAGTTGAGACGTCAGGCAGAAAGGCAGAGGGCTTTCAGGTCGAATCACTCGATGGGCAGACCAGCCTACAACTACCATCACTAATTGAGTGTAATGACATACTCATCGACCGCTCCGAAATACCGACCCCTGACGCAGCCTGTCACCATCCACACCTGCGAAGTGTAGCGCCGCACTTACCTGAGCTCGATCCCAAGGCGGAGATCCTCATCTTGCTAGGCAGAGACATTGTGAGGGTTCATAAAGTCCGGCAGCAAGTGAGTGGGCCTCACAATGCCCCCTTCGCACAAAGACTTGATTTGGGATGGGTTATAGTAGGAGACGTGTGCCTAGGGAACGCACATAGGCCGGCTGTGGGCACATTCAAGACAAATGTGCTAGAGAATGGCCGACCCACCTTTCTCAAACCTTGCAAAGGCTTCATGAAGCTGACTGAGGATATGTCCCAGGGAGGGGCGCAGAAGAACCCACCGCACGGAGACTTCACAGACAAGGATCTTCTCAGCAGACAATGGAGACAAGTCCAAGCCCTTGCCGACAGATTCTGGCGTCGCTGGCGTCAGGAGTTCCTTCCCACTCTGCAAGCCCGCCGGAAATGGAAAGATTCCCACCGGGACCTGAAAGAAGGGGACATTGTGCTCCTGAAGGACAATCAAGCCGCACGCAACGTGTGGCCTATGGCGATGATCACAGCTGTCTTTCCAGGGAGAGACAGCAAAGTAAGGAAGGTGGAGCTCAGGACATCGGATCAAGGTTCTCCGAAGGTGTTCCTAAGACCTGTGTCAGAAGTAGTTCTCCTTCTGCCAAAAGACTGTAGTTAAAGGACAGAGACATT
>NC_079423.1:11188915-11191415 GCF_026213295.1 Gadus chalcogrammus | reverse complement strand
AGAGGATGAAACTCCCTACAGACCATCTAGGCATGATGCAACACCAAGGCAGCCATTTCTCAGTGCTAAATCTAGGTATGTAACCCACATCAGCGCACCACTCAATGGAGGTCATACAAGTCAGGAAAGACGCGATGGACAACAAACAACGAACATTGGAGATAATGGACATCACACAACACCCGCTAGAGGTAACGGACAGCCCACAAAACCCAAGACAACACATCATCCTCACAAATCACCATTTAAGGCAACAGCTCCATCATACGTACCCATGTATGCTCCATCCACTGCAAGTGTGGCACCTGAAACAGAACACCTGGCACGATACCTGGCTCGTCGTGATTTAGTGAGTACAAGTCTCTACCAATTCGATGATAAACCTGAAAATTATCTAGCATGGCAGTCATCATTCAGTAATGCTACTACAGGCTTAGGACTCACAACAACTGAAATGTTGGATCTGCTGGTTAAATGGCTAGGAACAGAGTCGGTCAAGCACATCAAAAGGATCCGCTCTGTGTATGTCGGAAATCCAGACGTAGCATTGAAAAAGGCCTGGGACCGCCTCCAAGAGTGCTACGCTGCACCGGAAGTAATGGAAGAGGCTCTTTTTAAAAGACTGGATGAATTTCCAAGAATATCAACCAAAGATTATGGGAAGCTGAGGGACCTAGGCGATCTTCTTATGGAACTCCAGGGTGCCAAAGAAGAAGGTTACCTCACAGGATTGACCTACCTGGATACAGCCAGGGGCATAGGGCCCATTGTGGAGAAACTCCCTTATGGGCTACAGGAAAAATGGCTAACAGTAGGTTCAAGGTTTAAAGAAGAAAACAACGGCCACTTCCCTCCATTTGATTACTTTGCCGATTTCATCTGTCATGAAGCACGCCGGAGAAATGACCCCAGTTTTATCCTTTCATGCGCAAGCAGCAACGGGTTGAAGTCAGACAAAGTAGCCTCTAACAGTTATGGGAGGAAAATATCTGTTCACAAGACAGACATCTCTCCAGGTAAAGACCCACCTGCAAACTCACCTGAGAGAAAGTCTGATGGGCCAGAGAAAAACTGTCCCATTCACAACAAACCACATGCGCTGAGGAAATGCAGAACATTTAGAGGGAAGGTTCTCGAAGAACGAAAAAGCCTTCTCAAAGAGCATGGGATTTGTTTCAAATGCTGCACTTCAGCTAGCCATCTTGCAAGAGACTGTAAAGTAAAAGTAAAGTGTGAGGAGTGTGACAGCGACCGACATCATGCTGCTATGCATCCAGGTCCACCACCTCAAGTCTTCAGAAGGCCTACACCCCCATTAGACAATGGCGGGGAGGAAGAGGAACACAGCAGCGACAGCACAGCCATCAGCTCACACTGTACCCAGGTGTGTGGCCCAGGTCGAACAGCAAGATCCTGTGCGAAGATTTGTCTGGTCCGAGTATATCCACAAGGTCAACGTGAGAAGGCAGTCAACATGTACGTGATTTTGGATGATCAAAGTAACCGTTCACTTGTGCGATCAGACTTCTTCCAGCTTTTCAACATCAAGGGCCAACCATTCCCCTACTCACTCAAGACCTGTGCTGGGCTAGTTGAGACGTCAGGCAGAAAGGCAGAGGGCTTTCAGGTCGAATCACTCGATGGGCAGACCAGCCTACAACTACCATCACTAATTGAGTGTAATGACATACTCATCGACCGCTCCGAAATACCGACCCCTGACGCAGCCTGTCACCATCCACACCTGCGAAGTGTAGCGCCGCACTTACCTGAGCTCGATCCCAAGGCGGAGATCCTCATCTTGCTAGGCAGAGACATTGTGAGGGTTCATAAAGTCCGGCAGCAAGTGAGTGGGCCTCACAATGCCCCCTTCGCACAAAGACTTGATTTGGGATGGGTTATAGTAGGAGACGTGTGCCTAGGGAACGCACATAGGCCGGCTGTGGGCACATTCAAGACAAATGTGCTAGAGAATGGCCGACCCACCTTTCTCAAACCTTGCAAAGGCTTCATGAAGCTGACTGAGGATATGTCCCAGGGAGGGGCGCAGAAGAACCCACCGCACGGAGACTTCACAGACAAGGATCTTCTCAGCAGACAATGGAGACAAGTCCAAGCCCTTGCCGACAGATTCTGGCGTCGCTGGCGTCAGGAGTTCCTTCCCACTCTGCAAGCCCGCCGGAAATGGAAAGATTCCCACCGGGACCTGAAAGAAGGGGACATTGTGCTCCTGAAGGACAATCAAGCCGCACGCAACGTGTGGCCTATGGCGATGATCACAGCTGTCTTTCCAGGGAGAGACAGCAAAGTAAGGAAGGTGGAGCTCAGGACATCGGATCAAGGTTCTCCGAAGGTGTTCCTAAGACCTGTGTCAGAAGTAGTTCTCCTTCTGCCAAAAGACTGTAGTTAAAGGACAGAGACATTTAAAAGCTCATAGTGACCTTTAAGGTCAGACGGGGAGTGTTCTGCCCTTCAGGCATTTCATTTGAATTGAATGCTT
>NC_079423.1:11166415-11183915 GCF_026213295.1 Gadus chalcogrammus | reverse complement strand
AGGTTAACGGTTAAAGTGTCAGAGAATGGGTGGGGATTTTTTGACGTCCTCCCATGATCTGAAGTGAGCGTGCGTGTTTGTGTTGGTGAAAGTTTAAGAAATGTACAACTGTCGGTTCAGCTCTCTGGTGCTCCCTGCTGGCAGTATCACTATACTGTCCTCATGTTTCACAAAAATAGTTTTGAGAGACGTTGTCAGTTTTTGTATGTTGCTTAAATCCTCCAAAGCGGTTGGCAGTAAACATCAGGTCACGGTACGCCACCGTAGGCCACGGAGTCAATGAGCTCGAGTTGAAAAAGAAAAAGCTTACAGCACCTGGTATTCCCAGGCGGTCGCCCATCCAAGTACTAACCAGGCCCGACCCTGCTTAGCTTCCGAGTTCAGATGAGATCGGGCGTGTTCAGGGTGGTATGACCGTAAGCAAATAGTGTAGGCGCAAAACCAGGTTTTATACAGTAGCACATAAGGAGTGAGAAAGCTGCTGAGGCTCGACGTTACACTTTTACAAAAACAATCATTAGTTAGATATAAACGGCAGTAATTGATTCAGTAGGACTCCTTATCCATGTAAACGATCATTGTGACATCTGAATTCATTAATTATCTGAAATACACTGCGTGTGCGTGTGATGTTAAATGTTTGAACCAAGGTTAACGGTTAAAGTGTCAGAGAATGGGTGGGGATTTTTTGACGTCCTCCCATGATCTGAAGTGAGCGTGCGTGTTTGTGTTGGTGAAAGTTTAAGAAATGTACAACTGTCGGTTCAGCTCTCTGGTGCTCCCTGCTGGCAGTATCACTATACTGTCCTCATGTTTCACAAAAATAGTTTTGAGAGACGTTGTCAGTTTTTGTATGTTGCTTAAATCCTCCAAAGCGGTTGGCAGTAAACATCAGGTCACGGTACGCCACGGAGTCAATGAGCTCGAGTTGAAAAAGAAAAAGCTTACAGCACCTGGTATTCCCAGGCGGTCTCCCATCCAAGTACTAACCAGGCCCGACCCTGCTTAGCTTCCGAGATCAGACGAGATCGGGCGTGTTCAGGGTGGTATGGCCGTAAGCAATTAGTGCCGGCGCAAAACCAGGTTTTATACAGTAGGAGTGAGAAAGCTGCTGAGGCTCGACGTTACACTTTTAGAAAAAAAATCATTAGTTAGATATAAACGGCAGTAATTGATTCAGTAGGACTCCTTATCCATGTAAACGATCATTGTGACATCTGAATTCATTAATTATCTGAAATACACTGCGTGTGCGTGTGATGTTAAATGTTTGAACCAAGGTTAACGGTTAAAGTGTCAGAGAATGGGTGGTGATTTTTTGACGTCCTCCCATGATCTGAAGTGAGCGTGCGTGTTTGTGTTGGTGAAAGTTTAAGAAATGTACAACTGTCGTTTCAGCTCTCTGGTGCTCCCTGCTGGCAGTATCACTATACTGTCCTCATGTTTCACAAAAATAGTTTTGAGAGACGTTGTCAGTTTTTGTATGTTGCTTAAATCCTCCAAAGCGGTTGGCAGTAAACATCAGGTCACGGTACGCCACGGTAGGCCACGGAGTCAATGAGCTCGAGTTGAAAAAAGAAAAAGCTTACAGCACCTGGTATTCCCAGGCGGTCACCCATCCAAGTACTAACCAGGCCCGACCCTGCTTAGCTTCCGAGATCAGACGAGATCGGGCGTGTTCAGGGTGGTATGGCCGTAAGCAATTAGTGCAGGCGCAAAACCAGGTTTTATACAGTAGCACATAAGGAGTGAGAAAGCTGCTGAGGCTCGACGTTACACTTTTACAAAAACAATCATTAGTTAGATATAAACGGCAGTAATTGATTCAGTAGGACTCCTTATCCATGTAAACGATCATTGTGACATCTGAATTCATTAATTATCTGAAATACACTGCGTGTGCGTGTGATGTTAAATGTTTGAACCAAGGTTAACGGTTAAAGTGTCAGAGAATGGGTGGTGATTTTTTGACTGTCCTCCCATGATCTGAAGTGAGCGTGCGTGTTTGTGTTGGTGAAAGTTTAAGAAATGTACAACTGTCGGTTCAGCTCTCTGGTGCTCCCTGCTGGCAGTATCACTATACTGTCCTCATGTTTCACAAAAATAGTTTTGAGAGACGTTGTCAGTTTTTGTATGTTGCTTAAATCCTCCAAAGCGGTTGGCAGTAAACATCAGGTCACGGTACGCCACGGTAGGCCACGGAGGCAATGAGCTCGAGTTGAAAAAGAAAAAGCTTACAGCACCTGGTAATCCCAGGCGGTCTCCCATCCAAGTACTAACCATGCCCAACCCTGCTTAGCTTCTGAGATCAGACGAGATCGGGCGTGTTCAGGGTGGTATGGCCGTAAGCAATTAGTGCAGGCGCAAAACCAGGTTTTATACAGTAGCACATAAGGAGTGAGAAAGCTGCTGAGGCTCGACGTTACACTCTTACAAAAACAATCATTAGTTAGATATAAACGGCAGTAATTGATTCAGTAGGACTCCTTATCCATGTAAACGATCATTGTGACATCAGAATTCATTAATTATCTGAAATACACTGCGTGTGCGTGTGATGTTAAATGTTTGAACCAAGGTTAACGGTTAAAGTGTCAGAGAATGGGTGGTGATTTTTTGACGTCCTCCCATGATCTGAAGTGAGCGTGCGTGTTTGTGTTGGTGAAAGTTTAAGAAATGTACAACTGTCGGTTCAGCTCTCTGGTGCTCCCTGCTGGCAGTATCACTATACTGTCCTCATGTTTCACAAAAATAGTTTTGAGAGACGTTGTCAGTTTTTGTATGTTGCTTAAATCCTCCAAAGCGGTTGGCAGTAAACATCAGGTCACGGTACGCCACGGTAGGCCACGGAGGCAATGAGCTCGAGTTGAAAAAGAAATAGCTTACAGCACCTGGTATTCCCAGGCGGTCTCCCATCCAAGTACTAACCAGGCCCGACCCTGCTTAGCTTCCGAGATCAAACGAGATCGGGCGTGTTCAGGGTGGTATGGCCGTAAGCAATTAGTGCAGGCGCAAAACCAGGTTTTATACAGTAGCACATAAGGAGTGAGAAAGCTGCTGAGGCTCGACGTTACACTTTTACAAAAACAATCATTAGTTAGATATAAACGGCAGTAATTGATTCAGTAGGACTCCTTATCCATGTAAACGATCATTGTGACATCTGAATTCATTAATTATCTGAAATACACTGCGTGTGCGTGTGATGTTAAATGTTTGAACCAAGGTTAACGGTTAAAGTGTCAGAGAATGGGTGGTGATTTTTTGACGTCCTCCCATGATCTGAAGTGAGCGTGCGTGTTTGTGTTGGTGAAAGTTTAAGAAATGTACAACTGTCGGTTCAGCTCTCTGGTGCTCCCTGCTGGCAGTATCACTATACTGTCCTCATGTTTCACAAAAATAGTTTTGAGAGACGTTGTCAGTTTTTGTATGTTGCTTAAATCCTCCAAAGCGGTTGGCAGTAAACATCAGGTCACGGTACGCCACGGTAGGCCACGGAGGCAATGAGCTCGAGTTGAAAAAGAAAAAGCTTACAGCACCTGGTATTCCCAGGCGGTCTCCCATCCAAGTACTAACCATGCCCAACCCTGCTTAGCTTCTGAGATCAGACGAGATCGGGCGTGTTCAGGGTGGTATGGCCGTAAGCAATTAGTGCAGGCGCAAAACCAGGTTTTATACAGTAGCACATAAGGAGTGAGAAAGCTGCTGAGGCTCGACGTTACACTTTTACAAAAACAATCATTAGTTAGATATAAACGGCAGTAATTGATTCAGTAGGACTCCTTATCCATGTAAACGATCATTTGACATCTGAACTCATTAATTATCTGAAATACACTGCGTGTGCGTGTGATGTTAAATGTTTGAACCAAGGTTAACGGTTAAAGTGTCAGAGAATGGGTGGTGATTTTTTGACGTCCTCCCATGATCTGAAGTGAGCGTGCGTGTTTGTGTTGGTGAAAGTTTAAGAAATGTACAACTGTCGGTTCAGCTCTCTGGTGCTCCCTGCTGGCAGTATCACTATACTGTCCTCATGTTTCACAAAAATAGTTTTGAGAGACGTTGTCAGTTTTTGTATGTTGCTTAAATCCTCCAAAGCGCTTGGCAGTAAACATCAGGTCACGGTACGCCACGGAGTCAATGAGCTCGAGTTGAAAAAGAATAAGCTTACAGCACCTGGTATTCCCAGGCGGTCTCCCATCCAAGTACTAACCAGGCCCCACCCTGCTTAGCTTCCGAGATCAGACGAGATCGGGCGTGTTCAGGGTGGTATGGCCGTAAGCAATTAGTGCAGGCGCAAAACCAGGTTTTATACAGTAGCACATAAGGAGTGAGAAAGCTGCTGAGGCTCGACGTTACACTCTTACAAAAACAATCATTAGTTAGATATAAACGGCAGTAATTGATTCAGTAGGACTCCTTATCCATGTAAACGATCATTGTGACATCTGAATTCATTAATTATCTGAAATACACTGCGTGTGCGTGTGTTCTGCCCTTCAGGCATTTCATTTGAATTGAATGCTTTAAATTTGTGTTTCATCCAGACTTTTATTTTGACGTTTGTATTTTCGAGCTGCACAGGAAGCAGGAAGGTAAGTAGTTTAGATCGCGTTAGAATGCGCGCGTAGAAAACGTTAGAAACGGCAGGTTGATTGGGAGTGCAGACAGTCACTACCCCAGAGAAAGACTTCTTGCATGTTGGTTCCCCAGCAGAGGCATCGCTTTTTCACTGTACTGTCCTCGGTGGGGTGTGCTAACTCCAACTAGACAGTGAGCTAAACTCTCTTCTATTCATGAACATGAAGAATGCCTTGAATTCTTGTTTCTAGTTTCACTCTCTTTCATCTTTTGATCTCTTGATCTTATCTACATGGATTCAATACAATGTGAAGAATGAAAATAAATCTACAAACAAGAATTCAAGGCATTCTTCATGTTCATGAATAGAAGAGAGTTTAGCTCACTGTCTAGTTGGAGTTAGCACACCCCACCGAGGACAGTACAGTGAAAAAGCGTTATTCAACTGGAGTTTCAACGTCCAAAGAAGCAAGATAAGAAAAAATGGAATTAGCCGGGACTTCTAATGTATCTGTACATACGAGAAAATCAAAGAGTTCTTCCTCATCGATATCGAGTGCAGCAGTAAGGGCGCGCGCTAAAGCAGAGGCGGCGAAAGCACGAGCAACATTTGCAGAGAGAGAGGTGACACTCAAGGTACAAAAAGCAGAGAAGGAAGCCGAGCTACAATTAGGTAAAGCCAAGCTGGAAGCTGAATTGAGCGCACTCGCACTTCAAAGAGAGGCAGCTGCAGCTATTGCCCAAGCCGAGGCACTAGAAGCAGCTGAACTAGACATAGGAGATTCGATCAGGACTGATCCATCTTCACTAGATCTGCAAAATGAAATTGCAACACGCACTAACGAATATGTTGAAGCACAAGCTGGGCTTGACGTATCACAGACTCGGGTATCCGTCCATACCACATCACCTGGAGTAGCCCTATCAGACGCAAGCTACGTCACATGGCCCCCTCCACCAGAGCACAACTCTGAGCCACAGGGAGAGATAAAAGAGGATGAAACTCCCTACAGACCATCTAGGCATGATGCAACACCAAGGCAGCCATTTCTCAGTGCTAAATCTAGGTATGTAACCCACATCAGCGCACCACTCAATGGAGGTCATACAAGTCAGGAAAGACGCGATGGACAACAAACAACGAACATTGGAGATAATGGACATCACACAACACCCGCTAGAGGTAACGGACAGCCCACAAAACCCAAGACAACACATCATCCTCACAAATCACCATTTAAGGCAACAGCTCCATCATACGTACCCATGTATGCTCCATCCACTGCAAGTGTGGCACCTGAAACAGAACACCTGGCACGATACCTGGCTCGTCGTGATTTAGTGAGTACAAGTCTCTACCAATTCGATGATAAACCTGAAAATTATCTAGCATGGCAGTCATCATTCAGTAATGCTACTACAGGCTTAGGACTCACAACAACTGAAATGTTGGATCTGCTGGTTAAATGGCTAGGAACAGAGTCGGTCAAGCACATCAAAAGGATCCGCTCTGTGTATGTCGGAAATCCAGACGTAGCATTGAAAAAGGCCTGGGACCGCCTCCAAGAGTGCTACGCTGCACCGGAAGTAATGGAAGAGGCTCTTTTTAAAAGACTGGATGAATTTCCAAGAATATCAACCAAAGATTATGGGAAGCTGAGGGACCTAGGCGATCTTCTTATGGAACTCCAGGGTGCCAAAGAAGAAGGTTACCTCACAGGATTGACCTACCTGGATACAGCCAGGGGCATAGGGCCCATTGTGGAGAAACTCCCTTATGGGCTACAGGAAAAATGGCTAACAGTAGGTTCAAGGTTTAAAGAAGAAAACAACGGCCACTTCCCTCCATTTGATTACTTTGCCGATTTCATCTGTCATGAAGCACGCCGGAGAAATGACCCCAGTTTTATCCTTTCATGCGCAAGCAGCAACGGGTTGAAGTCAGACAAAGTAGCCTCTAACAGTTATGGGAGGAAAATATCTGTTCACAAGACAGACATCTCTCCAGGTAAAGACCCACCTGCAAACTCACCTGAGAGAAAGTCTGATGGGCCAGAGAAAAACTGTCCCATTCACAACAAACCACATGCGCTGAGGAAATGCAGAACATTTAGAGGGAAGGTTCTCGAAGAACGAAAAAGCCTTCTCAAAGAGCATGGGATTTGTTTCAAATGCTGCACTTCAGCTAGCCATCTTGCAAGAGACTGTAAAGTAAAAGTAAAGTGTGAGGAGTGTGACAGCGACCGACATCATGCTGCTATGCATCCAGGTCCACCACCTCAAGTCTTCAGAAGGCCTACACCCCCATTAGACAATGGCGGGGAGGAAGAGGAACACAGCAGCGACAGCACAGCCATCAGCTCACACTGTACCCAGGTGTGTGGCCCAGGTCGAACAGCAAGATCCTGTGCGAAGATTTGTCTGGTCCGAGTATATCCACAAGGTCAACGTGAGAAGGCAGTCAACATGTACGTGATTTTGGATGATCAAAGTAACCGTTCACTTGTGCGATCAGACTTCTTCCAGCTTTTCAACATCAAGGGCCAACCATTCCCCTACTCACTCAAGACCTGTGCTGGGCTAGTTGAGACGTCAGGCAGAAAGGCAGAGGGCTTTCAGGTCGAATCACTCGATGGGCAGACCAGCCTACAACTACCATCACTAATTGAGTGTAATGACATACTCATCGACCGCTCCGAAATACCGACCCCTGACGCAGCCTGTCACCATCCACACCTGCGAAGTGTAGCGCCGCACTTACCTGAGCTCGATCCCAAGGCGGAGATCCTCATCTTGCTAGGCAGAGACATTGTGAGGGTTCATAAAGTCCGGCAGCAAGTGAGTGGGCCTCACAATGCCCCCTTCGCACAAAGACTTGATTTGGGATGGGTTATAGTAGGAGACGTGTGCCTAGGGAACGCACATAGGCCGGCTGTGGGCACATTCAAGACAAATGTGCTAGAGAATGGCCGACCCACCTTTCTCAAACCTTGCAAAGGCTTCATGAAGCTGACTGAGGATATGTCCCAGGGAGGGGCGCAGAAGAACCCACCGCACGGAGACTTCACAGACAAGGATCTTCTCAGCAGACAATGGAGACAAGTCCAAGCCCTTGCCGACAGATTCTGGCGTCGCTGGCGTCAGGAGTTCATTCCCACTCTGCAAGCCCGCCGGAAATGGAAAGATTCCCACCGGGACCTGAAAGAAGGGGACATTGTGCTCCTGAAGGACAATCAAGCCGCACGCAACGTGTGGCCTATGGCGATGATCACAGCTGTCTTTCCAGGGAGAGACAGCAAAGTAAGGAAGGTGGAGCTCAGGACATCGGATCAAGGTTCTCCGAAGGTGTTCCTAAGACCTGTGTCAGAAGTAGTTCTCCTTCTGCCAAAAGACTGTAGTTAAAGGACAGAGATATTTAAAAGCTCATAGTGACCTTTAAGGTCAGACGGGGAGTGTTCTGCCCTTCAGGCATTTCATTTGAATTGAATGCTTTAAATTTGTGTTTCATCCAGACTTTTATTTTGACGTTTGTATTTTCGAGCTGCACAGGAAGCAGGAAGGTAAGTAGTTTAGATCGCGTTAGAATGCGCGCGTAGAAAACGTTAGAAACGGCAGGTTGATTGGGAGTGCAGACAGTCACTACCCCAGAGAAAGACTTCTTGCATGTTGGTTCCCCAGCAGAGGCATCGCTTTTTCACTGTACTGTCCTCGGTGGGGTGTGCTAACTCCAACTAGACAGTGAGCTAAACTCTTCTATTCATGAACATGAAGAATGCCTTGAATTCTTGTTTCTAGTTTCACTCTCTTTCATCTTTTGATCTCTTGATCTTATCTACATGGATTCAATACAATGTGAAGAATGAAAATAAATCTACAAACAAGAATTCAAGGCATTCTTCATGTTCATGAATAGAAGAGAGTTTAGCTCACTGTCTAGTTGGAGTTAGCACACCCCACCGAGGACAGTACAGCGTGTGATGTTAAATGTTTGAACCAAGGTTAACGGTTAAAGTGTCAGAGAATGGGTGGTGATTTTTTGACGTCCTCCCATGATCTGAAGTGAGCGTGCGTGTTTGTGTTGGTGAAAGTTTAAGAAATGTACAACTGTCGGTTCAGCTCTCTGGTGCTCCCTGCTGGCAGTATCACTATACTGTCCTCATGTTTCACAAAAATAGTTTTGAGAGACGTTGTCAGTTTTTGTATGTTGCTTAAATCCTCCAAAGCGGTTGGCAGTAAACATCAGGTCACGGTACGCCACGGAGTCAATGAGCTTGAGTTGAAAAAGAAAAAGCTTACAGCACCTGGTATTCCCAGGCGGTCTCCCATCCAAGTACTAACCAGTCCCGACCCTGCTTAGTTTCCGAGATCAGACGAGATCGGGCGTGTTCAGGGTGGTATGGCCGTAAGCAATTAGTGCAGGCGCAAAACCAGGTTTTATACAGTAGCACATAAGGAGTGAGAAAGCTGCTGAGGCTCGACGTTACACTTTTACAAAAACAATCATTAGTTAGATATAAACGGCAGTAATTGATTCAGTAGAACTCCTTATCCATGTAAACGATCATTGTGACATCTGAATTCATTAAATATCTGAAATACACTGCGTGTGCGTGTGATGTTAAATGTTTGAACCAAGGTTAACGGTTAAAGTGTCAGAGAATGGGTGGTGATTTTTTGACGTCCTCCCATGATCTGAAGTGAGCGTGCGTGTTTGTGTTGGTGAAAGTTTAAGAAATGTACAACTGTCGGTTCAGCTCTCTGGTGCTCCCTGCTGGCAGTATCACTATACTGTCCTCATGTTTCACAAAAATAGTTTTGAGAGACGTTGTCAGTTTTTGTATGTTGCTTAAATCCTCCAAAGCGGTTGGCAGTAAACATCAGGTCACGGTACGCCACGGTAGGCCACAGAGTCAATGAGCTCGAGTTGAAAAAGAAAAAGCTTACAGCACCTGGTATTCCCAGGAAGTCTCCCATCCAAGTACTAACCAGGCCCGACCCTGCTTAGCTTCCGAGATCAGACGAGATCGGGCGTGTTCAGGGTGGTATGGCCGTAAGCATTAAATGCAGGCGCAAAACCAGGTTTTATACAGTAGCACATAAGGAGTGAGAAAGCTGCTGAGGCTCGACGTTACACTCTTACAAAAACAATCATTAGTTAGATATAAACGGCAGTAATTGATTCAGTAGAACTCCTTATCCATGTAAACGATCATTGTGACATCTGAATTCATTAAATATCTGAAATACACTGCGTGTGCGTGTGATGTTAAATGTTTGAACCAAGGTTAACGGTTAAAGTGTCAGAGAATGGGTGGTGATTTTTTGACGTCCTCCCATGATCTGAAGTGAGCGTGCGTGTTTGTGTTGGTGAAAGTTTAAGAAATGTACAACTGTCGGTTCAGCTCTCTGGTGCTCCCTGCTGGCAGTATCACTATACTGTCCTCATGTTTCACAAAAATAGTTTTGAGAGACGTTGTCAGTTTTTGTATGTTGCTTAAATCCTCCAAAGCGGTTGGCAGTAAACATCAGGTCACGGTACGCCACGGTAGGCCACAGAGTCAATGAGCTCGAGTTGAAAAAGAAAAAGCTTACAGCACCTGGTATTCCCAGGAAGTCTCCCATCCAAGTACTAACCAGGCCCGACCCTGCTTAGCTTCCGAGATCAGACGAGATCGGGCGTGTTCAGGGTGGTATGGCCGTAAGCATTAATGCAGGCGCAAAACCAGGTTTTATACAGTAGCACATAAGGAGTGAGAAAGCTGCTGAGGCTCGACGTTACACTCTTACAAAAACAATCATTAGTTAGATATAAACGGCAGTAATTGATTCAGTAGAACTCCTTATCCATGTAAACGATCATTGTGACATCTGAATTCATTAAATATCTGAAATACACTGCGTGTGCGTGTGATGTTAAATGTTTGAACCAAGGTTAACGGTTAAAGTGTCAGAGAATGGGTGGTGATTTTTTGACGTCCTCCCATGATCTGAAGTGAGCGTGCGTGTTTGTGTTGGTGAAAGTTTAAGAAATGTACAACTGTCGGTTCAGCTCTCTGGTGCTCCCTGCTGGCAGTATCACTATACTGTCCTCATGTTTCACAAAAATAGTTTTGAGAGACGTTGTCAGTTTTTGTATGTTGCTTAAATCCTCCAAAGCGGTTGGCAGTAAACATCAGGTCACGGTACGCCACGGAGTCAATGAGCTCGAGTTGAAAAAGAAAAAGCTTACAGCACCTGGTATTCCCAGGCGGTCTCCCATCCAAGTACTAACCATGCCCGACCCTGCTTAGCTTCCGAGATCAGACGAGAGCGGGCGTGTTCCGGGTGGTATGGCCGTAAGCAATTAGTGCAGGCGCAAAACCAGGTTTTATACAGTAGCACATAAGGAGTGATAAAGCTGCTGAGGCTCGACGTTACACTCTTACAAAAACAATCATTAGTTAGATATTAACGGCAGTAATTGATTCAGTAGGACTCCTTATCCATGTAAACGATCATTGTGACATCTGAATTCATTAATTATCTGAAATACACTGCGTGTGCGTGTGATGTTAAATGTTTGAACCAAGGTTAACGGTTAAAGTGTCAGAGAATGGGTGGTGATTTTTTGACGTCCTCCCATGATCTGAAGTGAGCGTGCGTGTTTGTGTTGGTGAAAGTTTAAGAAATGTACAACTGTCGGTTCAGCTCTCTGGTGCTCCCTGCTGGCAGTATCACTATACTGTCCTCATGTTTCACAAAAATAGTTTTGAGAGACGTTGTCAGTTTTTGTATGTTGCTTAAATCCTCCAAAGCGGTTGGCAGTAAACATCAGGTCACGGTACGCCACCGTAGGCCACGGAGTCAATGAGCTCGAGTTGAAAAAGAAATAGCTTACAGCACCTGGTATTCCCAGGCTGTCTCCCATCCAAGTACTAACCAGGCCCGACCCTGCTTAGCTTCCGAGTTCAGACGAGATCGGGCGTGTTCAGGGTGGTATGGCCGTAAGCAAATAGTGCAGGCGCAAAACCAGGTTTTATACAGTTGCACATAAGGAGTGAGAAAGCTGCTGAGGCTCGACGTTACACTTTTACAAAAACAATCATTAGTTAGATATAAACGGCAGTAATTGATTCAGTAGGACTCCTTATCCATGTAAACGATCATTGTGACATCTGAATTCATTAATTATCTGAAATACACTGCGTGTGTGTGTGATGTTAAATGTTTGAACCAAGGTTAACGGTTAAAGTGTCAGAGAATGGGTGGGGATTTTTTGACGTCCTCCCATGATCTGAAGTGAGCGTGCGTGTTTGTGTTGGTGAAAGTTTAAGAAATGTACAACTGTCGGTTCAGCTCTCTGGTGCTCCCTGCTGGCAGTATCACTATACTGTCCTCATGTTTCACAAAATAGTTTTGAGAGACGTTGTCAGTTTTTATATGTTGCTTAAATCCTCCAAAGCGGTTGGCAGTAAACATCAGGTCACGGTACGCCACGGTAGGCCACGGAGTCAATGAGCTCGAGTTGAAAAAGAAAAAGCTTACAGCACCTGGTATTCCCAGGCGGTCTCCCATCCAAGTACTAACCAGGCCCGACCCTGCTTAGTTCCGAGATAAGACGAGATCGGGCGTGTTCAGGGTGGTATGCCGTAAGCATTAGTGCAGGCGCAAAACCAGGTTTTATACAGTAGCACCTAAGGAGTGAGAAAGCTGCTGAGGCTCGACGTTACAACTCTTACAAAAACAATCATTAGTTAGATATAAACGGCAGTAATTGATTCCGTAGGACTCCTTATCCATGTAAACGATCATTGTGACATCTGAATTCATTAAATATCTGAAATACACTGCGTGTGCGTGTGATGTTAAATGTTTGAACCAAGGTTAACGGTTAAAGTGTCAGAGAATGGGTGGTGATTTTTTGACGTCCTCCCATGATCTGAAGTGAGCGGGCGTGTTTGTGTTGGTGAAAGTTTAAGAAATGTACAACTGTCGGTTCAGCTCTCTGGTGCTCCCTGCTGGCAGTATCACTATACTGTCCTCATGTTTCACAAAAATAGTTTGAGAGACGTTGTCAGTTTTTGTATGTTGCTTAAATCCTCCAAAGCGGTTGGCAGTAAACATCAGGTCACGGTACGCCACGGAGTCAATGAGCTGCGAGGTTGAAAAAGAAAACAGCTTAAAGCACCTGGTTATTCCCAGGCGGTCTCCCATCCAAGTACTAACCATGCCGAACCCTAGCTAGCTTCCGAGATCAGACGAGATCGGGCGTGTTCAGGGTGGTATGGCCGTAAGCAATTAGTTCTAGGGGCGCAAAACCAGGTTTATACAGTAGCACATAAGGAGTGAGAAAGCTGCTGAGGCTCGACGTTACACTCTTACAAAAACAATCATTAGTTAGATATAAACGGCAGTATTGATTCAGTAGGACTCCTTATCCATGTAAACGATCATTGTGACATCTGAATTCATTAATTATCTGAAATACACTACGTGTGCGTGTGATGTTAAATGTTTTGAACCAAGGTTAACGGTTAAAGTATCAGAGAAGGGGTGGGGATTTTTGACGTCCTCCCATGATCTGAAGTGAGCGTGCGTGTTTGTGTTGGTGGAAGTTTAAGAAATGTACAACTGTCGGTTCAGCTCTCTGGTGCTCCCTGCTGGCAGTATCACTATACTGTCCTCATGTTTCACAAAAATAGTTTTGAGAGACGTTGTCAGTTTTTGTATGTTGCTTAAATCCTCCAAAGCGGTTGGCAGTAAACATCAGGTCACGTTACGCCACGGTAGGCCACGGAGTCAATGAGCTCGAGTTGAAAAAAGAAAAAGCTTACAGCACCTGTATTTCCCAGGCGGGCGCCCATACCAAGTACTAACCAGGCCCGACCCTGCTTAGCTTCCGAGTTCAGATGAGATCGGGCGTGTTCAGGGTGGTATGGCCGTAAACAAATAGGTTAGGCGCAAAACCAGGTTTTATACAGTAGCACATAAGGAGTGAGAAAGCTGCTGAGGCTCGACGTTACACTTTTTACAAAAACAATCATTAGTTAGATATAAACGGCAGTAATTGATTCAGTAGGACTCCTTATCCATGTAAACGATCATTGTGACATCTGAATTCATTAATTATCTGAAATACACTGCGTGTGCGTGTGATGTTAAATGTTTGAACCAAGGTTAACGGTTAAAGTGTCAGAGAATGGGTGGTGATTTTTTGACGTCCTCCCATGATCTGAAGTGAGCGTGCGTGTTTGTGTTGGTGAAAGTTTAAGAAATGTACAACTGTCGGTTCAGCTCTCTGGTGCTCCCTGCTGGCAGTATCACTATACTGTCCTCATGTTTCACAAAAATAGTTTTGAGAGACGTTGTCAGTTTTTGTATGTTGCTTAAATCCTCCAAAGCGGTTGGCAGTAAACATCAGGTCACGGTACGCACGTAGGCCACGGAGTCAATGAGCTCGAGTTGAAAAAGAAAAAGCTTACAGCACCTGGTATTCCAGGCTGTCTCCATCCAAGTACTAACCAGGCCCGACCCTGCTTAGCTTCCGAGTTCAGACTAGATCGGGCGTGTTCAGGGTGGTATAGCCGTAAGCAAATAGTGCAGGCGCAAAACCAGGTTTTATACAGTTGCACATAAGGAGTGAGAAAGCTGCTGAGGCTCGACGTTACACTTTTACAAAAACAATCATTAGTTAGATATAAACGGCAGTAATTGATTCAGTAGGACTCCTTATCCATGTAAACGATCATTGTGACATCTGAATTCATTAATTATCTGAAATACACTGCGTGTGTGTGATGTTAAATGTTTGAACCAAGGTTAACGGTTAAAGTGTCAGAGAATGGGTGGTGATTTTTGACGTCCTCCCATGATCTGAAGTGAGCGTGCGTGTTTGTGTTGGTGAAAGTTTAAGAAATGTACAACTGTCGGTTCAGCTCTCTGGTGCTCCCTGCTGGCAGTATCACTATACTGTCCTCATGTTTCACAAAATAGTTTGAGAGACGTTGTCAGTTTTTGTATGTTGCTTAAATCCTCCAAAGCGGTTGGCAGTAAACATCAGGTCACGGTACGCCACGAGTCAATGAGCTCGAGTTGAAAAAGAAAAAGTTTACAGCACCTGGTATTCCCAGGCGGTCTCCCATCCAAGTACTAACCCACGACCCTGCTTCTCCGAGACAGACGAGATCGGGCGTGTTCAGGGTGGTAGGCCGTAAGCAATTAGTGCAGGCGCAAAACCAGGTTTATACAGTAGCACATAAGGAGTGAGAAAGCTGCTGAGGCTCGACGTTACACTTTTACAAAAACAATCATTAGTTAGATATAAACGGCAGTAATTGATTCAGTAGGACTCCTTATCCATGTAAACGATCATTGTGACATCTGAATTCATTCATTATCTGAAATACACTGCGTGTGCGTGTGATGTTAAATGTTTGAACCAAGGTTAACGGTTAAAGTGTCAGAGAATGGGTGGTGATTTTTTGACGTCCTCCCATGATCTGAAGTGAGCGTGCGTGTTTGGTTGGTGAAAGTTTAAGAAATGTACAACTGTCGGTTCAGCTCTCTGGTGCCCCTGGCAGTATCACTATACTGTCCTCATGTTTCACAAAAATAGTTTGAGAGACGTTGTCAGTTTTTGTATGTTGCTTAAATCCTCCAAAGCGGTTGGCAGTAAACATCGGTCACGGTACGCCACGGAGTCAATGAGCTCGAGTTGAAAAAGAAATAGCTTACAGCACTGGTATTCCCAGGCGGTCCCATCCAAGTAAACCAGGCCCGACCCTGCTTAGCTTCCGAGATCAGACGAGATCGGGCGTGTTCAGGGTGGTATGGCCGTAAGCCAATAGTGCAGGCGCAAAACCAGGTTTTATACAGTAGCACATAAGGAGTGAGAAAGCTGCTGAGGCTCGACGTTACACTCTTACAAAACAATCATTAGTTAGATATAAACGGCAGTAATTGATTCAGTAAGACTCCTTATCCATGTAAACGATCATTGTGACATCTGAATTCATTAATTATCTGAAATACACTGCGTGTGCGTGTGATGTTAAATGTTTGAACCAAGGTTAAGGGTTAAAGTGTCAGAGAATGGGTGGTGATTTTTGACGTCCTCCCATGATCTGAAGTGAGCGTGCGTGTTTGTGTTGGTGAAAGTTTAAGAATGTACAACTGTCGGTTCAGCTCTCTGGTGCTCCCTGTGGCAGTATCACTATACTGTCCTCATGTTCACAAAATAGTTTTGAGAGACGTTGTCAGTTTTTGTATGTTGCTTAAATCCTCCAAAGCGGTTGGCAGTAAAAATCAGGTCACGGTACGCCACGGTAGGCCACGGAGTCAATGAGCTCGAGTTGAAAAAGAAAAAGCTTACAGCACCTGGTATTCCCAGGCGGTCTCCCATCCAAGTACTAACCAGCCCGACCCTGCTTAGCTTCCCGAGTTCAGACGAGATCGGGCGTGTTCAGGGTGGTATGGCCGTAACAATTAGTGCATGCGCAAAATCAGGTTTTATACAGTAGCACATAAGGAGTGAGAAAGCGGCTGAGGCTCGACGTTACACTTTTACAAAAACAATCATTAGTTAGATATAAACGGCAGTAATTGATTCAGTAGGACTCCTTATCCATGTAAACGATCATTGTGACATCTGAATTCATTCATTATTGAAATACACTGCGTGTGCGTGTGATGTTAAATGTTTGAACCAAGGTTAACGGTTAAAGTGTCAGAGAATGGGTGGTGATTTTTTGACGTCCTCCCATGATCTGAAGTGAGCGTGCGTGTTTGTGGTGAAAGTTTAAGAATGTACATCTGTCGGTTCAGCTCTCTGGTGCTCCCTGCTGGCAGTATCACTATACTGTCCTCATGTTTCACAAAAACAGTTTTGAGAGACGTTGTCAGTTTTTGTATGTTGAAATCCTCCAAAGCGGTTGGCAGTAAACATCAGGTCACGGTACACCACGGGTCAATGAGCTCGAGTTGAAAAGAAAAAAGCTTACAGCACCTGGTATTCCCAGGCAGTCTCCCATCCAAGTACTAACCACCCGACCCTGCTTAGCTTCCGAGTTCAGACGAGATCGTGCGTGTTCAGGGTGGTATGGCCGTGCAATTAGTGCAGGCGCAAAACCAGGTTTTATACAGTAACATAAGGAGTGAGAAAGCTGCTGAGGCTCGACGTTACACTTTTACAAAAACAATCATTAGTTAGATATAACGGCAGTAATTGATTCAGTAGGACTCCTATCCATGTAAACGATCATTGTGACATCTGAAATCATTAATTATCTGAAATACACTGCGTGTGCGTGTGATGTTAAATGTTTGAACCAAGGTTAACGGTTAAAGTGTCAGAGAATGGGTGGTGATTTTTTGACGTCCTCCCATGATCTGAAGTGAGCGTGCGTGTTTGTGTTGGTGAAAGTTTAAGAATGTACAACTGTCGGTTCAGCTCTCTGGTGCTCCCTGTTGGCAGTATCACTATACTGTCCTCATGTTTCACAAAACAGTTTTGAGAGACGTTGTCAGTTTTGTATGTGCTTAATCCTCCAAAGCGGTTGGCAGTAAACATCAGGTCACGGTACGCCACGGAGTCAATGAGCTCGAGTTGAAAAAGAAAAAACTTACAGCAACCTGGTATTCCCAGGCGGTCTCCCATCCATGTACTAACCAGGCCCTACCCTGCTTAGCTTCCGAGATCAGACGAGATCGGCGTGATCAGGGTGGTATGGCCGTAAGCAATTAGTGCAGGCGCAAAACCGGTTTTATACAGTAGCACATAAGGAGTGAGAAAGCTGCTGAGGCTCGACGTACACTCTTAAAAAACAATCATTAGTTAGATATAAACGGCAGTAATTGATTCAGTAGGACTCCTTATCCATGTAAACGATCATTGTGACATCTGAATTCATTAATTATCTGAAATACACTGCGTGTGCGTGTG
>NC_079423.1:11139813-11166315 GCF_026213295.1 Gadus chalcogrammus | reverse complement strand
TTAATGTTTGAAACCAAGGTTAAACGGGTGAAAGTTCAGAGAATGGGGGTGGATTTTTGACGCCTCCCTGATCTGAAGTGAGCGTGCAGGTTTGTGTTGGTTGAAAGTTAAGAAATGTACAAGCTGTGCCGGTTCAGCTCTCTGGTGCTCCCTGCTGGCAGTATCACTATACTGTCCTCAGTTTGCACAAAAATAGTTGTTGAAGAGACAGTTGTCAGGTTTTTGTAGGGTGCTTAAATCCTCCAAAGAGCGGTTGGCAGTAAACATCAGGTCCACGGGACAGCCACAGGAAGTCAATGAGCCTCTAGTTGAAAAAGAAAAAGCTTACTAGCACCTAGGTATTCCCAGGCAGGTCTCCCATCCAGTACTAACCAGGGCCCGACCCTGCTTAGCTTCCGAGATGCAAACGAGATCGGGCGTGTTCAGGGTGGGAGTGGCCGTAGCAATTAGTGCAGGCGCAAAACCAGGGTTTAGTACAGTAGCACATACGGAGAGTGAGGAAGCTGCGGAGGCTCGACGTTACACTTTTACAAAAACAATCATTAGTTAGATATAAACGGCAGTAATTGATTCAGTAGGACTCCTTATCCATGTAAACGATCATTGTGACATCTGAATTCATTAATTATCTGAAATACACTGCGTGTGCGTGTGATGTTAAATGTTTGAACCAAGGTTAACGGTTAAAGTGTCAGAGAATGGGTGGTGATTTTTTGACGTCCTCCCATGATCTGAAGTGAGCGTGCGTGTTTGTGTTGGTGAAAGTTTAAGAAATGTACAACTGTCGGTTCAGCTCTCTGGTGCTCCCTGCTGGCAGTATCACTATACTGTCCTCATGTTTCACAAAAATAGTTTTGAGAGACGTTGTCAGTTTTTGTATGTTGCTTAAATCCTCCAAAGCGGTTGGCAGTAAACATCAGGTCACGGTACCACGTAGCCACGGAGTCAATGAGCTCGAGTTGAAAAAGAAAAAGCTTACAGCACCTGGTATTCCCAGGCGGTCTCCCATCCAAGTACTAACCAGGCCCGACCCTGCTTAGCTTCCGAGATCAGACGAGATCGGGCGTGTTCAGGGTGGTATGGCCGTAAGCAATTAGTGCAGGCGCAAAACCAGGTTTTATACAGTAGCACATAAGGAGTGAGAAAGCTGCTGAGGCTCGACGTTACACTTTTACAAAAACAATCATTAGTTAGATATAAACGGCAGTAATTGATTCAGTAGGACTCCTTATCCATGTAAACGATCATTGTGACATCTGAATTCATTAATTATCTGAAATACACTGCGTGTGCGTGTGATGTTAAATGTTTGAACCAAGGTTAACGGTTAAAGTGTCAGAGAATGGGTGGTGATTTTTTGACGTCCTCCCATGATCTGAAGTGAGCGTGCGTGTTTGTGTTGGTGAAAGTTTAAGAAATGTACAACTGTCGGTTCAGCTCTCTGGTGCTCCCTGCTGGCAGTATCACTATACTGTCCTCATGTTTCACAAAAATAGTTTTGAGAGACGTTGTCAGTTTTTGTATGTTGCTTAAATCCTCCAAAGCGGTTGGCAGTAAACATCAGGTCACGGTACGCCACGGTAGGCCACGGAGTCAATGAGCTCGAGTTGAAAAAGAAAAAGCTTACAGCACCTGGTATTCCCAGGCGGTCTCCCATCCAAGTACTAACCAGGCCCGACCCTGCTTAGCTTCCGAGATCAGACGAGATCGGGCGTGTTCAGGGTGGTATGGCCGTAAGCAATTAGTGCAGGCGCAAAACCAGGTTTTATACAGTAGCACATAAGGAGTGAGAAAGCTGCTGAGGCTCGACGTTACACTTTTACAAAAACAATCATTAGTTAGATATAAACGGCAGTAATTGATTCAGTAGGACTCCTTATCCATGTAAACGATCATTGTGACATCTGAATTCATTAATTATCTGAAATACACTGCGTGTGCGTGTGATGTTAAATGTTTGAACCAAGGTTAACGGTTAAAGTGTCAGAGAATGGGTGGTGATTTTTTGACGTCCTCCCATGATCTGAAGTGAGCGTGCGTGTTTGTGTTGGTGAAAGTTTAAGAAATGTACAACTGTCGGTTCAGCTCTCTGGTGCTCCCTGCTGGCAGTATCACTATACTGTCCTCATGTTTCACAAAAATAGTTTTGAGAGACGTTGTCAGTTTTTGTATGTTGCTTAAATCCTCCAAAGCGGTTGGCAGTAAACATCAGGTCACGGTACGCCACGGTAGGCCACGGAGTCAATGAGCTCGAGTTGAAAAAGAAAAAGCTTACAGCACCTGGTATTCCCAGGCGGTCTCCCATCCAAGTACTAACCAGGCCCGACCCTGCTTAGCTTCCGAGATCAGACGAGATCGGGCGTGTTCAGGGTGGTATGGCCGTAAGCAATTAGTGCAGGCGCAAAACCAGGTTTTATACAGTAGCACATAAGGAGTGAGAAAGCTGCTGAGGCTCGACGTTACACTTTTACAAAAACAATCATTAGTTAGATATAAACGGCAGTAATTGATTCAGTAGGACTCCTTATCCATGTAAACGATCATTGTGACATCTGAATTCATTAATTATCTGAAATACACTGCGTGTGCGTGTGATGTTAAATGTTTGAACCAAGGTTAACGGTTAAAGTGTCAGAGAATGGGTGGTGATTTTTTGACGTCCTCCCATGATCTGAAGTGAGCGTGCGTGTTTGTGTTGGTGAAAGTTTAAGAAATGTACAACTGTCGGTTCAGCTCTCTGGTGCTCCCTGCTGGCAGTATCACTATACTGTCCTCATGTTTCACAAAAATAGTTTTGAGAGACGTTGTCAGTTTTTGTATGTTGCTTAAATCCTCCAAAGCGGTTGGCAGTAAACATCAGGTCACGGTACGCCACGGTAGGCCACGGAGTCAATGAGCTCGAGTTGAAAAAGAAAAAGCTTACAGCACCTGGTATTCCCAGGCGGTCTCCCATCCAAGTACTAACCAGGCCCGACCCTGCTTAGCTTCCGAGATCAGACGAGATCGGGCGTGTTCAGGGTGGTATGGCCGTAAGCAATTAGTGCAGGCGCAAAACCAGGTTTTATACAGTAGCACATAAGGAGTGAGAAAGCTGCTGAGGCTCGACGTTACACTTTTACAAAAACAATCATTAGTTAGATATAAACGGCAGTAATTGATTCAGTAGGACTCCTTATCCATGTAAACGATCATTGTGACATCTGAATTCATTAATTATCTGAAATACACTGCGTGTGCGTGTGATGTTAAATGTTTGAACCAAGGTTAACGGTTAAAGTGTCAGAGAATGGGTGGTGATTTTTTGACGTCCTCCCATGATCTGAAGTGAGCGTGCGTGTTTGTGTTGGTGAAAGTTTAAGAAATGTACAACTGTCGGTTCAGCTCTCTGGTGCTCCCTGCTGGCAGTATCACTATACTGTCCTCATGTTTCACAAAAATAGTTTTGAGAGACGTTGTCAGTTTTTGTATGTTGCTTAAATCCTCCAAAGCGGTTGGCAGTAAACATCAGGTCACGGTACGCCACGGTAGGCCACGGAGTCAATGAGCTCGAGTTGAAAAAGAAAAAGCTTACAGCACCTGGTATTCCCAGGCGGTCTCCCATCCAAGTACTAACCAGGCCCGACCCTGCTTAGCTTCCGAGATCAGACGAGATCGGGCGTGTTCAGGGTGGTATGGCCGTAAGCAATTAGTGCAGGCGCAAAACCAGGTTTTATACAGTAGCACATAAGGAGTGAGAAAGCTGCTGAGGCTCGACGTTACACTCTTACAAAAACAATCATTAGTTAGATATAAACGGCAGTAATTGATTCAGTAGGACTCCTTATCCATGTAAACGATCATTGTGACATCTGAATTCATTAATTATCTGAAATACACTGCGTGTGCGTGTGATGTTAAATGTTTGAACCAAGGTTAACGGTTAAAGTGTCAGAGAATGGGTGGTGATTTTTTGACGTCCTCCCATGATCTGAAGTGAGCGTGCGTGTTTGTGTTGGTGAAAGTTTAAGAAATGTACAACTGTCGGTTCAGCTCTCTGGTGCTCCCTGCTGGCAGTATCACTATACTGTCCTCATGTTTCACAAAAATAGTTTTGAGAGACGTTGTCAGTTTTTGTATGTTGCTTAAATCCTCCAAAGCGGTTGGCAGTAAACATCAGGTCACGGTACGCCACGGTAGGCCACGGAGTCAATGAGCTCGAGTTGAAAAAGAAAAAGCTTACAGCACCTGGTATTCCCAGGCGGTCTCCCATCCAAGTACTAACCAGGCCCGACCCTGCTTAGCTTCCGAGATCAGACGAGATCGGGCGTGTTCAGGGTGGTATGGCCGTAAGCAATTAGTGCAGGCGCAAAACCAGGTTTTATACAGTAGCACATAAGGAGTGAGAAAGCTGCTGAGGCTCGACGTTACACTTTTACAAAAACAATCATTAGTTAGATATAAACGGCAGTAATTGATTCAGTAGGACTCCTTATCCATGTAAACGATCATTGTGACATCTGAATTCATTAATTATCTGAAATACACTGCGTGTGCGTGTGATGTTAAATGTTTGAACCAAGGTTAACGGTTAAAGTGTCAGAGAATGGGTGGTGATTTTTTGACGTCCTCCCATGATCTGAAGTGAGCGTGCGTGTTTGTGTTGGTGAAAGTTTAAGAAATGTACAACTGTCGGTTCAGCTCTCTGGTGCTCCCTGCTGGCAGTATCACTATACTGTCCTCATGTTTCACAAAAATAGTTTTGAGAGACGTTGTCAGTTTTTGTATGTTGCTTAAATCCTCCAAAGCGGTTGGCAGTAAACATCAGGTCACGGTACGCCACGGTAGGCCACGGAGGCAATGAGCTCGAGTTGAAAAAGAAAAAGCTTACAGCACCTGGTATTCCCAGGCGGTCTCCCATCCAAGTACTAACCAGGCCCGACCCTGCTTAGCTTCCGAGATCAGACGAGATCGGGCGTGTTCAGGGTGGTATGGCCGTAAGCAATTAGTGCAGGCGCAAAACCAGGTTTTATACAGTAGCACATAAGGAGTGAGAAAGCTGCTGAGGCTCGACGTTACACTTTTACAAAAACAATCATTAGTTAGATATAAACGGCAGTAATTGATTCAGTAGGACTCCTTATCCATGTAAACGATCATTGTGACATCTGAATTCATTAATTATCTGAAATACACTGCGTGTGCGTGTGATGTTAAATGTTTGAACCAAGGTTAACGGTTAAAGTGTCAGAGAATGGGTGGTGATTTTTTGACGTCCTCCCATGATCTGAAGTGAGCGTGCGTGTTTGTGTTGGTGAAAGTTTAAGAAATGTACAACTGTCGGTTCAGCTCTCTGGTGCTCCCTGCTGGCAGTATCACTATACTGTCCTCATGTTTCACAAAAATAGTTTTGAGAGACGTTGTCAGTTTTTGTATGTTGCTTAAATCCTCCAAAGCGGTTGGCAGTAAACATCAGGTCACGGTACGCCACGGTAGGCCACGGAGTCAATGAGCTCGAGTTGAAAAAGAAAAAGCTTACAGCACCTGGTATTCCCAGGCGGTCTCCCATCCAAGTACTAACCAGGCCCGACCCTGCTTAGCTTCCGAGATCAGACGAGATCGGGCGTGTTCAGGGTGGTATGGCCGTAAGCAATTAGTGCAGGCGCAAAACCAGGTTTTATACAGTAGCACATAAGGAGTGAGAAAGCTGCTGAGGCTCGACGTTACACTTTTACAAAAACAATCATTAGTTAGATATAAACGGCAGTAATTGATTCAGTAGGACTCCTTATCCATGTAAACGATCATTGTGACATCTGAATTCATTAATTATCTGAAATACACTGCGTGTGCGTGTGATGTTAAATGTTTGAACCAAGGTTAACGGTTAAAGTGTCAGAGAATGGGTGGTGATTTTTTGACGTCCTCCCATGATCTGAAGTGAGCGTGCGTGTTTGTGTTGGTGAAAGTTTAAGAAATGTACAACTGTCGGTTCAGCTCTCTGGTGCTCCCTGCTGGCAGTATCACTATACTGTCCTCATGTTTCACAAAAATAGTTTTGAGAGACGTTGTCAGTTTTTGTATGTTGCTTAAATCCTCCAAAGCGGTTGGCAGTAAACATCAGGTCACGGTACGCCACGGTAGGCCACGGAGTCAATGAGCTCGAGTTGAAAAAGAAAAAGCTTACAGCACCTGGTATTCCCAGGCGGTCTCCCATCCAAGTACTAACCAGGCCCGACCCTGCTTAGCTTCCGAGATCAGACGAGATCGGGCGTGTTCAGGGTGGTATGGCCGTAAGCAATTAGTGCAGGCGCAAAACCAGGTTTTATACAGTAGCACATAAGGAGTGAGAAAGCTGCTGAGGCTCGACGTTACACTTTTACAAAAACAATCATTAGTTAGATATAAACGGCAGTAATTGATTCAGTAGGACTCCTTATCCATGTAAACGATCATTGTGACATCTGAATTCATTAATTATCTGAAATACACTGCGTGTGCGTGTGATGTTAAATGTTTGAACCAAGGTTAACGGTTAAAGTGTCAGAGAATGGGTGGTGATTTTTTGACGTCCTCCCATGATCTGAAGTGAGCGTGCGTGTTTGTGTTGGTGAAAGTTTAAGAAATGTACAACTGTCGGTTCAGCTCTCTGGTGCTCCCTGCTGGCAGTATCACTATACTGTCCTCATGTTTCACAAAAATAGTTTTGAGAGACGTTGTCAGTTTTTGTATGTTGCTTAAATCCTCCAAAGCGGTTGGCAGTAAACATCAGGTCACGGTACGCCACGGTAGGCCACGGAGTCAATGAGCTCGAGTTGAAAAAGAAAAAGCTTACAGCACCTGGTATTCCCAGGCGGTCTCCCATCCAAGTACTAACCAGGCCCGACCCTGCTTAGCTTCCGAGATCAGACGAGATCGGGCGTGTTCAGGGTGGTATGGCCGTAAGCAATTAGTGCAGGCGCAAAACCAGGTTTTATACAGTAGCACATAAGGAGTGAGAAAGCTGCTGAGGCTCGACGTTACACTTTACAAAAACAATCATTAGTTAGATATAAACGGCAGTAATTGATTCAGTAGGACTCCTTATCCATGTAAACGATCATTGTGACATCTGAATTCATTAATTATCTGAAATACACTGCGTGTGCGTGTGATGTTAAATGTTTGAACCAAGGTTAACGGTTAAAGTGTCAGAGAATGGGTGGTGATTTTTTGACGTCCTCCCATGATCTGAAGTGAGCGTGCGTGTTTGTGTTGGTGAAAGTTTAAGAAATGTACAACTGTCGGTTCAGCTCTCTGGTGCTCCCTGCTGGCAGTATCACTATACTGTCCTCATGTTTCACAAAAATAGTTTTGAGAGACGTTGTCAGTTTTTGTATGTTGCTTAAATCCTCCAAAGCGGTTGGCAGTAAACATCAGGTCACGGTACGCCACGGTAGGCCACGGAGTCAATGAGCTCGAGTTGAAAAAGAAAAAGCTTACAGCACCTGGTATTCCCAGGCGGTCTCCCATCCAAGTACTAACCAGGCCCGACCCTGCTTAGCTTCCGAGATCAGACGAGATCGGGCGTGTTCAGGGTGGTATGGCCGTAAGCAATTAGTGCAGGCGCAAAACCAGGTTTTATACAGTAGCACATAAGGAGTGAGAAAGCTGCTGAGGCTCGACGTTACACTTTTACAAAAACAATCATTAGTTAGATATAAACGGCAGTAATTGATTCAGTAGGACTCCTTATCCATGTAAACGATCATTGTGACATCTGAATTCATTAATTATCTGAAATACACTGCGTGTGCGTGTGATGTTAAATGTTTGAACCAAGGTTAACGGTTAAAGTGTCAGAGAATGGGTGGTGATTTTTTGACGTCCTCCCATGATCTGAAGTGAGCGTGCGTGTTTGTGTTGGTGAAAGTTTAAGAAATGTACAACTGTCGGTTCAGCTCTCTGGTGCTCCCTGCTGGCAGTATCACTATACTGTCCTCATGTTTCACAAAAATAGTTTTGAGAGACGTTGTCAGTTTTTGTATGTTGCTTAAATCCTCCAAAGCGGTTGGCAGTAAACATCAGGTCACGGTACGCCACGGTAGGCCACGGAGTCAATGAGCTCGAGTTGAAAAAGAAAAAGCTTACAGCACCTGGTATTCCCAGGCGGTCTCCCATCCAAGTACTAACCAGGCCCGACCCTGCTTAGCTTCCGAGATCAGACGAGATCGGGCGTGTTCAGGGTGGTATGGCCGTAAGCAATTAGTGCAGGCGCAAAACCAGGTTTTATACAGTAGCACATAAGGAGTGAGAAAGCTGCTGAGGCTCGACGTTACACTTTTACAAAAACAATCATTAGTTAGATATAAACGGCAGTAATTGATTCAGTAGGACTCCTTATCCATGTAAACGATCATTGTGACATCTGAATTCATTAATTATCTGAAATACACTGCGTGTGCGTGTGATGTTAAATGTTTGAACCAAGGTTAACGGTTAAAGTGTCAGAGAATGGGTGGTGATTTTTTGACGTCCTCCCATGATCTGAAGTGAGCGTGCGTGTTTGTGTTGGTGAAAGTTTAAGAAATGTACAACTGTCGGTTCAGCTCTCTGGTGCTCCCTGCTGGCAGTATCACTATACTGTCCTCATGTTTCACAAAAATAGTTTTGAGAGACGTTGTCAGTTTTTGTATGTTGCTTAAATCCTCCAAAGCGGTTGGCAGTAAACATCAGGTCACGGTACGCCACGGTAGGCCACGGAGTCAATGAGCTCGAGTTGAAAAAGAAAAAGCTTACAGCACCTGGTATTCCCAGGCGGTCTCCCATCCAAGTACTAACCAGGCCCGACCCTGCTTAGCTTCCGAGATCAGACGAGATCGGGCGTGTTCAGGGTGGTATGGCCGTAAGCAATTAGTGCAGGCGCAAAACCAGGTTTTATACAGTAGCACATAAGGAGTGAGAAAGCTGCTGAGGCTCGACGTTACACTTTACAAAAACAATCATTAGTTAGATATAAACGGCAGTAATTGATTCAGTAGGACTCCTTATCCATGTAAACGATCATTGTGACATCTGAATTCATTAATTATCTGAAATACACTGCGTGTGCGTGTGATGTTAAATGTTTGAACCAAGGTTAACGGTTAAAGTGTCAGAGAATGGGTGGTGATTTTTTGACGTCCTCCCATGATCTGAAGTGAGCGTGCGTGTTTGTGTTGGTGAAAGTTTAAGAAATGTACAACTGTCGGTTCAGCTCTCTGGTGCTCCCTGCTGGCAGTATCACTATACTGTCCTCATGTTTCACAAAAATAGTTTTGAGAGACGTTGTCAGTTTTTGTATGTTGCTTAAATCCTCCAAAGCGGTTGGCAGTAAACATCAGGTCACGGTACGCCACGGTAGGCCACGGAGTCAATGAGCTCGAGTTGAAAAAGAAAAAGCTTACAGCACCTGGTATTCCCAGGCGGTCTCCCATCCAAGTACTAACCAGGCCCGACCCTGCTTAGCTTCCGAGATCAGACGAGATCGGGCGTGTTCAGGGTGGTATGGCCGTAAGCAATTAGTGCAGGCGCAAAACCAGGTTTTATACAGTAGCACATAAGGAGTGAGAAAGCTGCTGAGGCTCGACGTTACACTTTTACAAAAACAATCATTAGTTAGATATAAACGGCAGTAATTGATTCAGTAGGACTCCTTATCCATGTAAACGATCATTGTGACATCTGAATTCATTAATTATCTGAAATACACTGCGTGTGCGTGTGATGTTAAATGTTTGAACCAAGGTTAACGGTTAAAGTGTCAGAGAATGGGTGGTGATTTTTTGACGTCCTCCCATGATCTGAAGTGAGCGTGCGTGTTTGTGTTGGTGAAAGTTTAAGAAATGTACAACTGTCGGTTCAGCTCTCTGGTGCTCCCTGCTGGCAGTATCACTATACTGTCCTCATGTTTCACAAAAATAGTTTTGAGAGACGTTGTCAGTTTTTGTATGTTGCTTAAATCCTCCAAAGCGGTTGGCAGTAAACATCAGGTCACGGTACGCCACGGTAGGCCACGGAGTCAATGAGCTCGAGTTGAAAAAGAAAAAGCTTACAGCACCTGGTATTCCCAGGCGGTCTCCCATCCAAGTACTAACCAGGCCCGACCCTGCTTAGCTTCCGAGATCAGACGAGATCGGGCGTGTTCAGGGTGGTATGGCCGTAAGCAATTAGTGCAGGCGCAAAACCAGGTTTTATACAGTAGCACATAAGGAGTGAGAAAGCTGCTGAGGCTCGACGTTACACTTTTACAAAAACAATCATTAGTTAGATATAAACGGCAGTAATTGATTCAGTAGGACTCCTTATCCATGTAAACGATCATTGTGACATCTGAATTCATTAATTATCTGAAATACACTGCGTGTGCGTGTGATGTTAAATGTTTGAACCAAGGTTAACGGTTAAAGTGTCAGAGAATGGGTGGTGATTTTTTGACGTCCTCCCATGATCTGAAGTGAGCGTGCGTGTTTGTGTTGGTGAAAGTTTAAGAAATGTACAACTGTCGGTTCAGCTCTCTGGTGCTCCCTGCTGGCAGTATCACTATACTGTCCTCATGTTTCACAAAAATAGTTTTGAGAGACGTTGTCAGTTTTTGTATGTTGCTTAAATCCTCCAAAGCGGTTGGCAGTAAACATCAGGTCACGGTACGCCACGGTAGGCCACGGAGTCAATGAGCTCGAGTTGAAAAAGAAAAAGCTTACAGCACCTGGTATTCCCAGGCGGTCTCCCATCCAAGTACTAACCAGGCCCGACCCTGCTTAGCTTCCGAGATCAGACGAGATCGGGCGTGTTCAGGGTGGTATGGCCGTAAGCAATTAGTGCAGGCGCAAAACCAGGTTTTATACAGTAGCACATAAGGAGTGAGAAAGCTGCTGAGGCTCGACGTTACACTTTTACAAAAACAATCATTAGTTAGATATAAACGGCAGTAATTGATTCAGTAGGACTCCTTATCCATGTAAACGATCATTGTGACATCTGAATTCATTAATTATCTGAAATACACTGCGTGTGCGTGTGATGTTAAATGTTTGAACCAAGGTTAACGGTTAAAGTGTCAGAGAATGGGTGGTGATTTTTTGACGTCCTCCCATGATCTGAAGTGAGCGTGCGTGTTTGTGTTGGTGAAAGTTTAAGAAATGTACAACTGTCGGTTCAGCTCTCTGGTGCTCCCTGCTGGCAGTATCACTATACTGTCCTCATGTTTCACAAAAATAGTTTTGAGAGACGTTGTCAGTTTTTGTATGTTGCTTAAATCCTCCAAAGCGGTTGGCAGTAAACATCAGGTCACGGTACGCCACGGTAGGCCACGGAGTCAATGAGCTCGAGTTGAAAAAGAAAAAGCTTACAGCACCTGGTATTCCCAGGCGGTCTCCCATCCAAGTACTAACCAGGCCCGACCCTGCTTAGCTTCCGAGATCAGACGAGATCGGGCGTGTTCAGGGTGGTATGGCCGTAAGCAATTAGTGCAGGCGCAAAACCAGGTTTTATACAGTAGCACATAAGGAGTGAGAAAGCTGCTGAGGCTCGACGTTACACTTTTACAAAAACAATCATTAGTTAGATATAAACGGCAGTAATTGATTCAGTAGGACTCCTTATCCATGTAAACGATCATTGTGACATCTGAATTCATTAATTATCTGAAATACACTGCGTGTGCGTGTGATGTTAAATGTTTGAACCAAGGTTAACGGTTAAAGTGTCAGAGAATGGGTGGTGATTTTTTGACGTCCTCCCATGATCTGAAGTGAGCGTGCGTGTTTGTGTTGGTGAAAGTTTAAGAAATGTACAACTGTCGGTTCAGCTCTCTGGTGCTCCCTGCTGGCAGTATCACTATACTGTCCTCATGTTTCACAAAAATAGTTTTGAGAGACGTTGTCAGTTTTTGTATGTTGCTTAAATCCTCCAAAGCGGTTGGCAGTAAACATCAGGTCACGGTACGCCACGGTAGGCCACGGAGTCAATGAGCTCGAGTTGAAAAAGAAAAAGCTTACAGCACCTGGTATTCCCAGGCGGTCTCCCATCCAAGTACTAACCAGGCCCGACCCTGCTTAGCTTCCGAGATCAGACGAGATCGGGCGTGTTCAGGGTGGTATGGCCGTAAGCAATTAGTGCAGGCGCAAAACCAGGTTTTATACAGTAGCACATAAGGAGTGAGAAAGCTGCTGAGGCTCGACGTTACACTTTACAAAAACAATCATTAGTTAGATATAAACGGCAGTAATTGATTCAGTAGGACTCCTTATCCATGTAAACGATCATTGTGACATCTGAATTCATTAATTATCTGAAATACACTGCGTGTGCGTGTGATGTTAAATGTTTGAACCAAGGTTAACGGTTAAAGTGTCAGAGAATGGGTGGTGATTTTTTGACGTCCTCCCATGATCTGAAGTGAGCGTGCGTGTTTGTGTTGGTGAAAGTTTAAGAAATGTACAACTGTCGGTTCAGCTCTCTGGTGCTCCCTGCTGGCAGTATCACTATACTGTCCTCATGTTTCACAAAAATAGTTTTGAGAGACGTTGTCAGTTTTTGTATGTTGCTTAAATCCTCCAAAGCGGTTGGCAGTAAACATCAGGTCACGGTACGCCACGGTAGGCCACGGAGTCAATGAGCTCGAGTTGAAAAAGAAAAAGCTTACAGCACCTGGTATTCCCAGGCGGTCTCCCATCCAAGTACTAACCAGGCCCGACCCTGCTTAGCTTCCGAGATCAGACGAGATCGGGCGTGTTCAGGGTGGTATGGCCGTAAGCAATTAGTGCAGGCGCAAAACCAGGTTTTATACAGTAGCACATAAGGAGTGAGAAAGCTGCTGAGGCTCGACGTTACACTTTTACAAAAACAATCATTAGTTAGATATAAACGGCAGTAATTGATTCAGTAGGACTCCTTATCCATGTAAACGATCATTGTGACATCTGAATTCATTAATTATCTGAAATACACTGCGTGTGCGTGTGATGTTAAATGTTTGAACCAAGGTTAACGGTTAAAGTGTCAGAGAATGGGTGGTGATTTTTTGACGTCCTCCCATGATCTGAAGTGAGCGTGCGTGTTTGTGTTGGTGAAAGTTTAAGAAATGTACAACTGTCGGTTCAGCTCTCTGGTGCTCCCTGCTGGCAGTATCACTATACTGTCCTCATGTTTCACAAAAATAGTTTTGAGAGACGTTGTCAGTTTTTGTATGTTGCTTAAATCCTCCAAAGCGGTTGGCAGTAAACATCAGGTCACGGTACGCCACGGTAGGCCACGGAGTCAATGAGCTCGAGTTGAAAAAGAAAAAGCTTACAGCACCTGGTATTCCCAGGCGGTCTCCCATCCAAGTACTAACCAGGCCCGACCCTGCTTAGCCCGATCAAAGCCCGACCCTGCTTAGCTTCCGAGATCAGACGAGATCGGGCGTGTTCAGGGTGGTATGGCCGTAAGCAATTAGTGCAGGCGCAAAACCAGGTTTTATACAGTAGCACATAAGGAGTGAGAAAGCTGCTGAGGCTCGACGTTACACTTTTACAAAAACAATCATTAGTTAGATATAAACGGCAGTAATTGATTCAGTAGGACTCCTTATCCATGTAAACGATCATTGTGACATCTGAATTCATTAATTATCTGAAATACACTGCGTGTGCGTGTGATGTTAAATGTTTGAACCAAGGTTAACGGTTAAAGTGTCAGAGAATGGGTGGTGATTTTTTGACGTCCTCCCATGATCTGAAGTGAGCGTGCGTGTTTGTGTTGGTGAAAGTTTAAGAAATGTACAACTGTCGGTTCAGCTCTCTGGTGCTCCCTGCTGGCAGTATCACTATACTGTCCTCATGTTTCACAAAAATAGTTTTGAGAGACGTTGTCAGTTTTTGTATGTTGCTTAAATCCTCCAAAGCGGTTGGCAGTAAACATCAGGTCACGGTACGCCACGGTAGGCCACGGAGTCAATGAGCTCGAGTTGAAAAAGAAAAAGCTTACAGCACCTGGTATTCCCAGGCGGTCTCCCATCCAAGTACTAACCAGGCCCGACCCTGCTTAGCTTCCGAGATCAGACGAGATCGGGCGTGTTCAGGGTGGTATGGCCGTAAGCAATTAGTGCAGGCGCAAAACCAGGTTTTATACAGTAGCACATAAGGAGTGAGAAAGCTGCTGAGGCTCGACGTTACACTTTTACAAAAACAATCATTAGTTAGATATAAACGGCAGTAATTGATTCAGTAGGACTCCTTATCCATGTAAACGATCATTGTGACATCTGAATTCATTAATTATCTGAAATACACTGCGTGTGCGTGTGATGTTAAATGTTTGAACCAAGGTTAACGGTTAAAGTGTCAGAGAATGGGTGGTGATTTTTTGACGTCCTCCCATGATCTGAAGTGAGCGTGCGTGTTTGTGTTGGTGAAAGTTTAAGAAATGTACAACTGTCGGTTCAGCTCTCTGGTGCTCCCTGCTGGCAGTATCACTATACTGTCCTCATGTTTCACAAAAATAGTTTTGAGAGACGTTGTCAGTTTTTGTATGTTGCTTAAATCCTCCAAAGCGGTTGGCAGTAAACATCAGGTCACGGTACGCCACGGTAGGCCACGGAGTCAATGAGCTCGAGTTGAAAAAGAAAAAGCTTACAGCACCTGGTATTCCCAGGCGGTCTCCCATCCAAGTACTAACCAGGCCCGACCCTGCTTAGCTTCCGAGATCAGACGAGATCGGGCGTGTTCAGGGTGGTATGGCCGTAAGCAATTAGTGCAGGCGCAAAACCAGGTTTTATACAGTAGCACATAAGGAGTGAGAAAGCTGCTGAGGCTCGACGTTACACTTTTACAAAAACAATCATTAGTTAGATATAAACGGCAGTAATTGATTCAGTAGGACTCCTTATCCATGTAAACGATCATTGTGACATCTGAATTCATTAATTATCTGAAATACACTGCGTGTGCGTGTGATGTTAAATGTTTGAACCAAGGTTAACGGTTAAAGTGTCAGAGAATGGGTGGTGATTTTTTGACGTCCTCCCATGATCTGAAGTGAGCGTGCGTGTTTGTGTTGGTGAAAGTTTAAGAAATGTACAACTGTCGGTTCAGCTCTCTGGTGCTCCCTGCTGGCAGTATCACTATACTGTCCTCATGTTTCACAAAAATAGTTTTGAGAGACGTTGTCAGTTTTTGTATGTTGCTTAAATCCTCCAAAGCGGTTGGCAGTAAACATCAGGTCACGGTACGCCACGGTAGGCCACGGAGGCAATGAGCTCGAGTTGAAAAAGAAAAAGCTTACAGCACCTGGTATTCCCAGGCGGTCTCCCATCCAAGTACTAACCAGGCCCGACCCTGCTTAGCTTCCGAGATCAGACGAGATCGGGCGTGTTCAGGGTGGTATGGCCGTAAGCAATTAGTGCAGGCGCAAAACCAGGTTTTATACAGTAGCACATAAGGAGTGAGAAAGCTGCTGAGGCTCGACGTTACACTTTTACAAAAACAATCATTAGTTAGATATAAACGGCAGTAATTGATTCAGTAGGACTCCTTATCCATGTAAACGATCATTGTGACATCTGAATTCATTAATTATCTGAAATACACTGCGTGTGCGTGTGATGTTAAATGTTTGAACCAAGGTTAACGGTTAAAGTGTCAGAGAATGGGTGGTGATTTTTTGACGTCCTCCCATGATCTGAAGTGAGCGTGCGTGTTTGTGTTGGTGAAAGTTTAAGAAATGTACAACTGTCGGTTCAGCTCTCTGGTGCTCCCTGCTGGCAGTATCACTATACTGTCCTCATGTTTCACAAAAATAGTTTTGAGAGACGTTGTCAGTTTTTGTATGTTGCTTAAATCCTCCAAAGCGGTTGGCAGTAAACATCAGGTCACGGTACGCCACGGTAGGCCACGGAGTCAATGAGCTCGAGTTGAAAAAGAAAAAGCTTACAGCACCTGGTATTCCCAGGCGGTCTCCCATCCAAGTACTAACCAGGCCCGACCCTGCTTAGCTTCCGAGATCAGACGAGATCGGGCGTGTTCAGGGTGGTATGGCCGTAAGCAATTAGTGCAGGCGCAAAACCAGGTTTTATACAGTAGCACATAAGGAGTGAGAAAGCTGCTGAGGCTCGACGTTACACTTTTACAAAAACAATCATTAGTTAGATATAAACGGCAGTAATTGATTCAGTAGGACTCCTTATCCATGTAAACGATCATTGTGACATCTGAATTCATTAATTATCTGAAATACACTGCGTGTGCGTGTGATGTTAAATGTTTGAACCAAGGTTAACGGTTAAAGTGTCAGAGAATGGGTGGTGATTTTTTGACGTCCTCCCATGATCTGAAGTGAGCGTGCGTGTTTGTGTTGGTGAAAGTTTAAGAAATGTACAACTGTCGGTTCAGCTCTCTGGTGCTCCCTGCTGGCAGTATCACTATACTGTCCTCATGTTTCACAAAAATAGTTTTGAGAGACGTTGTCAGTTTTTGTATGTTGCTTAAATCCTCCAAAGCGGTTGGCAGTAAACATCAGGTCACGGTACGCCACGGTAGGCCACGGAGTCAATGAGCTCGAGTTGAAAAAGAAAAAGCTTACAGCACCTGGTATTCCCAGGCGGTCTCCCATCCAAGTACTAACCAGGCCCGACCCTGCTTAGCTTCCGAGATCAGACGAGATCGGGCGTGTTCAGGGTGGTATGGCCGTAAGCAATTAGTGCAGGCGCAAAACCAGGTTTTATACAGTAGCACATAAGGAGTGAGAAAGCTGCTGAGGCTCGACGTTACACTTTTACAAAAACAATCATTAGTTAGATATAAACGGCAGTAATTGATTCAGTAGGACTCCTTATCCATGTAAACGATCATTGTGACATCTGAATTCATTAATTATCTGAAATACACTGCGTGTGCGTGTGATGTTAAATGTTTGAACCAAGGTTAACGGTTAAAGTGTCAGAGAATGGGTGGTGATTTTTTGACGTCCTCCCATGATCTGAAGTGAGCGTGCGTGTTTGTGTTGGTGAAAGTTTAAGAAATGTACAACTGTCGGTTCAGCTCTCTGGTGCTCCCTGCTGGCAGTATCACTATACTGTCCTCATGTTTCACAAAAATAGTTTTGAGAGACGTTGTCAGTTTTTGTATGTTGCTTAAATCCTCCAAAGCGGTTGGCAGTAAACATCAGGTCACGGTACGCCACGGTAGGCCACGGAGTCAATGAGCTCGAGTTGAAAAAGAAAAAGCTTACAGCACCTGGTATTCCCAGGCGGTCTCCCATCCAAGTACTAACCAGGCCCGACCCTGCTTAGCTTCCGAGATCAGACGAGATCGGGCGTGTTCAGGGTGGTATGGCCGTAAGCAATTAGTGCAGGCGCAAAACCAGGTTTTATACAGTAGCACATAAGGAGTGAGAAAGCTGCTGAGGCTCGACGTTACACTTTTACAAAAACAATCATTAGTTAGATATAAACGGCAGTAATTGATTCAGTAGGACTCCTTATCCATGTAAACGATCATTGTGACATCTGAATTCATTAATTATCTGAAATACACTGCGTGTGCGTGTGATGTTAAATGTTTGAACCAAGGTTAACGGTTAAAGTGTCAGAGAATGGGTGGTGATTTTTTGACGTCCTCCCATGATCTGAAGTGAGCGTGCGTGTTTGTGTTGGTGAAAGTTTAAGAAATGTACAACTGTCGGTTCAGCTCTCTGGTGCTCCCTGCTGGCAGTATCACTATACTGTCCTCATGTTTCACAAAAATAGTTTTGAGAGACGTTGTCAGTTTTTGTATGTTGCTTAAATCCTCCAAAGCGGTTGGCAGTAAACATCAGGTCACGGTACGCCACGGTAGGCCACGGAGTCAATGAGCTCGAGTTGAAAAAGAAAAAGCTTACAGCACCTGGTATTCCCAGGCGGTCTCCCATCCAAGTACTAACCAGGCCCGACCCTGCTTAGCTTCCGAGATCAGACGAGATCGGGCGTGTTCAGGGTGGTATGGCCGTAAGCAATTAGTGCAGGCGCAAAACCAGGTTTTATACAGTAGCACATAAGGAGTGAGAAAGCTGCTGAGGCTCGACGTTACACTTTTACAAAAACAATCATTAGTTAGATATAAACGGCAGTAATTGATTCAGTAGGACTCCTTATCCATGTAAACGATCATTGTGACATCTGAATTCATTAATTATCTGAAATACACTGCGTGTGCGTGTGATGTTAAATGTTTGAACCAAGGTTAACGGTTAAAGTGTCAGAGAATGGGTGGTGATTTTTTGACGTCCTCCCATGATCTGAAGTGAGCGTGCGTGTTTGTGTTGGTGAAAGTTTAAGAAATGTACAACTGTCGGTTCAGCTCTCTGGTGCTCCCTGCTGGCAGTATCACTATACTGTCCTCATGTTTCACAAAAATAGTTTTGAGAGACGTTGTCAGTTTTTGTATGTTGCTTAAATCCTCCAAAGCGGTTGGCAGTAAACATCAGGTCACGGTACGCCACGGTAGGCCACGGAGTCAATGAGCTCGAGTTGAAAAAGAAAAAGCTTACAGCACCTGGTATTCCCAGGCGGTCTCCCATCCAAGTACTAACCAGGCCCGACCCTGCTTAGCTTCCGAGATCAGACGAGATCGGGCGTGTTCAGGGTGGTATGGCCGTAAGCAATTAGTGCAGGCGCAAAACCAGGTTTTATACAGTAGCACATAAGGAGTGAGAAAGCTGCTGAGGCTCGACGTTACACTTTTACAAAAACAATCATTAGTTAGATATAAACGGCAGTAATTGATTCAGTAGGACTCCTTATCCATGTAAACGATCATTGTGACATCTGAATTCATTAATTATCTGAAATACACTGCGTGTGCGTGTGATGTTAAATGTTTGAACCAAGGTTAACGGTTAAAGTGTCAGAGAATGGGTGGTGATTTTTTGACGTCCTCCCATGATCTGAAGTGAGCGTGCGTGTTTGTGTTGGTGAAAGTTTAAGAAATGTACAACTGTCGGTTCAGCTCTCTGGTGCTCCCTGCTGGCAGTATCACTATACTGTCCTCATGTTTCACAAAAATAGTTTTGAGAGACGTTGTCAGTTTTTGTATGTTGCTTAAATCCTCCAAAGCGGTTGGCAGTAAACATCAGGTCACGGTACGCCACGGTAGGCCACGGAGTCAATGAGCTCGAGTTGAAAAAGAAAAAGCTTACAGCACCTGGTATTCCCAGGCGGTCTCCCATCCAAGTACTAACCAGGCCCGACCCTGCTTAGCTTCCGAGATCAGACGAGATCGGGCGTGTTCAGGGTGGTATGGCCGTAAGCAATTAGTGCAGGCGCAAAACCAGGTTTTATACAGTAGCACATAAGGAGTGAGAAAGCTGCTGAGGCTCGACGTTACACTTTTACAAAAACAATCATTAGTTAGATATAAACGGCAGTAATTGATTCAGTAGGACTCCTTATCCATGTAAACGATCATTGTGACATCTGAATTCATTAATTATCTGAAATACACTGCGTGTGCGTGTGATGTTAAATGTTTGAACCAAGGTTAACGGTTAAAGTGTCAGAGAATGGGTGGTGATTTTTTGACGTCCTCCCATGATCTGAAGTGAGCGTGCGTGTTTGTGTTGGTGAAAGTTTAAGAAATGTACAACTGTCGGTTCAGCTCTCTGGTGCTCCCTGCTGGCAGTATCACTATACTGTCCTCATGTTTCACAAAAATAGTTTTGAGAGACGTTGTCAGTTTTTGTATGTTGCTTAAATCCTCCAAAGCGGTTGGCAGTAAACATCAGGTCACGGTACGCCACGGTAGGCCACGGAGTCAATGAGCTCGAGTTGAAAAAGAAAAAGCTTACAGCACCTGGTATTCCCAGGCGGTCTCCCATCCAAGTACTAACCAGGCCCGACCCTGCTTAGCTTCCGAGATCAGACGAGATCGGGCGTGTTCAGGGTGGTATGGCCGTAAGCAATTAGTGCAGGCGCAAAACCAGGTTTTATACAGTAGCACATAAGGAGTGTGAAAGCTGCTGAGGCTCGACGTTACACTTTTACAAAAACAATCATTAGTTAGATATAAACGGCAGTAATTGATTCAGTAGGACTCCTTATCCATGTAAACGATCATTGTGACATCTGAATTCATTAATTATCTGAAATACACTGCGTGTGCGTGTGATGTTAAATGTTTGAACCAAGGTTAACGGTTAAAGTGTCAGAGAATGGGTGGTGATTTTTTGACGTCCTCCCATGATCTGGGCCCCGTTTCCCGAAAGCATCGTTAGCCTAAGTGGATCGTGAAGTGCGTCGTAAGGGCATCGTAGAGTTTTCACCGCGTTTCCCGAAAGCATCGTGGGGAACGAACGTCTTGAAAACGCTCGTAGCTAACGAGTACTCCAGGGGTGCTCGTAGGACGCTAAGAGCATCGTCAGCTATAGCCTCAGTGGCGACACCATCGGACATTCCGTCTATTGGATGCGTTTTATTAAAACGCATTGCGCCTTTATGTTCTTAGTTTGGTAATTAATAAAGATTATTAATTTATTTATTAATAAAGATGTTAAAATGGCCAAAATAAAACGGGACAGTCCAGAAAATGTTTGCGCAGGCAGGGCACTCAAAATGTGTGAGAGAAAGTGGGGGGATTTGTGCAGACTGACATAGGCTACTCATAAAACGTAGCATAAAATAATGTAAAAAATTAAATTAAATTAAAAAAAATTAAAATAAAGAAATAAAATAAATTATAAAAAACAAGCAAAGGAGCAGGCAAAAGGCTGGGATATGGTGGGGATTGGTCACGTTGACGGGAATGTTTAGTGACATGTGGGAGGGTGGAGGGGGTTAAAAAAAAGTCTCAATCACTCTTCGACGCGCATGAAAACCAGCCGCGTAGTTATGAGGGAGGCCGTCCTCACACCGATCTTCCTCGTCGTCATCGTCCTCAGCGTCCTCCGGTTCAAGCAATGCCACCCCAGCCTTAGCTGCAATGTTGTGCAACATAGCCGTCACACATATCACGGCGCATGACTTGGCCGGCGAAAACTGGAGCCCTCCGCCTGACTTGTGATGAAGGCATCTAATATAGCGCAACTTCCACCTCCCGATCGTGCGCTCAACGATGCACCGGGCCAGACGGTGGGCTTCGTTGTATTCCTCATCAATACATACCTTACCCTATTTCCGGAGGGGCTTTTATAGCCAATCAAATGATCAATCAAGGAAACCCTTATGCGGAATCAGATTAAGTCGGCTCTCTTTGCTGCGCAAAGCATGTTTCAGAAATCAGCCCATTAAGATAAATGTAGTTGTCACACAAGCAATTTTTAATTTTTTGTCATATGGAATTATTTCAGGGGGGAAAATGCCGTGAAACGCACAGTGCATTCAGGATTAGGACTGATATATGTCGGTTTAAGCCTAATCAATTGTGTTTTAATGTCTTGCTATAGCATTCATCTAATTGCAGTCTATTTTTTTCGGAGGCTACTCTGCTGTTGTCCTTGATGGGGATTTATTTTAACCCTTTTTAACACAATTTTCCTGCGACATTCCTGCGTCTCCCCCTCCTACGGAGCCCATTTCAGCACCGTGTCAGTAGACAGTTACAATCCTACGACGTCGTGAGTGCAGCGAATGCGCGTTCACGTTAAGAGGAGTTTCGGGAAACGCTCCAAAGAAATTGACGATGGATCGCAAGATCCATCGTGAGAATGATCGTACGAGCGTGGATCCATCGTTATCGGGAAACGGGGCCCTGAAGTGAGCGTGCGTGTTTGTGTTGGTGAAAGTTTAAGAAATGTACAACTGTCGTTTCAGCTCTCTGGTGCTCCCTGCTGGCAGTATCACTATACTGTCCTCATGTTTCACAAAAATAGTTTTGAGAGACGTTGTCAGTTTTTGTATGTTGCTTAAATCCTCCAAAGCGGTTGGCAGTAAACATCAGGTCACGGTACGCCACGGTAGGCCACGGAGGCAATGAGCTCGAGTTTAAAAAGAAAAAGCTTACAGCACCTGGTATTCCCAGGCGGTCTCCCATCCAAGTACTAACCAGGCCCGACCCTGCTTAGCTCCCGAGTTCAGACGAGATCGGGCGTGTTCAGGGTGGTATGGCCGTAAGCAATTAGTGCAGGCGCAAAACCAGGTTTTATACAGTAGCACATAAGGAGTGAGAAAGCGGCTGAGGCTCGACGTTACACTTTTACAAAAACAATCATTAGTTAGATATAAACGGCAGTAATTGATTCAGTAGGACTCCTTATCCATGTAAACGATCATTGTGACATCTGAATTCATTAATTATCTGAAATACACTGCGTGTGCGTGTGATGTTAAATGTTTGAACCAAGGTTAACGGTTAAAGTGTCAGAGAATGGGTGGTGATTTTTTGACGTCCTCCCATGATCTGAAGTGAGCGTGCATGTTTGTGTTGGTGAAAGTTTAAGAAATGTACAACTGTCGGTTCAGCTCTCTGGTGCTCCCTGCTGGCAGTATCACTATACTGTCCTCATGTTTCACAAAAACAGTTTTGAGAGACGTTGTCAGTTTTTGTATGTTGCTTAAATCCTCCAAAGCGGTTGGCAGTAAACATCAGGTCACGGTACACCACGGAGTCAATGAGCTCGAGTTGAAAAAGAAAAAGCTTACAGCACCTGGTATTCCCAGGCGGTCTCCCATCCAAGTACTAACCAGGCCCGACCCTGCTTAGCTTCCGAGATCAGACGAGATCGGGCGTGTTCAGGGTGGTATGGCCGTAAGCAATTAGTGCAGGCGCAAAACCAGGTTTTATACAGTAGCACATAAGGAGTGAGAAAGCTGCTGAGGCTCGACGTTACACTTTTACAAAAACAATCATTAGTTAGATATAAACGGCAGTAATTGATTCAGTAGGACTCCTTATCCATGTAAACGATCATTGTGACATCTGAATTCATTAATTATCTGAAATACACTGCGTGTGCGTGTGATGTTAAATGTTTGAACCAAGGTTAACGGTTAAAGTGTCAGAGAATGGGTGGTGATTTTTTGACGTCCTCCCATGATCTGAAGTGAGCGTGCGTGTTTGTGTTGGTGAAAGTTTAAGAAATGTACAACTGTCGTTTCAGCTCTCTGGTGCTCCCTGCTGGCAGTATCACTATACTGTCCTCATGTTTCACAAAAATAGTTTTGAGAGACGTTGTCAGTTTTTGTATGTTGCTTAAATCCTCCAAAGCGGTTGGCAGTAAACATCAGGTCACGGTACGCCACGGTAGGCCACGGAGTCAATGAGCTCGAGTTGAAAAAGAAAAAGCTTACAGCACCTGGTATTCCCAGGCGGTCTCCCATCCAAGTACTAACCAGGCCCGACCCTGCTTAGCTTCCGAGATCAGACGAGATCGGGCGTGTTCAGGGTGGTATGGCCGTAAGCAATTAGTGCAGGCGCAAAACCAGGTTTTATACAGTAGCACATAAGGAGTGAGAAAGCTGCTGAGGCTCGACGTTACACTTTTACAAAAACAATCATTAGTTAGATATAAACGGCAGTAATTGATTCAGTAGGACTCCTTATCCATGTAAACGATCATTGTGACATCTGAATTCATTAATTATCTGAAATACACTGCGTGTGCGTGTGATGTTAAATGTTTGAACCAAGGTTAACGGTTAAAGTGTCAGAGAATGGGTGGTGATTTTTTGACGTCCTCCCATGATCTGAAGTGAGCGTGCGTGTTTGTGTTGGTGAAAGTTTAAGAAATGTACAACTGTCGGTTCAGCTCTCTGGTGCTCCCTGCTGGCAGTATCACTATACTGTCCTCATGTTTCACAAAAATAGTTTTGAGAGACGTTGTCAGTTTTTGTATGTTGCTTAAATCCTCCAAAGCGGTTGGCAGTAAACATCAGGTCACGGTACGCCACGGTAGGCCACGGAGTCAATGAGCTCGAGTTGAAAAAGAAAAAGCTTACAGCACCTGGTATTCCCAGGCGGTCTCCCATCCAAGTACTAACCAGGCCCGACCCTGCTTAGCTTCCGAGATCAGACGAGATCGGGCGTGTTCAGGGTGGTATGGCCGTAAGCAATTAGTGCAGGCGCAAAACCAGGTTTTATACAGTAGCACATAAGGAGTGAGAAAGCTGCTGAGGCTCGACGTTACACTTTTACAAAAACAATCATTAGTTAGATATAAACGGCAGTAATTGATTCAGTAGGACTCCTTATCCATGTAAACGATCATTGTGACATCTGAATTCATTAATTATCTGAAATACACTGCGTGTGCGTGTGATGTTAAATGTTTGAACCAAGGTTAACGGTTAAAGTGTCAGAGAATGGGTGGTGATTTTTTGACGTCCTCCCATGATCTGAAGTGAGCGTGCGTGTTTGTGTTGGTGAAAGTTTAAGAAATGTACAACTGTCGGTTCAGCTCTCTGGTGCTCCCTGCTGGCAGTATCACTATACTGTCCTCATGTTTCACAAAAATAGTTTTGAGAGACGTTGTCAGTTTTTGTATGTTGCTTAAATCCTCCAAAGCGGTTGGCAGTAAACATCAGGTCACGGTACGCCACGGTAGGCCACGGAGTCAATGAGCTCGAGTTGAAAAAGAAAAAGCTTACAGCACCTGGTATTCCCAGGCGGTCTCCCATCCAAGTACTAACCAGGCCCGACCCTGCTTAGCTTCCGAGATCAGACGAGATCGGGCGTGTTCAGGGTGGTATGGCCGTAAGCAATTAGTGCAGGCGCAAAACCAGGTTTATACAGTAGCACATAAGGAGTGAGAAAGCTGCTGAGGCTCGACGTTACACTTTTACAAAAACAATCATTAGTTAGATATAAACGGCAGTAATTGATTCAGTAGGACTCCTTATCCATGTAAACGATCATTGTGACATCTGAATTCATTAATTATCTGAAATACACTGCGTGTGCGTGTGATGTTAAATGTTTGAACCAAGGTTAACGGTTAAAGTGTCAGAGAATGGGTGGTGATTTTTTGACGTCCTCCCATGATCTGAAGTGAGCGTGCGTGTTTGTGTTGGTGAAAGTTTAAGAAATGTACAACTGTCGGTTCAGCTCTCTGGTGCTCCCTGCTGGCAGTATCACTATACTGTCCTCATGTTTCACAAAAATAGTTTTGAGAGACGTTGTCAGTTTTTGTATGTTGCTTAAATCCTCCAAAGCGGTTGGCAGTAAACATCAGGTCACGGTACGCCACGGAGTCAATGAGCTCGAGTTGAAAAAGAAAAAGCTTACAGCACCTGGTATTCCCAGGCGGTCTCCCATCCAAGTACTAACCAGGCCCGACCCTGCTTAGCTTCCGAGATCAGACGAGATCGGGCGTGTTCAGGGTGGTATGGCCGTAAGCAATTAGTGCAGGCGCAAAACCAGGTTTTATACAGTAGCACATAAGGAGTGAGAAAGCTGCTGAGGCTTGACGTTACACTTTTACAAAAACAATCATTAGTTAGATATAAACGGCAGTAATTGATTCAGTAGGACTCCTTATCCATGTAAACGATCATTGTGACATCTGAATTCATTAATTATCTGAAATACACTGCGTGTGCGTGTGATGTTAAATGTTTGAACCAAGGTTAACGGTTAAAGTGTCAGAGAATGGGTGGTGATTTTTTGACGTCCTCCCATGATCTGAAGTGAGCGTGCGTGTTTGTGTTGGTGAAAGTTTAAGAAATGTACAACTGTCGGTTCAGCTCTCTGGTGCTCCCTGCTGGCAGTATCACTATACTGTCCTCATGTTTCACAAAAATAGTTTTGAGAGACGTTGTCAGTTTTTGTATGTTGCTTAAATCCTCCAAAGCGGTTGGCAGTAAACATCAGGTCACGGTACGCCACGGTAGGCCACGGAGTCAATGAGCTCGAGTTGAAAAAGAAAAAGCTTAATGCACCTGGTATTCCCAGGCGGTCTCCCATCCAAGTACTAACCAGGCCCGACCCTGCTTAGCTTCCGAGATCAGACGAGATCGGGCGTGTTCAGGGTGGTATGGCCGTAAGCAATTAGTGCAGGCGCAAAACCAGGTTTTATACAGTAGCACATAAGGAGTGTGAAAGCTGCTGAGGCTCGACGTTACACTTTTACAAAAACAATCATTAGTTAGATATAAACGGCAGTAATTGATTCAGTAGGACTCCTTATCCATGTAAACGATCATTGTGACATCTGAATTCATTAATTATCTGAAATACACTGCGTGTGCGTGTGATGTTAAATGTTTGAACCAAGGTTAACGGTTAAAGTGTCAGAGAATGGGTGGTGATTTTTTGACGTCCTCCCATGATCTGAAGTGAGCGTGCGTGTTTGTGTTGGTGAAAGTTTAAGAAATGTACAACTGTCGGTTCAGCTCTCTGGTGCTCCCTGCTGGCAGTATCACTATACTGTCCTCATGTTTCACAAAAATAGTTTTGAGAGACGTTGTCAGTTTTTGTATGTTGCTTAAATCCTCCAAAGCGGTTGGCAGTAAACATCAGGTCACGGTACGCCACGGTAGGCCACGGAGTCAATGAGCTCGAGTTGAAAAAGAAAAAGCTTACAGCACCTGGTATTCCCAGGCGGTCTCCCATCCAAGTACTAACC
>NC_079423.1:11112313-11134813 GCF_026213295.1 Gadus chalcogrammus | reverse complement strand
AAGCGGTTGGCAGTAAACATCAGGTCACGGTACGCCACGGTAGGCCACGGAGTCAATGAGCTCGAGTTGAAAAAGAAAAAGCTTACAGCACCTGGTATTCCCAGGCGGTCTCCCATCCAAGTACTAACCAGGCCCGACCCTGCTTAGCTTCCGATATCAGACGAGATCTGGCGTGTTCAGGGTGGTATGGCCGTAAGCAATTAGTGCGGGCGCAAAACCAGGTTTTATACAGTAGCACATAAGGAGTGTGAAAGCTGCTGAGGCTCGACGTTACACTTTTACAAAAACAATCATTAGTTAGATATAAACGGCAGTAATTGATTCAGTAGGACTCCTTATCCATGTAAACGATCATTGTGACATCTGAATTCATTAATTATCTGAAATACACTGCGTGTGCGTGTGATGTTAAATGTTTGAACCAAGGTTAACGGTTAAAGTGTCAGAGAATGGGTGGTGATTTTTTGACGTCCTCCCATGATCTGGGCCCCGTTTCCCGAAAGCATCGTTAGCCTAAGTGGATCGTGAAGTGCGTCGTAAGGGCATCGTAGAGTTTTCACCGCGTTTCCCGAAAGCATCGTGGGGAACGAACGTCTTGAAAACGCTCGTAGCTAACGAGTACTCCAGGGGTGCTCGTAGGACGCTAAGAGCATCGTCAGCTATAGCCTCAGTGGCGACACCATCGGACATTCCGTCTATTGGATGCGTTTTATTAAAACGCATTGCGCCTTTATGTTCTTAGTTTGGTAATTAATAAAGATTATTAATTTATTTATTAATAAAGATGTTAAAATGGCCAAAATAAAACGGGACAGTCCAGAAAATGTTTGCGCAGGCAGGGCACTCAAAATGTGTGAGAGAAAGTGGGGGGATTTGTGCAGACTGACATAGGCTACTCATAAAACGTAGCATAAAATAATGTAAAAAATTAAATTAAATTAAAAAAAATTAAAATAAAGAAATAAAATAAATTATAAAAAACAAGCAAAGGAGCAGGCAAAAGGCTGGGATATGGTGGGGATTGGTCACGTTGACGGGAATGTTTAGTGACATGTGGGAGGGTGGAGGGGGTTAAAAAAAAGTCTCAATCACTCTTCGACGCGCATGAAAACCAGCCGCGTAGTTATGAGGGAGGCCGTCCTCACACCGATCTTCCTCGTCGTCATCGTCCTCAGCGTCCTCCGGTTCAAGCAATGCCACCCCAGCCTTAGCTGCAATGTTGTGCAACATAGCCGTCACACATATCACGGCGCATGACTTGGCCGGCGAAAACTGGAGCCCTCCGCCTGACTTGTGATGAAGGCATCTAATATAGCGCAACTTCCACCTCCCGATCGTGCGCTCAACGATGCACCGGGCCAGACGGTGGGCTTCGTTGTATTCCTCATCAATACATACCTTACCCTATTTCCAGAGGGGCTTTTATAGCCAATCAAATGATCAATCAAGGAAACCCTTATGCGGAATCAAATTAAGTCGGCTCTCTTTGCTGCGCAAAGCATGTTTCAGAAATCAGCCCATTAAGATAAATGTAGTTGTCACACAAGCAATTTTTAATTTTTTGTCATATGGAATTATTTCAGGGGGGAAAATGCCGTGAAACGCACAGTGCATTCAGGATTAGGACTGATATATGTCGGTTTAAGCCTAATCAATTGTGTTTTAATGTCTTGCTATAGCATTCATCTAATTGCAGTCTATTTTTTTCGGAGGCTACTCTGCTGTTGTCCTTGATGGGGATTTATTTTAACCCTTTTTAACACAATTTTCCTGCGACATTCCTGCGTCTCCCCCTCCTACGGAGCCCATTTCAGCACCGTGTCAGTAGACAGTTACAATCCTACGACGTCGTGAGTGCAGCGAATGCGCGTTCACGTTAAGAGGAGTTTCGGGAAACGCTCCAAAGAAATTGACGATGGATCGCAAAATCCATCGTGAGAATGATCGTACGAGCGTGGATCCATCGTTATCGGGAAACGGGGCCCTGAAGTGAGCGTGCGTGTTTGTGTTGGTGAAAGTTTAAGAAATGTACAACTGTCGTTTCAGCTCTCTGGTGCTGCCTGCTGGCAGTATCACTATACTGTCCTCATGTTTCACAAAAATAGTTTTGAGAGACGTTGTCAGTTTTTGTATGTTGCTTAAATCCTCCAAAGCGGTTGGCAGTAAACATCAGGTCACGGTACGCCACGGTAGGCCACGGAGGCAATGAGCTCGAGTTTAAAAAGAAAAAGCTTACAGCACCTGGTATTCCCAGGCGGTCTCCCATCCAAGTACTAACCAGGCCCGACCCTGCTTAGCTCCCGAGTTCAGACGAGATCGGGCGTGTTTTTTTTTTTTTTTTTCTTTTGGTGACACCCGTCACTACTTACAGCAACCTGGGCTTCTGAGGAGGTCTCCCATCCAAGTACTAACCAGGCCCGACCCTGCTTAGCTTCCGATATCAGACGAGATCGGGCGTGTTCAGGGTGGTATGGCCGTAAGCAATTAGTGCAGGCGCAAAACCAGGTTTTATACAGTAGCACATAAGGAGTGAGAAAGCGGCTGAGGCTTGACGTTACACTTTTACAAAAACAATCATTAGTTAGATATAAACGGCAGTAATTGATTCAGTAGGACTCCTTATCCATGTAAACGATCATTGTGACATCTGAATTCATTAATTATCTGAAATACACTGCGTGTGCGTGTGATGTTAAATGTTTGAACCAAGGTTAACGGTTAAAGTGTCAGAGAATGGGTGGTGATTTTTTGACGTCCTCCCATGATCTGAAGTGAGCGTGCATGTTTGTGTTGGTGAAAGTTTAAGAAATGTACAACTGTCGGTTCAGCTCTCTGGTGCTCCCTGCTGGCAGTATCACTATACTGTCCTCATGTTTCACAAAAACAGTTTTGAGAGACTTTGTCAGTTTTTGTATGTTGCTTAAATCCTCCAAAGCGGTTGGCAGTAAACATCAGGTCACGGTACACCACGGAGTCAATGAGCTCGAGTTGAAAAAGAAAAAGCTTACAGCACCTGGTATTCCCAGGCGGTCTCCCATCCAAGTACTAACCAGGCCCGACCCTGCTTAGCTTCCGAGATCAGACGAGATCGGGCGTGTTCAGGGTGGTATGGCCGTAAGCAATTAGTGCAGGCGCAAAACCAGGTTTTATACAGTAGCACATAAGGAGTGAGAAAGCTGCTGAGGCTCGACGTTACACTTTTACAAAAACAATCATTAGTTAGATATAAACGGCAGTAATTGATTCAGTAGGACTCCTTATCCATGTAAACGATCATTGTGACATCTGAATTCATTAATTATCTGAAATACACTGCGTGTGCGTGTGATGTTAAATGTTTGAACCAAGGTTAACGGTTAAAGTGTCAGAGAATGGGTGGTGATTTTTTGACGTCCTCCCATGATCTGAAGTGAGCGTGCGTGTTTGTGTTGGTGAAAGTTTAAGAAATGTACAACTGTCGTTTCAGCTCTCTGGTGCTCCCTGCTGGCAGTATCACTATACTGTCCTCATGTTTCACAAAAATAGTTTTGAGAGACGTTGTCAGTTTTTGTATGTTGCTTAAATCCTCCAAAGCGGTTGGCAGTAAACATCAGGTCACGGTACGCCACGGTAGGCCACGGAGGCAATGAGCTCGAGTTGAAAAAGAAAAAGCTTACAGCACCTGGTATTCCCAGGCGGTCTCCCATCCAAGTACTAACCAGGCCCGACCCTGCTTAGCTTCTGAGATCAGACGAGATCGGGCGTGTTCAGGGTGGTATGGCCGTAAGCAATTAGTGCAGGCGCAAAACCAGGTTTTATACAGTAGCACATAAGGAGTGAGAAAGCTGCTGAGGCTCGACGTTACACTTTTACAAAAACAATCATTAGTTAGATATAAACGGCAGTAATTGATTCAGTAGGACTCCTTATCCATGTAAACGATCATTGTGACATCTGAATTCATTAATTATCTGAAATACACTGCGTGTGCGTGTGATGTTAAATGTTTGAACCAAGGTTAACGGTTAAAGTGTCAGAGAATGGGTGGTGATTTTTTGACGTCCTCCCATGATCTGAAGTGAGCGTGCGTGTTTGTGTTGGTGAAAGTTTAAGAAATGTACAACTGTCGGTTCAGCTCTCTGGTGCTCCCTGCTGGCAGTATCACTATACTGTCCTCATGTTTCACAAAAATAGTTTTGAGAGACGTTGTCAGTTTTTGTATGTTGCTTAAATCCTCCAAAGCGGTTGGCAGTAAACATCAGGTCACGGTACGCCACGGTAGGCCACGGAGTCAATGAGCTCGAGTTGAAAAAGAAAAAGCTTACAGCACCTGGTATTCCCAGGCGGTCTCCCATCCAAGTACTAACCAGGCCCGACCCTGCTTAGCTTCCGAGATCAGACGAGATCGGGCGTGTTCAGGGTGGTATGGCCGTAAGCAATTAGTGCAGGCGCAAAACCAGGTTTTATACAGTAGCACATAAGGAGTGAGAAAGCTGCTGAGGCTCGACGTTACACTTTTACAAAAACAATCATTAGTTAGATATAAACGGCAGTAATTGATTCAGTAGGACTCCTTATCCATGTAAACGATCATTGTGACATCTGAATTCATTAATTATCTGAAATACACTGCGTGTGCGTGTGATGTTAAATGTTTGAACCAAGGTTAACGGTTAAAGTGTCAGAGAATGGGTGGTGATTTTTTGACGTCCTCCCATGATCTGAAGTGAGCGTGCGTGTTTGTGTTGGTGAAAGTTTAAGAAATGTACAACTGTCGGTTCAGCTCTCTGGTGCTCCCTGCTGGCAGTATCACTATACTGTCCTCATGTTTCACAAAAATAGTTTTGAGAGACGTTGTCAGTTTTTGTATGTTGCTTAAATCCTCCAAAGCGGTTGGCAGTAAACATCAGGTCACGGTACGCCACGGTAGGCCACGGAGTCAATGAGCTCGAGTTGAAAAAGAAAAAGCTTACAGCACCTGGTATTCCCAGGCGGTCTCCCATCCAAGTACTAACCAGGCCCGACCCTGCTTAGCTTCCGAGATCAGACGAGATCGGGCGTGTTCAGGGTGGTATGGCCGTAAGCAATTAGTGCAGGCGCAAAACCAGGTTTTATACAGTAGCACATAAGGAGTGAGAAAGCTGCTGAGGCTCGACGTTACACTTTTACAAAAACAATCATTAGTTAGATATAAACGGCAGTAATTGATTCAGTAGGACTCCTTATCCATGTAAACGATCATTGTGACATCTGAATTCATTAATTATCTGAAATACACTGCGTGTGCGTGTGATGTTAAATGTTTGAACCAAGGTTAACGGTTAAAGTGTCAGAGAATGGGTGGTGATTTTTTGACGTCCTCCCATGATCTGAAGTGAGCGTGCGTGTTTGTGTTGGTGAAAGTTTAAGAAATGTACAACTGTCGGTTCAGCTCTCTGGTGCTCCCTGCTGGCAGTATCACTATACTGTCCTCATGTTTCACAAAAATAGTTTTGAGAGACGTTGTCAGTTTTTGTATGTTGCTTAAATCCTCCAAAGCGGTTGGCAGTAAACATCAGGTCACGGTACGCCACGGTAGGCCACGGAGGCAATGAGCTCGAGTTGAAAAAGAAAAAGCTTACAGCACCTGGTATTCCCAGGCGGTCTCCCATCCAAGTACTAACCAGGCCCGACCCTGCTTAGCTTCCGAGATCAGACGAGATCGGGCGTGTTCAGGGTGGTATGGCCGTAAGCAATTAGTGCAGGCGCAAAACCAGGTTTTATACAGTAGCACATAAGGAGTGAGAAAGCTGCTGAGGCTCGACGTTACACTTTTACAAAAACAATCATTAGTTAGATATAAACGGCAGTAATTGATTCAGTAGGACTCCTTATCCATGTAAACGATCATTGTGACATCTGAATTCATTAATTATCTGAAATACACTGCGTGTGCGTGTGATGTTAAATGTTTGAACCAAGGTTAACGGTTAAAGTGTCAGAGAATGGGTGGTGATTTTTTGACGTCCTCCCATGATCTGAAGTGAGCGTGCGTGTTTGTGTTGGTGAAAGTTTAAGAAATGTACAACTGTCGGTTCAGCTCTCTGGTGCTCCCTGCTGGCAGTATCACTATACTGTCCTCATGTTTCACAAAAATAGTTTTGAGAGACGTTGTCAGTTTTTGTATGTTGCTTAAATCCTCCAAAGCGGTTGGCAGTAAACATCAGGTCACGGTACGCCACGGTAGGCCACGGAGTCAATGAGCTCGAGTTGAAAAAGAAAAAGCTTACAGCACCTGGTATTCCCAGGCGGTCTCCCATCCAAGTACTAACCAGGCCCGACCCTGCTTAGCTTCCGAGATCAGACGAGATCGGGCGTGTTCAGGGTGGTATGGCCGTAAGCAATTAGTGCAGGCGCAAAACCAGGTTTTATACAGTAGCACATAAGGAGTGAGAAAGCTGCTGAGGCTCGACGTTACACTCTTACAAAAACAATCATTAGTTAGATATAAACGGCAGTAATTGATTCAGTAGGACTCCTTATCCATGTAAACGATCATTGTGACATCTGAATTCATTAATTATCTGAAATACACTGCGTGTGCGTGTGATGTTAAATGTTTGAACCAAGGTTAACGGTTAAAGTGTCAGAGAATGGGTGGTGATTTTTTGACGTCCTCCCATGATCTGAAGTGAGCGTGCGTGTTTGTGTTGGTGAAAGTTTAAGAAATGTACAACTGTCGGTTCAGCTCTCTGGTGCTCCCTGCTGGCAGTATCACTATACTGTCCTCATGTTTCACAAAAATAGTTTTGAGAGACGTTGTCAGTTTTTGTATGTTGCTTAAATCCTCCAAAGCGGTTGGCAGTAAACATCAGGTCACGGTACGCCACGGTAGGCCACGGAGGCAATGAGCTCGAGTTGAAAAAGAAAAAGCTTACAGCACCTGGTATTCCCAGGCGGTCTCCCATCCAAGTACTAACCAGGCCCGACCCTGCTTAGCTTCCGAGATCAGACGAGATCGGGCGTGTTCAGGGTGGTATGGCCGTAAGCAATTAGTGCAGGCGCAAAACCAGGTTTTATACAGTAGCACATAAGGAGTGAGAAAGCTGCTGAGGCTCGACGTTACACTTTTACAAAAACAATCATTAGTTAGATATAAACGGCAGTAATTGATTCAGTAGGACTCCTTATCCATGTAAACGATCATTGTGACATCTGAATTCATTAATTATCTGAAATACACTGCGTGTGCGTGTGATGTTAAATGTTTGAACCAAGGTTAACGGTTAAAGTGTCAGAGAATGGGTGGTGATTTTTTGACGTCCTCCCATGATCTGAAGTGAGCGTGCGTGTTTGTGTTGGTGAAAGTTTAAGAAATGTACAACTGTCGGTTCAGCTCTCTGGTGCTCCCTGCTGGCAGTATCACTATACTGTCCTCATGTTTCACAAAAATAGTTTTGAGAGACGTTGTCAGTTTTTGTATGTTGCTTAAATCCTCCAAAGCGGTTGGCAGTAAACATCAGGTCACGGTACGCCACGGTAGGCCACGGAGGCAATGAGCTCGAGTTGAAAAAGAAAAAGCTTACAGCACCTGGTATTCCCAGGCGGTCTCCCATCCAAGTACTAACCAGGCCCGACCCTGCTTAGCTTCCGAGATCAGACGAGATCGGGCGTGTTCAGGGTGGTATGGCCGTAAGCAATTAGTGCAGGCGCAAAACCAGGTTTTATACAGTAGCACATAAGGAGTGAGAAAGCTGCTGAGGCTCGACGTTACACTTTACAAAAACAATCATTAGTTAGATATAAACGGCAGTAATTGATTCAGTAGGACTCCTTATCCATGTAAACGATCATTGTGACATCTGAATTCATTAATTATCTGAAATACACTGCGTGTGCGTGTGATGTTAAATGTTTGAACCAAGGTTAACGGTTAAAGTGTCAGAGAATGGGTGGTGATTTTTTGACGTCCTCCCATGATCTGAAGTGAGCGTGCGTGTTTGTGTTGGTGAAAGTTTAAGAAATGTACAACTGTCGGTTCAGCTCTCTGGTGCTCCCTGCTGGCAGTATCACTATACTGTCCTCATGTTTCACAAAAATAGTTTTGAGAGACGTTGTCAGTTTTTGTATGTTGCTTAAATCCTCCAAAGCGGTTGGCAGTAAACATCAGGTCACGGTACGCCACGGTAGGCCACGGAGTCAATGAGCTCGAGTTGAAAAAGAAAAAGCTTACAGCACCTGGTATTCCCAGGCGGTCTCCCATCCAAGTACTAACCAGGCCCGACCCTGCTTAGCTTCCGAGATCAGACGAGATCGGGCGTGTTCAGGGTGGTATGGCCGTAAGCAATTAGTGCAGGCGCAAAACCAGGTTTTATACAGTAGCACATAAGGAGTGAGAAAGCTGCTGAGGCTCGACGTTACACTCTTACAAAAACAATCATTAGTTAGATATAAACGGCAGTAATTGATTCAGTAGGACTCCTTATCCATGTAAACGATCATTGTGACATCTGAATTCATTAATTATCTGAAATACACTGCGTGTGCGTGTGATGTTAAATGTTTGAACCAAGGTTAACGGTTAAAGTGTCAGAGAATGGGTGGTGATTTTTTGACGTCCTCCCATGATCTGAAGTGAGCGTGCGTGTTTGTGTTGGTGAAAGTTTAAGAAATGTACAACTGTCGGTTCAGCTCTCTGGTGCTCCCTGCTGGCAGTATCACTATACTGTCCTCATGTTTCACAAAAATAGTTTTGAGAGACGTTGTCAGTTTTTGTATGTTGCTTAAATCCTCCAAAGCGGTTGGCAGTAAACATCAGGTCACGGTACGCCACGGTAGGCCACGGAGTCAATGAGCTCGAGTTGAAAAAGAAAAAGCTTACAGCACCTGGTATTCCCAGGCGGTCTCCCATCCAAGTACTAACCAGGCCCGACCCTGCTTAGCTTCCGAGATCAGACGAGATCGGGCGTGTTCAGGGTGGTATGGCCGTAAGCAATTAGTGCAGGCGCAAAACCAGGTTTTATACAGTAGCACATAAGGAGTGAGAAAGCTGCTGAGGCTCGACGTTACACTTTTACAAAAACAATCATTAGTTAGATATAAACGGCAGTAATTGATTCAGTAGGACTCCTTATCCATGTAAACGATCATTGTGACATCTGAATTCATTAATTATCTGAAATACACTGCGTGTGCGTGTGATGTTAAATGTTTGAACCAAGGTTAACGGTTAAAGTGTCAGAGAATGGGTGGTGATTTTTTGACGTCCTCCCATGATCTGAAGTGAGCGTGCGTGTTTGTGTTGGTGAAAGTTTAAGAAATGTACAACTGTCGGTTCAGCTCTCTGGTGCTCCCTGCTGGCAGTATCACTATACTGTCCTCATGTTTCACAAAAATAGTTTTGAGAGACGTTGTCAGTTTTTGTATGTTGCTTAAATCCTCCAAAGCGGTTGGCAGTAAACATCAGGTCACGGTACGCCACGGTAGGCCACGGAGTCAATGAGCTCGAGTTGAAAAAGAAAAAGCTTACAGCACCTGGTATTCCCAGGCGGTCTCCCATCCAAGTACTAACCAGGCCCGACCCTGCTTAGCTTCCGAGATCAGACGAGATCGGGCGTGTTCAGGGTGGTATGGCCGTAAGCAATTAGTGCAGGCGCAAAACCAGGTTTTATACAGTAGCACATAAGGAGTGAGAAAGCTGCTGAGGCTCGACGTTACACTTTTACAAAAACAATCATTAGTTAGATATAAACGGCAGTAATTGATTCAGTAGGACTCCTTATCCATGTAAACGATCATTGTGACATCTGAATTCATTAATTATCTGAAATACACTGCGTGTGCGTGTGATGTTAAATGTTTGAACCAAGGTTAACGGTTAAAGTGTCAGAGAATGGGTGGTGATTTTTTGACGTCCTCCCATGATCTGAAGTGAGCGTGCGTGTTTGTGTTGGTGAAAGTTTAAGAAATGTACAACTGTCGGTTCAGCTCTCTGGTGCTCCCTGCTGGCAGTATCACTATACTGTCCTCATGTTTCACAAAAATAGTTTTGAGAGACGTTGTCAGTTTTTGTATGTTGCTTAAATCCTCCAAAGCGGTTGGCAGTAAACATCAGGTCACGGTACGCCACGGTAGGCCACGGAGGCAATGAGCTCGAGTTGAAAAAGAAAAAGCTTACAGCACCTGGTATTCCCAGGCGGTCTCCCATCCAAGTACTAACCAGGCCCGACCCTGCTTAGCTTCCGAGATCAGACGAGATCGGGCGTGTTCAGGGTGGTATGGCCGTAAGCAATTAGTGCAGGCGCAAAACCAGGTTTTATACAGTAGCACATAAGGAGTGAGAAAGCTGCTGAGGCTCGACGTTACACTTTACAAAAACAATCATTAGTTAGATATAAACGGCAGTAATTGATTCAGTAGGACTCCTTATCCATGTAAACGATCATTGTGACATCTGAATTCATTAATTATCTGAAATACACTGCGTGTGCGTGTGATGTTAAATGTTTGAACCAAGGTTAACGGTTAAAGTGTCAGAGAATGGGTGGTGATTTTTTGACGTCCTCCCATGATCTGAAGTGAGCGTGCGTGTTTGTGTTGGTGAAAGTTTAAGAAATGTACAACTGTCGGTTCAGCTCTCTGGTGCTCCCTGCTGGCAGTATCACTATACTGTCCTCATGTTTCACAAAAATAGTTTTGAGAGACGTTGTCAGTTTTTGTATGTTGCTTAAATCCTCCAAAGCGGTTGGCAGTAAACATCAGGTCACGGTACGCCACGGTAGGCCACGGAGGCAATGAGCTCGAGTTGAAAAAGAAAAAGCTTACAGCACCTGGTATTCCCAGGCGGTCTCCCATCCAAGTACTAACCAGGCCCGACCCTGCTTAGCTTCCGAGATCAGACGAGATCGGGCGTGTTCAGGGTGGTATGGCCGTAAGCAATTAGTGCAGGCGCAAAACCAGGTTTTATACAGTAGCACATAAGGAGTGAGAAAGCTGCTGAGGCTCGACGTTACACTTTACAAAAACAATCATTAGTTAGATATAAACGGCAGTAATTGATTCAGTAGGACTCCTTATCCATGTAAACGATCATTGTGACATCTGAATTCATTAATTATCTGAAATACACTGCGTGTGCGTGTGATGTTAAATGTTTGAACCAAGGTTAACGGTTAAAGTGTCAGAGAATGGGTGGTGATTTTTTGACGTCCTCCCATGATCTGAAGTGAGCGTGCGTGTTTGTGTTGGTGAAAGTTTAAGAAATGTACAACTGTCGGTTCAGCTCTCTGGTGCTCCCTGCTGGCAGTATCACTATACTGTCCTCATGTTTCACAAAAATAGTTTTGAGAGACGTTGTCAGTTTTTGTATGTTGCTTAAATCCTCCAAAGCGGTTGGCAGTAAACATCAGGTCACGGTACGCCACGGTAGGCCACGGAGTCAATGAGCTCGAGTTGAAAAAGAAAAAGCTTACAGCACCTGGTATTCCCAGGCGGTCTCCCATCCAAGTACTAACCAGGCCCGACCCTGCTTAGCTTCCGAGATCAGACGAGATCGGGCGTGTTCAGGGTGGTATGGCCGTAAGCAATTAGTGCAGGCGCAAAACCAGGTTTTATACAGTAGCACATAAGGAGTGAGAAAGCTGCTGAGGCTCGACGTTACACTTTTACAAAAACAATCATTAGTTAGATATAAACGGCAGTAATTGATTCAGTAGGACTCCTTATCCATGTAAACGATCATTGTGACATCTGAATTCATTAATTATCTGAAATACACTGCGTGTGCGTGTGATGTTAAATGTTTGAACCAAGGTTAACGGTTAAAGTGTCAGAGAATGGGTGGTGATTTTTTGACGTCCTCCCATGATCTGAAGTGAGCGTGCGTGTTTGTGTTGGTGAAAGTTTAAGAAATGTACAACTGTCGGTTCAGCTCTCTGGTGCTCCCTGCTGGCAGTATCACTATACTGTCCTCATGTTTCACAAAAATAGTTTTGAGAGACGTTGTCAGTTTTTGTATGTTGCTTAAATCCTCCAAAGCGGTTGGCAGTAAACATCAGGTCACGGTACGCCACGGTAGGCCACGGAGTCAATGAGCTCGAGTTGAAAAAGAAAAAGCTTACAGCACCTGGTATTCCCAGGCGGTCTCCCATCCAAGTACTAACCAGGCCCGACCCTGCTTAGCTTCCGAGATCAGACGAGATCGGGCGTGTTCAGGGTGGTATGGCCGTAAGCAATTAGTGCAGGCGCAAAACCAGGTTTTATACAGTAGCACATAAGGAGTGAGAAAGCTGCTGAGGCTCGACGTTACACTTTTACAAAAACAATCATTAGTTAGATATAAACGGCAGTAATTGATTCAGTAGGACTCCTTATCCATGTAAACGATCATTGTGACATCTGAATTCATTAATTATCTGAAATACACTGCGTGTGCGTGTGATGTTAAATGTTTGAACCAAGGTTAACGGTTAAAGTGTCAGAGAATGGGTGGTGATTTTTTGACGTCCTCCCATGATCTGAAGTGAGCGTGCGTGTTTGTGTTGGTGAAAGTTTAAGAAATGTACAACTGTCGGTTCAGCTCTCTGGTGCTCCCTGCTGGCAGTATCACTATACTGTCCTCATGTTTCACAAAAATAGTTTTGAGAGACGTTGTCAGTTTTTGTATGTTGCTTAAATCCTCCAAAGCGGTTGGCAGTAAACATCAGGTCACGGTACGCCACGGTAGGCCACGGAGGCAATGAGCTCGAGTTGAAAAAGAAAAAGCTTACAGCACCTGGTATTCCCAGGCGGTCTCCCATCCAAGTACTAACCAGGCCCGACCCTGCTTAGCTTCCGAGATCAGACGAGATCGGGCGTGTTCAGGGTGGTATGGCCGTAAGCAATTAGTGCAGGCGCAAAACCAGGTTTTATACAGTAGCACATAAGGAGTGAGAAAGCTGCTGAGGCTCGACGTTACACTTTTACAAAAACAATCATTAGTTAGATATAAACGGCAGTAATTGATTCAGTAGGACTCCTTATCCATGTAAACGATCATTGTGACATCTGAATTCATTAATTATCTGAAATACACTGCGTGTGCGTGTGATGTTAAATGTTTGAACCAAGGTTAACGGTTAAAGTGTCAGAGAATGGGTGGTGATTTTTTGACGTCCTCCCATGATCTGAAGTGAGCGTGCGTGTTTGTGTTGGTGAAAGTTTAAGAAATGTACAACTGTCGGTTCAGCTCTCTGGTGCTCCCTGCTGGCAGTATCACTATACTGTCCTCATGTTTCACAAAAATAGTTTTGAGAGACGTTGTCAGTTTTTGTATGTTGCTTAAATCCTCCAAAGCGGTTGGCAGTAAACATCAGGTCACGGTACGCCACGGTAGGCCACGGAGTCAATGAGCTCGAGTTGAAAAAGAAAAAGCTTACAGCACCTGGTATTCCCAGGCGGTCTCCCATCCAAGTACTAACCAGGCCCGACCCTGCTTAGCTTCCGAGATCAGACGAGATCGGGCGTGTTCAGGGTGGTATGGCCGTAAGCAATTAGTGCAGGCGCAAAACCAGGTTTTATACAGTAGCACATAAGGAGTGAGAAAGCTGCTGAGGCTCGACGTTACACTTTTACAAAAACAATCATTAGTTAGATATAAACGGCAGTAATTGATTCAGTAGGACTCCTTATCCATGTAAACGATCATTGTGACATCTGAATTCATTAATTATCTGAAATACACTGCGTGTGCGTGTGATGTTAAATGTTTGAACCAAGGTTAACGGTTAAAGTGTCAGAGAATGGGTGGTGATTTTTTGACGTCCTCCCATGATCTGAAGTGAGCGTGCGTGTTTGTGTTGGTGAAAGTTTAAGAAATGTACAACTGTCGGTTCAGCTCTCTGGTGCTCCCTGCTGGCAGTATCACTATACTGTCCTCATGTTTCACAAAAATAGTTTTGAGAGACGTTGTCAGTTTTTGTATGTTGCTTAAATCCTCCAAAGCGGTTGGCAGTAAACATCAGGTCACGGTACGCCACGGTAGGCCACGGAGTCAATGAGCTCGAGTTGAAAAAGAAAAAGCTTACAGCACCTGGTATTCCCAGGCGGTCTCCCATCCAAGTACTAACCAGGCCCGACCCTGCTTAGCTTCCGAGATCAGACGAGATCGGGCGTGTTCAGGGTGGTATGGCCGTAAGCAATTAGTGCAGGCGCAAAACCAGGTTTTATACAGTAGCACATAAGGAGTGAGAAAGCTGCTGAGGCTCGACGTTACACTTTTACAAAAACAATCATTAGTTAGATATAAACGGCAGTAATTGATTCAGTAGGACTCCTTATCCATGTAAACGATCATTGTGACATCTGAATTCATTAATTATCTGAAATACACTGCGTGTGCGTGTGATGTTAAATGTTTGAACCAAGGTTAACGGTTAAAGTGTCAGAGAATGGGTGGTGATTTTTTGACGTCCTCCCATGATCTGAAGTGAGCGTGCGTGTTTGTGTTGGTGAAAGTTTAAGAAATGTACAACTGTCGGTTCAGCTCTCTGGTGCTCCCTGCTGGCAGTATCACTATACTGTCCTCATGTTTCACAAAAATAGTTTTGAGAGACGTTGTCAGTTTTTGTATGTTGCTTAAATCCTCCAAAGCGGTTGGCAGTAAACATCAGGTCACGGTACGCCACGGTAGGCCACGGAGGCAATGAGCTCGAGTTGAAAAAGAAAAAGCTTACAGCACCTGGTATTCCCAGGCGGTCTCCCATCCAAGTACTAACCAGGCCCGACCCTGCTTAGCTTCCGAGATCAGACGAGATCGGGCGTGTTCAGGGTGGTATGGCCGTAAGCAATTAGTGCAGGCGCAAAACCAGGTTTTATACAGTAGCACATAAGGAGTGAGAAAGCTGCTGAGGCTCGACGTTACACTTTACAAAAACAATCATTAGTTAGATATAAACGGCAGTAATTGATTCAGTAGGACTCCTTATCCATGTAAACGATCATTGTGACATCTGAATTCATTAATTATCTGAAATACACTGCGTGTGCGTGTGATGTTAAATGTTTGAACCAAGGTTAACGGTTAAAGTGTCAGAGAATGGGTGGTGATTTTTTGACGTCCTCCCATGATCTGAAGTGAGCGTGCGTGTTTGTGTTGGTGAAAGTTTAAGAAATGTACAACTGTCGGTTCAGCTCTCTGGTGCTCCCTGCTGGCAGTATCACTATACTGTCCTCATGTTTCACAAAAATAGTTTTGAGAGACGTTGTCAGTTTTTGTATGTTGCTTAAATCCTCCAAAGCGGTTGGCAGTAAACATCAGGTCACGGTACGCCACGGTAGGCCACGGAGTCAATGAGCTCGAGTTGAAAAAGAAAAAGCTTACAGCACCTGGTATTCCCAGGCGGTCTCCCATCCAAGTACTAACCAGGCCCGACCCTGCTTAGCTTCCGAGATCAGACGAGATCGGGCGTGTTCAGGGTGGTATGGCCGTAAGCAATTAGTGCAGGCGCAAAACCAGGTTTTATACAGTAGCACATAAGGAGTGAGAAAGCTGCTGAGGCTCGACGTTACACTTTTACAAAAACAATCATTAGTTAGATATAAACGGCAGTAATTGATTCAGTAGGACTCCTTATCCATGTAAACGATCATTGTGACATCTGAATTCATTAATTATCTGAAATACACTGCGTGTGCGTGTGATGTTAAATGTTTGAACCAAGGTTAACGGTTAAAGTGTCAGAGAATGGGTGGTGATTTTTTGACGTCCTCCCATGATCTGAAGTGAGCGTGCGTGTTTGTGTTGGTGAAAGTTTAAGAAATGTACAACTGTCGGTTCAGCTCTCTGGTGCTCCCTGCTGGCAGTATCACTATACTGTCCTCATGTTTCACAAAAATAGTTTTGAGAGACGTTGTCAGTTTTTGTATGTTGCTTAAATCCTCCAAAGCGGTTGGCAGTAAACATCAGGTCACGGTACGCCACGGTAGGCCACGGAGTCAATGAGCTCGAGTTGAAAAAGAAAAAGCTTACAGCACCTGGTATTCCCAGGCGGTCTCCCATCCAAGTACTAACCAGGCCCGACCCTGCTTAGCTTCCGAGATCAGACGAGATCGGGCGTGTTCAGGGTGGTATGGCCGTAAGCAATTAGTGCAGGCGCAAAACCAGGTTTTATACAGTAGCACATAAGGAGTGAGAAAGCTGCTGAGGCTCGACGTTACACTTTTACAAAAACAATCATTAGTTAGATATAAACGGCAGTAATTGATTCAGTAGGACTCCTTATCCATGTAAACGATCATTGTGACATCTGAATTCATTAATTATCTGAAATACACTGCGTGTGCGTGTGATGTTAAATGTTTGAACCAAGGTTAACGGTTAAAGTGTCAGAGAATGGGTGGTGATTTTTTGACGTCCTCCCATGATCTGAAGTGAGCGTGCGTGTTTGTGTTGGTGAAAGTTTAAGAAATGTACAACTGTCGGTTCAGCTCTCTGGTGCTCCCTGCTGGCAGTATCACTATACTGTCCTCATGTTTCACAAAAATAGTTTTGAGAGACGTTGTCAGTTTTTGTATGTTGCTTAAATCCTCCAAAGCGGTTGGCAGTAAACATCAGGTCACGGTACGCCACGGTAGGCCACGGAGTCAATGAGCTCGAGTTGAAAAAGAAAAAGCTTACAGCACCTGGTATTCCCAGGCGGTCTCCCATCCAAGTACTAACCAGGCCCGACCCTGCTTAGCTTCCGAGATCAGACGAGATCGGGCGTGTTCAGGGTGGTATGGCCGTAAGCAATTAGTGCAGGCGCAAAACCAGGTTTTATACAGTAGCACATAAGGAGTGAGAAAGCTGCTGAGGCTCGACGTTACACTCTTACAAAAACAATCATTAGTTAGATATAAACGGCAGTAATTGATTCAGTAGGACTCCTTATCCATGTAAACGATCATTGTGACATCTGAATTCATTAATTATCTGAAATACACTGCGTGTGCGTGTGATGTTAAATGTTTGAACCAAGGTTAACGGTTAAAGTGTCAGAGAATGGGTGGTGATTTTTTGACGTCCTCCCATGATCTGAAGTGAGCGTGCGTGTTTGTGTTGGTGAAAGTTTAAGAAATGTACAACTGTCGGTTCAGCTCTCTGGTGCTCCCTGCTGGCAGTATCACTATACTGTCCTCATGTTTCACAAAAATAGTTTTGAGAGACGTTGTCAGTTTTTGTATGTTGCTTAAATCCTCCAAAGCGGTTGGCAGTAAACATCAGGTCACGGTACGCCACGGTAGGCCACGGAGTCAATGAGCTCGAGTTGAAAAAGAAAAAGCTTACAGCACCTGGTATTCCCAGGCGGTCTCCCATCCAAGTACTAACCAGGCCCGACCCTGCTTAGCTTCCGAGATCAGACGAGATCGGGCGTGTTCAGGGTGGTATGGCCGTAAGCAATTAGTGCAGGCGCAAAACCAGGTTTTATACAGTAGCACATAAGGAGTGAGAAAGCTGCTGAGGCTCGACGTTACACTCTTACAAAAACAATCATTAGTTAGATATAAACGGCAGTAATTGATTCAGTAGGACTCCTTATCCATGTAAACGATCATTGTGACATCTGAATTCATTAATTATCTGAAATACACTGCGTGTGCGTGTGATGTTAAATGTTTGAACCAAGGTTAACGGTTAAAGTGTCAGAGAATGGGTGGTGATTTTTTGACGTCCTCCCATGATCTGAAGTGAGCGTGCGTGTTTGTGTTGGTGAAAGTTTAAGAAATGTACAACTGTCGGTTCAGCTCTCTGGTGCTCCCTGCTGGCAGTATCACTATACTGTCCTCATGTTTCACAAAAATAGTTTTGAGAGACGTTGTCAGTTTTTGTATGTTGCTTAAATCCTCCAAAGCGGTTGGCAGTAAACATCAGGTCACGGTACGCCACGTTAGGCCACGGAGTCAATGAGCTCGAGTTGAAAAAGAAAAAGCTTACAGCACCTGGTATTCCCAGGCGGTCTCCCATCCAAGTACTAACCAGGCCCGACCCTGCTTAGCTTCCGAGATCAGACGAGATCGGGCGTGTTCAGGGTGGTATGGCCGTAAGCAATTAGTGCAGGCGCAAAACCAGGTTTTATACAGTAGCACATAAGGAGTGAGAAAGCTGCTGAGGCTCGACGTTACACTTTTACAAAAACAATCATTAGTTAGATATAAACGGCAGTAATTGATTCAGTAGGACTCCTTATCCATGTAAACGATCATTGTGACATCTGAATTCATTAATTATCTGAAATACACTGCGTGTGCGTGTGATGTTAAATGTTTGAACCAAGGTTAACGGTTAAAGTGTCAGAGAATGGGTGGTGATTTTTTGACGTCCTCCCATGATCTGAAGTGAGCGTGCGTGTTTGTGTTGGTGAAAGTTTAAGAAATGTACAACTGTCGGTTCAGCTCTCTGGTGCTCCCTGCTGGCAGTATCACTATACTGTCCTCATGTTTCACAAAAATAGTTTTGAGAGACGTTGTCAGTTTTTGTATGTTGCTTAAATCCTCCAAAGCGGTTGGCAGTAAACATCAGGTCACGGTACGCCACGGTAGGCCACGGAGTCAATGAGCTCGAGTTGAAAAAGAAAAAGCTTACAGCACCTGGTATTCCCAGGCGGTCTCCCATCCAAGTACTAACCAGGCCCGACCCTGCTTAGCTTCCGAGATCAGACGAGATCGGGCGTGTTCAGGGTGGTATGGCCGTAAGCAATTAGTGCAGGCGCAAAACCAGGTTTTATACAGTAGCACATAAGGAGTGAGAAAGCTGCTGAGGCTCGACGTTACACTCTTTACAAAAACAATCATTAGTTAGATATAAACGGCAGTAATTGATTCAGTAGGACTCCTTATCCATGTAAACGATCATTGTGACATCTGAATTCATTAATTATCTGAAATACACTGCGTGTGCGTGTGATGTTAAATGTTTGAACCAAGGTTAACGGTTAAAGTGTCAGAGAATGGGTGGTGATTTTTTGACGTCCTCCCATGATCTGAAGTGAGCGTGCGTGTTTGTGTTGGTGAAAGTTTAAGAAATGTACAACTGTCGGTTCAGCTCTCTGGTGCTCCCTGCTGGCAGTATCACTATACTGTCCTCATGTTTCACAAAAATAGTTTTGAGAGACGTTGTCAGTTTTTGTATGTTGCTTAAATCCTCCAAAGCGGTTGGCAGTAAACATCAGGTCACGGTACGCCACGGTAGGCCACGGAGTCAATGAGCTCGAGTTGAAAAAGAAAAAGCTTACAGCACCTGGTATTCCCAGGCGGTCTCCCATCCAAGTACTAACCAGGCCCGACCCTGCTTAGCTTCCGAGATCAGACGAGATCGGGCGTGTTCAGGGTGGTATGGCCGTAAGCAATTAGTGCAGGCGCAAAACCAGGTTTTATACAGTAGCACATAAGGAGTGAGAAAGCTGCTGAGGCTCGACGTTACACTCTTACAAAAACAATCATTAGTTAGATATAAACGGCAGTAATTGATTCAGTAGGACTCCTTATCCATGTAAACGATCATTGTGACATCTGAATTCATTAATTATCTGAAATACACTGCGTGTGCGTGTGATGTTAAATGTTTGAACCAAGGTTAACGGTTAAAGTGTCAGAGAATGGTGGTGATTTTTTGACGTCCTCCCATGATCTGAAGTGAGCGTGCGTGTTTGTGTTGGTGAAAGTTTAAGAAATGTACAACTGTCGGTTCAGCTCTCTGGTGCTCCCTGCTGGCAGTATCACTATACTGTCCTCATGTTTCACAAAAATAGTTTTGAGAGACGTTGTCAGTTTTTGTATGTTGCTTAAATCCTCCAAAGCGGTTGGCAGTAAACATCAGGTCACGGTACGCCACGGTAGGCCACGGAGTCAATGAGCTCGAGTTGAAAAAGAAAAAGCTTACAGCACCTGGTATTCCCAGGCGGTCTCCCATCCAAGTACTAACCAGGCCCGACCCTGCTTAGCTTCCGAGATCAGACGAGATCGGGCGTGTTCAGGGTGGTATGGCCGTAAGCAATTAGTGCAGGCGCAAAACCAGGTTTTATACAGTAGCACATAAGGAGTGAGAAAGCTGCTGAGGCTCGACGTTACACTTTTACAAAAACAATCATTAGTTAGATATAACGGCAGTAATTGATTCAGTAGGACTCCTTATCCATGTAAACGATCATTGTGACATCTGAATTCATTAATTATCTGAAATACACTGCGTGTGCGTGTGATGTTAAATGTTTGAACCAAGGTTAACGGTTAAAGTGTCAGAGAATGGGTGGTGATTTTTTGACGTCCTCCCATGATCTGAAGTGAGCGTGCGTGTTTGTGTTGGTGAAAGTTTAAGAAATGTACAACTGTCGGTTCAGCTCTCTGGTGCTCCCTGCTGGCAGTATCACTATACTGTCCTCATGTTTCACAAAAATAGTTTTGAGAGACGTTGTCAGTTTTTGTATGTTGCTTAAATCCTCCAAAGCGGTTGGCAGTAAACATCAGGTCACGGTACGCCACGGTAGGCCACGGAGTCAATGAGCTCGAGTTGAAAAAGAAAAAGCTTACAGCACCTGGTATTCCCAGGCGGTCTCCCATCCAAGTACTAACCGGGCCCGACCCTGCTTAGCTTCCGAGATCAGACGAGATCGGGCGTGTTCAGGGTGGTATGGCCGTAAGCAATTAGTGCAGGCGCAAAACCAGGTTTTATACAGTAGCACATAAGGAGTGAGAAAGCTGCTGAGGCTCGACGTTACACTTTTACAAAAACAATCATTAGTTAGATATAAACGGCAGTAATTGATTCAGTAGGACTCCTTATCCATGTAAACGATCATTGTGACATCTGAATTCATTAATTATCTGAAATACACTGCGTGTGCGTGTGATGTTAAATGTTTGAACCAAGGTTAACGGTTAAAGTGTCAGAGAATGGGTGGTGATTTTTGACGTCCTCCCATGATCTGAAGTGAGCGTGCGTGTTTGTGTTGGTGAAGTTTAAGAAATGTACAACTGTCGGTTCAGCTCTCTGGTGCTCCCTGCTGGCAGTATCACTATACTGTCCTCATGTTTCACAAAAATAGTTTTGAGAGACGTTGTCAGTTTTTGTATGTTGCTTAAATCCTCCAAAGCGGTTGGCAGTAAACATCAGGTCACGGTACGCCACGGTAGGCCACGGAGGCAATGAGCTCGAGTTGAAAAAGAAAAAGCTTACAGCACCTGGTATTCCCAGGCGGTCTCCCATCCAAGTACTAACCAGGCCCGACCCTGCTTAGCTTCCGAGATCAGACGAGATCGGGCGTGTTCAGGGTGGTATGGCCGTAGCAATTAGTGCAGGCGCAAAACCAGGTTTTATACAGTAGCACATAAGGAGTGAGAAAAGCTGCTGAGGCTCGACGTTACACTTTTACAAAAACAATCATTAGTTAGATATAACGGCAGTAATTGATTCAGTAGGACTCCTTATCCATGTAAACGATCATTGTGACATCTGAATTCATTAATTATCTGAAATACACTGCGTGTGCGTGTGATGTTAAATGTTTGAACCAAGGTTAACGGTTAAAGTGTCAGAGAATGGGTGGTGATTTTTTGACGTCCTCCCATGATCTGAAGTGAGCGTGCGTGTTTGTGTTGGTGAAAGTTTAAGAAATGTACAACTGTCGGTTCAGCTCTCTGGTGCTCCCTGCTGGCAGTATCACTATACTGTCCTCATGTTTCACAAAAATAGTTTTGAGAGACGTTGTCAGTTTTTGTATGTTGCTTAAATCCTCCAAAGCGGTTGGCAGTAACCATCAGGTCACGGTACGCCACGGTAGGCCACGGAGGCAATGAGCTCGAGTTGAAAAAGAAAAAAGCTTACAGCACCTGGTATTCCCAGGCGGGTCTCCCATCCAAGTACTACCAGGCCCGACCCTGCTTAGCTTCCGAGATCAGACGAGATTCGGGAGTGTTCAAGGTGGTATGGCCGTAAGCAATAGTGCCGGCGCAAAACCAGTTTTATACAGTAGCACATAAGGAGTGAGAAGCTGCTGAGGCTCGACGTTACACTCTTACCAAAACAATCTTAGTTAGGATATAAACGGCAGTAATTGATTCAGTAGGACTCCTTATCCATGAAACGATCATTGTGACATCTGAATTCATTATTATCTGAAATACACTGCGTGTGCGTGTGATGTTAAATGTTTGAACCAAGGTTAACGGTTAAAGTGTCAGAGAATGGGTGGTGATTTTTTGACGTCCTCCCATGAGCTGAAGTGAGCGTGCGTGTTTGTGTTGGTGAAAGTTTAAGAAATGTACAACTGTCGTTCAGCTCTCTGGTGCTCCCTGCTGGCAGTATCACTATACTGTCCTCATGTTTCACAAAAATAGTTTTGAGAGACGTTGTCAGTTTTTGTATGTTGCTTAAATCCTCCAAAGCGGTTGGCAGTAAACATCAGGTCACGGTACGCCACGGTAGGCCACGAGGCAATGAGCTCGAGTTGAAAAAGAAAAAGCGTACAGCACCTGGTATTCCCAGGCGGTCTCCCATCCAAGTACTAACCAGGCCCGACCCTGCTTAGCGGC
>NC_079423.1:11056346-11112213 GCF_026213295.1 Gadus chalcogrammus | reverse complement strand
GAAAAAGAAAATGCTTACAGCACCTGGTATTCCCAGGCGGTCTCCCATCCAAGTACTAACCAGGCCCGACCCTGCTTAGCTTCCGAGATCAGACGAGATCGGGCGTGTTCAGGGTGGTATGGCCGTAAGCAATTAGTGCAGGCGCAAACCCAGGTTTTATACAGTAGCACATAAGGAGTGAGAAAGCTGCTGAGGCTCGACGTTACACTCTTTACAAAAACAATCATTAGTTAGATATAAACGGCAGTAATTGATTCAGTAGGACTCCTTATCCATGTAAACGATCATTGTGACATCTGAATTCATTAATTATCTGAAATACACTGCGTGTGCGTGTGATGTTAAATGTTTGAACCAAGGTTAACGGTTAAAGTGTCAGAGAATGGGTGGTGATTTTTTGACGTCCTCCCATGATCTGAAGTGAGCGTGCGTGTTTGTGTTGGTGAAAGTTTAAGAAATGTACAACTGTCGGTTCAGCTCTCTGGTGCTCCCTGCTGGCAGTATCACTATACTGTCCTCATGTTTCACAAAAATAGTTTTGAGAGACGTTGTCAGTTTTTGTATGTTGCTTAAATCCTCCAAAGCGGTTGGCAGTAAACATCAGGTCACGGTACGCCACGGTAGGCCACGGAGTCAATGAGCTCGAGTTGAAAAAGAAAAAGCTTACAGCACCTGGTATTCCCAGGCGGTCTCCCATCCAAGTACTAACCAGGCCCGACCCTGCTTAGCTTTCCGAGATCAGACGAGATCGGGCGTGTTCAGGGTGGTATGGCCGTAAGCAATTAGTGCAGGCGCAAAACCAGGTTTTATACAGTAGCACATAAGGAGTGAGAAAGCTGCTGAGGCTCGACGTTACACTTTACAAAAACAATCATTAGTTAGATATAAACGGCAGTAATTGATTCAGTAGGACTCCTTATCCATGTAAACGATCATTGTGACATCTGAATTCATTAATTATCTGAAATACACTGCGTGTGCGTGTGATGTTAAATGTTTGAACCAAGGTTAACGGTTAAAGTGTCAGAGAATGGGTGGTGATTTTTTGACGTCCTCCCATGATCTGAAGTGAGCGTGCGTGTTTGTGTTGGTGAAAGTTTAAGAAATGTACAACTGTCGTTTCAGCTCTCTGGTGCTCCCTGCTGGCAGTATCACTATACTGTCCTCATGTTTCACAAAAATAGTTTTGAGAGACGTTGTCAGTTTTTGTATGTTGCTTAAATCCTCCAAAGCGGTTGGCAGTAAACATCAGGTCACGGTACGCCACGGTAGGCCACGGAGTCAATGAGCTCGAGTTGAAAAAGAAAAAGCTTACAGCACCTGGTATTCCCAGGCGGTCTCCCATCCAAGTACTAACCAGGCCCGACCCTGCTTAGCTTCCGAGATCAGACGAGATCGGGCGTGTTCAGGGTGGTATGGCCGTAAGCAATTAGTGCAGGCGCAAAACCAGGTTTTATACAGTAGCACATAAGGAGTGAGAAAGCTGCTGAGGCTCGACGTTACACTCTTACAAAAACAATCATTAGTTAGATATAAACGGCAGTAATTGATTCAGTAGGACTCCTTATCCATGTAAACGATCATTGTGACATCTGAATTCATTAATTATCTGAAATACACTGCGTGTGCGTGTGATGTTAAATGTTTGAACCAAGGTTAACGGTTAAAGTGTCAGAGAATGGGTGGTGATTTTTTGACGTCCTCCCATGATCTGAAGTGAGCGTGCGTGTTTGTGTTGGTGAAAGTTTAAGAAATGTACAACTGTCGGTTCAGCTCTCTGGTGCTCCCTGCTGGCAGTATCACTATACTGTCCTCATGTTTCACAAAAATAGTTTTGAGAGACGTTGTCAGTTTTTGTATGTTGCTTAAATCCTCCAAAGCGGTTGGCAGTAAACATCAGGTCACGGTACGCCACGGTAGGCCACGGAGTCAATGAGCTCGAGTTGAAAAAGAAAAGCTTACAGCACCTGGTATTCCCAGGCGGTCTCCCATCCAAGTACTAACCAGGCCCGACCCTGCTTAGCTTCCGAGATCAGACGAGATCGGGCGTGTTCAGGGTGGTATGGCCGTAAGCAATTAGTGCAGGCGCAAAACCAGGTTTTATACAGTAGCACATAAGGAGTGAGAAAGCTGCTGAGGCTCGACGTTACACTTTTACAAAAACAATCATTAGTTAGATATAAACGGCAGTAATTGATTCAGTAGGACTCCTTATCCATGTAAACGATCATTGTGACATCTGAATTCATTAATTATCTGAAATACACTGCGTGTGCGTGTGATGTTAAATGTTTGAACCAAGGTTAACGGTTAAAGTGTCAGAGAATGGGTGGTGATTTTTTGACGTCCTCCCATGATCTGAAGTGAGCGTGCGTGTTTGTGTTGGTGAAAGTTTAAGAAATGTACAACTGTCGGTTCAGCTCTCTGGTGCTCCCTGCTGGCAGTATCACTATACTGTCCTCATGTTTCACAAAAATAGTTTTGAGAGACGTTGTCAGTTTTTGTATGTTGCTTAAATCCTCCAAAGCGGTTGGCAGTAAACATCAGGTCACGGTACGCCACGGTAGGCCACGGAGGCAATGAGCTCGAGTTGAAAAAGAAAAAGCTTACAGCACCTGGTATTCCCAGGCGGTCTCCCATCCAAGTACTAACCAGGCCCGACCCTGCTTAGCTTCCGAGATCAGACGAGATCGGGCGTGTTCAGGGTGGTATGGCCGTAAGCAATTAGTGCAGGCGCAAAACCAGGTTTTATACAGTAGCACATAAGGAGTGAGAAAGCTGCTGAGGCTCGACGTTACACTTTTACAAAAACAATCATTAGTTAGATATAAACGGCAGTAATTGATTCAGTAGGACTCCTTATCCATGTAAACGATCATTGTGACATCTGAATTCATTAATTATCTGAAATACACTGCGTGTGCGTGTGATGTTAAATGTTTGAACCAAGGTTAACGGTTAAAGTGTCAGAGAATGGGTGGTGATTTTTTGACGTCCTCCCATGATCTGAAGTGAGCGTGCGTGTTTGTGTTGGTGAAAGTTTAAGAAATGTACAACTGTCGGTTCAGCTCTCTGGTGCTCCCTGCTGGCAGTATCACTATACTGTCCTCATGTTTCACAAAAATAGTTTTGAGAGACGTTGTCAGTTTTTGTATGTTGCTTAAATCCTCCAAAGCGGTTGGCAGTAAACATCAGGTCACGGTACGCCACGGTAGGCCACGGAGTCAATGAGCTCGAGTTGAAAAAGAAAAAGCTTACAGCACCTGTTATTCCCAGGCGGTCTCCCATCCAAGTACTAACCAGGCCCGACCCTGCTTAGCTTCCGAGATCAGACGAGATCGGGCGTGTTCAGGGTGGTATGGCCGTAAGCAATTAGTGCAGGCGCAAAACCAGGTTTTATACAGTAGCACATAAGGAGTGAGAAAGCTGCTGAGGCTCGACGTTACACTCTTACAAAAACAATCATTAGTTAGATATAAACGGCAGTAATTGATTCAGTAGGACTCCTTATCCATGTAAACGATCATTGTGACATCTGAATTCATTAATTATCTGAAATACACTGCGTGTGCGTGTGATGTTAAATGTTTGAACCAAGGTTAACGGTTAAAGTGTCAGAGAATGGGTGGTGATTTTTTGACGTCCTCCCATGATCTGAAGTGAGCGTGCGTGTTTGTGTTGGTGAAAGTTTAAGAAATGTACAACTGTCGGTTCAGCTCTCTGGTGCTCCCTGCTGGCAGTATCACTATACTGTCCTCATGTTTCACAAAAATAGTTTTGAGAGACGTTGTCAGTTTTTGTATGTTGCTTAAATCCTCCAAAGCGGTTGGCAGTAAACATCAGGTCACGGTACGCCACGGTAGGCCACGGAGTCAATGAGCTCGAGTTGAAAAAGAAAAAGCTTACAGCACCTGGTATTCCCAGGCGGTCTCCCATCCAAGTACTAACCAGGCCCGACCCTGCTTAGCTTCCGAGATCAGACGAGATCGGGCGTGTTCAGGGTGGTATGGCCGTAAGCAATTAGTGCAGGCGCAAAACCAGGTTTTATACAGTAGCACATAAGGAGTGAGAAGCTGCTGAGGCTCGACGTTACACTTTTACAAAAACAATCATTAGTTAGATATAAACGGCAGTAATTGATTCAGTAGGACTCCTTATCCATGTAAACGATCATTGTGACATCTGAATTCATTAATTATCTGAAATACACTGCGTGTGCGTGTGATGTTAAATGTTTGAACCAAGGTTAACGGTTAAAGTGTCAGAGAATGGGTGGTGATTTTTTGACGTCCTCCCATGATCTGAAGTGAGCGTGCGTGTTTGTGTTGGTGAAAGTTTAAGAAATGTACAACTGTCGGTTCAGCTCTCTGGTGCTCCCTGCTGGCAGTATCACTATACTGTCCTCATGTTTCACAAAAATAGTTTTGAGAGACGTTGTCAGTTTTTGTATGTTGCTTAAATCCTCCAAAGCGGTTGGCAGTAAACATCAGGTCACGGTACGCCACGGTAGGCCACGGAGTCAATGAGCTCGAGTTGAAAAAGAAAAAGCTTACAGCACCTGGTATTCCCAGGCGGTCTCCCATCCAAGTACTAACCAGGCCCGACCCTGCTTAGCTTCCGAGATCAGACGAGATCGGGCGTGTTCAGGGTGGTATGGCCGTAAGCAATTAGTGCAGGCGCAAAACCAGGTTTTATACAGTAGCACATAAGGAGTGAGAAAGCTGCTGAGGCTCGACGTTACACTTTTACAAAAACAATCATTAGTTAGATATAAACGGCAGTAATTGATTCAGTAGGACTCCTTATCCATGTAAACGATCATTGTGACATCTGAATTCATTAATTATCTGAAATACACTGCGTGTGCGTGTGATGTTAAATGTTTGAACCAAGGTTAACGGTTAAAGTGTCAGAGAATGGGTGGTGATTTTTTGACGTCCTCCCATGATCTGAAGTGAGCGTGCGTGTTTGTGTTGGTGAAAGTTTAAGAAATGTACAACTGTCGGTTCAGCTCTCTGGTGCTCCCTGCTGGCAGTATCACTATACTGTCCTCATGTTTCACAAAAATAGTTTTGAGAGACGTTGTCAGTTTTTGTATGTTGCTTAAATCCTCCAAAGCGGTTGGCAGTAAACATCAGGTCACGGTACCCACGGTAGGCCACGGAGTCAATGAGCTCGAGTTGAAAAAGAAAAAGCTTACAGCACCTGGTATTCCCAGGCGGTCTCCCATCCAAGTACTAACCAGGCCCGACCCTGCTTAGCTTCCGAGATCAGACGAGATCGGGCGTGTTCAGGGTGGTATGGCCGTAAGCAATTAGTGCAGGCGCAAAACCAGGTTTTATACAGTAGCACATAAGGAGTGAGAAAGCTGCTGAGGCTCGACGTTACACTTTACAAAAACAATCATTAGTTAGATATAAACGGCAGTAATTGATTCAGTAGGACTCCTTATCCATGTAAACGATCATTGTGACATCTGAATTCATTAATTATCTGAAATACACTGCGTGTGCGTGTGATGTTAAATGTTTGAACCAAGGTTAACGGTTAAAGTGTCAGAGAATGGGTGGTGATTTTTTGACGTCCTCCCATGATCTGAAGTGAGCGTGCGTGTTTGTGTTGGTGAAAGTTTAAGAAATGTACAACTGTCGGTTCAGCTCTCTGGTGCTCCCTGCTGGCAGTATCACTATACTGTCCTCATGTTTCACAAAAATAGTTTTGAGAGACGTTGTCAGTTTTTGTATGTTGCTTAAATCCTCCAAAGCGGTTGGCAGTAAACATCAGGTCACGGTACGCCACGGTAGCCACGGAGTCAATGAGCTCGAGTTGAAAAAGAAAAAGCTTACAGCACCTGGTATTCCCAGGCGGTCTCCCATCCAAGTACTAACCAGGCCCGACCCTGCTTAGCTTCCGAGATCAGACGAGATCGGGCGTGTTCAGGGTGGTATGGCCGTAAGCAATTAGTGCAGGCGCAAAACCAGGTTTTATACAGTAGCACATAAGGAGTGAGAAAGCTGCTGAGGCTCGACGTTACACTTTTACAAAAACAATCATTAGTTAGATATAAACGGCAGTAATTGATTCAGTAGGACTCCTTATCCATGTAAACGATCATTGTGACATCTGAATTCATTAATTATCTGAAATACACTGCGTGTGCGTGTGATGTTAAATGTTTGAACCAAGGTTAACGGTTAAAGTGTCAGAGAATGGGTGGTGATTTTTTGACGTCCTCCCATGATCTGAAGTGAGCGTGCGTGTTTGTGTTGGTGAAAGTTTAAGAAATGTACAACTGTCGGTTCAGCTCTCTGGTGCTCCCTGCTGGCAGTATCACTATACTGTCCTCATGTTTCACAAAAATAGTTTTGAGAGACGTTGTCAGTTTTTGTATGTTGCTTAAATCCTCCAAAGCGGTTGGCAGTAAACATCAGGTCACGGTACGCCACGGTAGGCCACGGAGTCAATGAGCTCGAGTTGAAAAAGAAAAAGCTTACAGCACCTGGTATTCCCAGGCGGTCTCCCATCCAAGTACTAACCAGGCCCGACCCTGCTTAGCTTCCGAGATCAGACGAGATCGGGCGTGTTCAGGGTGGTATGGCCGTAAGCAATTAGTGCAGGCGCAAAACCAGGTTTTATACAGTAGCACATAAGGAGTGAGAAAGCTGCTGAGGCTCGACGTTACACTTTTACAAAAACAATCATTAGTTAGATATAAACGGCAGTAATTGATTCAGTAGGACTCCTTATCCATGTAAACGATCATTGTGACATCTGAATTCATTAATTATCTGAAATACACTGCGTGTGCGTGTGATGTTAAATGTTTGAACCAAGGTTAACGGTTAAAGTGTCAGAGAATGGGTGGTGATTTTTTGACGTCCTCCCATGATCTGAAGTGAGCGTGCGTGTTTGTGTTGGTGAAAGTTTAAGAAATGTACAACTGTCGGTTCAGCTCTCTGGTGCTCCCTGCTGGCAGTATCACTATACTGTCCTCATGTTTCACAAAAATAGTTTTGAGAGACGTTGTCAGTTTTTGTATGTTGCTTAAATCCTCCAAAGCGGTTGGCAGTAAACATCAGGTCACGGTACGCCACGGTAGGCCACGGAGGCAATGAGCTCGAGTTGAAAAAGAAAAAGCTTACAGCACCTGGTATTCCCAGGCGGTCTCCCATCCAAGTACTAACCAGGCCCGACCCTGCTTAGCTTCCGAGATCAGACGAGATCGGGCGTGTTCAGGGTGGTATGGCCGTAAGCAATTAGTGCAGGCGCAAAACCAGGTTTTATACAGTAGCACATAAGGAGTGAGAAAGCTGCTGAGGCTCGACGTTACACTTTACAAAAACAATCATTAGTTAGATATAAACGGCAGTAATTGATTCAGTAGGACTCCTTATCCATGTAAACGATCATTGTGACATCTGAATTCATTAATTATCTGAAATACACTGCGTGTGCGTGTGATGTTAAATGTTTGAACCAAGGTTAACGGTTAAAGTGTCAGAGAATGGGTGGTGATTTTTTGACGTCCTCCCATGATCTGAAGTGAGCGTGCGTGTTTGTGTTGGTGAAAGTTTAAGAAATGTACAACTGTCGGTTCAGCTCTCTGGTGCTCCCTGCTGGCAGTATCACTATACTGTCCTCATGTTTCACAAAAATAGTTTTGAGAGACGTTGTCAGTTTTTGTATGTTGCTTAAATCCTCCAAAGCGGTTGGCAGTAAACATCAGGTCACGGTACGCCACGGAGTCAATGAGCTCGAGTTGAAAAAGAAAAAGCTTACAGCACCTGGTATTCCCAGGCGGTCTCCCATCCAAGTACTAACCAGGCCCGACCCTGCTTAGCTTCCGAGATCAGACGAGATCGGGCGTGTTCAGGGTGGTATGGCCGTAAGCAATTAGTGCAGGCGCAAAACCAGGTTTTATACAGTAGCACATAAGGAGTGAGAAAGCTGCTGAGGCTCGACGTTACACTCTTACAAAAACAATCATTAGTTAGATATAAACGGCAGTAATTGATTCAGTAGGACTCCTTATCCATGTAAACGATCATTGTGACATCTGAATTCATTAATTATCTGAAATACACTGCGTGTGCGTGTGATGTTAAATGTTTGAACCAAGGTTAACGGTTAAAGTGTCAGAGAATGGGTGGTGATTTTTTGACGTCCTCCCATGATCTGAAGTGAGCGTGCGTGTTTGTGTTGGTGAAAGTTTAAGAAATGTACAACTGTCGGTTCAGCTCTCTGGTGCTCCCTGCTGGCAGTATCACTATACTGTCCTCATGTTTCACAAAAATAGTTTTGAGAGACGTTGTCAGTTTTTGTATGTTGCTTAAATCCTCCAAAGCGGTTGGCAGTAAACATCAGGTCACGGTACGCCACGGTAGGCCACGGAGTCAATGAGCTCGAGTTGAAAAAGAAAAAGCTTACAGCACCTGGTATTCCCAGGCGGTCTCCCATCCAAGTACTAACCAGGCCCGACCCTGCTTAGCTTCCGAGATCAGACGAGATCGGGCGTGTTCAGGGTGGTATGGCCGTAAGCAATTAGTGCAGGCGCAAAACCAGGTTTTATACAGTAGCACATAAGGAGTGAGAAAGCTGCTGAGGCTCGACGTTACACTTTTACAAAAACAATCATTAGTTAGATATAAACGGCAGTAATTGATTCAGTAGGACTCCTTATCCATGTAAACGATCATTGTGACATCTGAATTCATTAATTATCTGAAATACACTGCGTGTGCGTGTGATGTTAAATGTTTGAACCAAGGTTAACGGTTAAAGTGTCAGAGAATGGGTGGTGATTTTTTGACGTCCTCCCATGATCTGAAGTGAGCGTGCGTGTTTGTGTTGGTGAAAGTTTAAGAAATGTACAACTGTCGGTTCAGCTCTCTGGTGCTCCCTGCTGGCAGTATCACTATACTGTCCTCATGTTTCACAAAAATAGTTTTGAGAGACGTTGTCAGTTTTTGTATGTTGCTTAAATCCTCCAAAGCGGTTGGCAGTAAACATCAGGTCACGGTACGCCACGGTAGGCCACGGAGTCAATGAGCTCGAGTTGAAAAAGAAAAAGCTTACAGCACCTGGTATTCCCAGGCGGTCTCCCATCCAAGTACTAACCAGGCCCGACCCTGCTTAGCTTCCGAGATCAGACGAGATCGGGCGTGTTCAGGGTGGTATGGCCGTAAGCAATTAGTGCAGGCGCAAAACCAGGTTTTATACAGTAGCACATAAGGAGTGAGAAAGCTGCTGAGGCTCGACGTTACACTTTTACAAAAACAATCATTAGTTAGATATAAACGGCAGTAATTGATTCAGTAGGACTCCTTATCCATGTAAACGATCATTGTGACATCTGAATTCATTAATTATCTGAAATACACTGCGTGTGCGTGTGATGTTAAATGTTTGAACCAAGGTTAACGGTTAAAGTGTCAGAGAATGGGTGGTGATTTTTTGACGTCCTCCCATGATCTGAAGTGAGCGTGCGTGTTTGTGTTGGTGAAAGTTTAAGAAATGTACAACTGTCGGTTCAGCTCTCTGGTGCTCCCTGCTGGCAGTATCACTATACTGTCCTCATGTTTCACAAAAATAGTTTTGAGAGACGTTGTCAGTTTTTGTATGTTGCTTAAATCCTCCAAAGCGGTTGGCAGTAAACATCAGGTCACGGTACGCCACGGTAGGCCACGGAGTCAATGAGCTCGAGTTGAAAAAGAAAAAGCTTACAGCACCTGGTATTCCCAGGCGGTCTCCCATCCAAGTACTAACCAGGCCCGACCCTGCTTAGCTTCCGAGATCAGACGAGATCGGGCGTGTTCAGGGTGGTATGGCCGTAAGCAATTAGTGCAGGCGCAAAACCAGGTTTTATACAGTAGCACATAAGGAGTGAGAAAGCTGCTGAGGCTCGACGTTACACTTTTACAAAAACAATCATTAGTTAGATATAAACGGCAGTAATTGATTCAGTAGGACTCCTTATCCATGTAAACGATCATTGTGACATCTGAATTCATTAATTATCTGAAATACACTGCGTGTGCGTGTGATGTTAAATGTTTGAACCAAGGTTAACGGTTAAAGTGTCAGAGAATGGGTGGTGATTTTTTGACGTCCTCCCATGATCTGAAGTGAGCGTGCGTGTTTGTGTTGGTGAAAGTTTAAGAAATGTACAACTGTCGGTTCAGCTCTCTGGTGCTCCCTGCTGGCAGTATCACTATACTGTCCTCATGTTTCACAAAAATAGTTTTGAGAGACGTTGTCAGTTTTTGTATGTTGCTTAAATCCTCCAAAGCGGTTGGCAGTAAACATCAGGTCACGGTACGCCACGGTAGGCCACGGAGTCAATGAGCTCGAGTTGAAAAAGAAAAAGCTTACAGCACCTGGTATTCCCAGGCGGTCTCCCATCCAAGTACTAACCAGGCCCGACCCTGCTTAGCTTCCGAGATCAGACGAGATCGGGCGTGTTCAGGGTGGTATGGCCGTAAGCAATTAGTGCAGGCGCAAAACCAGGTTTTATACAGTAGCACATAAGGAGTGAGAAAGCTGCTGAGGCTCGACGTTACACTTTTACAAAAACAATCATTAGTTAGATATAAACGGCAGTAATTGATTCAGTAGGACTCCTTATCCATGTAAACGATCATTGTGACATCTGAATTCATTAATTATCTGAAATACACTGCGTGTGCGTGTGATGTTAAATGTTTGAACCAAGGTTAACGGTTAAAGTGTCAGAGAATGGGTGGTGATTTTTTGACGTCCTCCCATGATCTGAAGTGAGCGTGCGTGTTTGTGTTGGTGAAAGTTTAAGAAATGTACAACTGTCGGTTCAGCTCTCTGGTGCTCCCTGCTGGCAGTATCACTATACTGTCCTCATGTTTCACAAAAATAGTTTTGAGAGACGTTGTCAGTTTTTGTATGTTGCTTAAATCCTCCAAAGCGGTTGGCAGTAAACATCAGGTCACGGTACGCCACGGTAGGCCACGGAGTCAATGAGCTCGAGTTGAAAAAGAAAAAGCTTACAGCACCTGGTATTCCCAGGCGGTCTCCCATCCAAGTACTAACCAGGCCCGACCCTGCTTAGCTTCCGAGATCAGACGAGATCGGGCGTGTTCAGGGTGGTATGGCCGTAAGCAATTAGTGCAGGCGCAAAACCAGGTTTTATACAGTAGCACATAAGGAGTGAGAAAGCTGCTGAGGCTCGACGTTACACTCTTACAAAAACAATCATTAGTTAGATATAAACGGCAGTAATTGATTCAGTAGGACTCCTTATCCATGTAAACGATCATTGTGACATCTGAATTCATTAATTATCTGAAATACACTGCGTGTGCGTGTGATGTTAAATGTTTGAACCAAGGTTAACGGTTAAAGTGTCAGAGAATGGGTGGTGATTTTTTGACGTCCTCCCATGATCTGAAGTGAGCGTGCGTGTTTGTGTTGGTGAAAGTTTAAGAAATGTACAACTGTCGGTTCAGCTCTCTGGTGCTCCCTGCTGGCAGTATCACTATACTGTCCTCATGTTTCACAAAAATAGTTTTGAGAGACGTTGTCAGTTTTTGTATGTTGCTTAAATCCTCCAAAGCGGTTGGCAGTAAACATCAGGTCACGGTACGCCACGGTAGGCCACGGAGTCAATGAGCTCGAGTTGAAAAAGAAAAAGCTTACAGCACCTGGTATTCCCAGGCGGTCTCCCATCCAAGTACTAACCAGGCCCGACCCTGCTTAGCTTCCGAGATCAGACGAGATCGGGCGTGTTCAGGGTGGTATGGCCGAAAGCAATTAGTGCAGGCGCAAAACCAGGTTTTATACAGTAGCACATAAGGAGTGAGAAAGCTGCTGAGGCTCGACGTTACACTTTTACAAAAACAATCATTAGTTAGATATAAACGGCAGTAATTGATTCAGTAGGACTCCTTATCCATGTAAACGATCATTGTGACATCTGAATTCATTAATTATCTGAAATACACTGCGTGTGCGTGTGATGTTAAATGTTTGAACCAAGGTTAACGGTTAAAGTGTCAGAGAATGGGTGGTGATTTTTTGACGTCCTCCCATGATCAGAGGGGTGTTCCACGAACGGAGGTTTAACAAACACTGAGTTAACGCTGAACTCTAGGTTGATTGACCCTGTGCCGACCAACCCAGAGTTTTCGGTTCCACAGCAGCGGTTATGCATTAGTTCAATCAACTCGGGGTTGGTTAACACAGGGTTGTGCGCGTCCACGCCAAACTTAAAAAGACGTGATGTATGGATCATGGAAACCCTGATCGATATGGCGAAACGGGCCGCTTATTTCAATGAAATGGAACTCCAGGTTCTCCTGGAGAGCTATGACGAGGAGAAGGACATTATCACAAGAAAAGGGAACGCTAAAACCTCTGGAACCCGGAGAACCAAAGCCTGGCAGCAGATCGCTGACCGCGTAAATGCGTTAGTTACACGTCAAAAGCATGATCCTTAATATTTGAGCCATGAATATATAAATATCCCAGTTAAGCATTCTTAAAGATCCTACCACATAACCCCTTTCTTCTAAAACAATATGTACTCCGATTGCTTCCAAGCGGTCAGAGGAATCAAGTATAAAAATGAAGTATAAAAAACATACAAACTGGTAAGCTTTTCCCACCATCGTATTGGTATAAATTTAAATAAGCCATTTTTTTAAGCCAATCGTGAAAAGGCCGACAGTCGGCAGACTGGATCTGGCCCTCAAATTGTCTTGACCCCGGTGGAGGAGCTGTTAATAAACATAAATTCAGGGCGCCCATGGCATGGAGGGGGTACCTGGAGGTACCTACCACCTCAGAGAGTCATGGGCCATACCCCACACTGGTTGAATGTAGGTTTTTGTGTTTTCTTGTATTTTAGATTTTTTTTGCCTTCGAAGTAACACATGCAAACCGTGTGCTTGCCACAGCGCATACTATTCCAAATGTTTCTTTTTTGGTAAACTGGGTAGAAAACCTAAAAGTGACAATTCATCAACTTCACAGATCAAGATGGATCAGTGCTTGTATGAAGCCGCCGGCTACGATCGAACATTCTCCAGTGGATGCAAGTCCGTTAGGACTATTTTATACTTTATGTTGTAAATGCCTCTCGGCATAGTACTCAGACAATATTGCTCTTTGTATGATAGGAGGCCGATACAAATCTTGGATGGGTCATCTGAAACGACTGTGATGTGCTCAGCATCTCCAGCATTATAGCCTAGATAAAACTACCATTTGAAAAAAAACGGAGGGCTACGCAAATAGTCTGGAGTGAACTGAGGCCAGGTCCTCGATTGGTAGTGTTGGCTATGTAAGGCTATTTAAATATATTAAAGATTTGCGCGAGAATCTATATCTCTCCACTCCAGCAAAAAGTCATCCAATATGCCAAGATGTCGAGCCGTGGTCTTATCAATCGCTCCCGGTGGATTGCACGTATAATTTGCGCTCTGATATCAGCAGTTCTCTCATCAAAAGGGCATGCCATTGTGAACACATGAAATCTGCGGTGAACGCCGGTTGAAATACCCAAAACCGGGTTATGTTTCAAACTTAACCTGCGCAAAACCTGGTCCGACCAGGTTTGATTCAGAGCATATGTTGCTATAGCAACTAACATACCGTGATCCTTTTGGAACGGAAAACCTAGGGTTACAGCAAACCCTGGGTTAACTTACCCGGTTATGTGATAAAACCGGCTTTGTGGAACACCCCACTGAAGTGAGCGTGCGTGTTTGTGTTGGTGAAAGTTTAAGAAATGTACAACTGTCGGTTCAGCTCTCTGGTGCTCCCTGCTGGCAGTATCACTATACTGTCCTCATGTTTCACAAAAATAGTTTTGAGAGACGTTGTCAGTTTTTGTATGTTGCTTAAATCCTCCAAAGCGGTTGGCAGTAAACATCAGGTCACGGTACGCCACGGTAGGCCACGGAGTCAATGAGCTCGAGTTGAAAAAGAAAAAGCTTACAGCACCTGGTATTCCCAGGCGGTCTCCCATCCAAGTACTAACCAGGCCCGACCCTGCTTAGCTTCCGAGATCAGACGAGATCGGGCGTGTTCAGGGTGGTATGGCCGTAAGCAATTAGTGCAGGCGCAAAACCAGGTTTTATACAGTAGCACATAAGGAGTGAGAAAGCTGCTGAGGCTCGACGTTACACTCTTACAAAAACAATCATTAGTTAGATATAAACGGCAGTAATTGATTCAGTAGGACTCCTTATCCATGTAAACGATCATTGTGACATCTGAATTCATTAATTATCTGAAATACACTGCGTGTGCGTGTGATGTTAAATGTTTGAACCAAGGTTAACGGTTAAAGTGTCAGAGAATGGGTGGTGATTTTTTGACGTCCTCCCATGATCTGAAGTGAGCGTGCGTGTTTGTGTTGGTGAAAGTTTAAGAAATGTACAACTGTCGGTTCAGCTCTCTGGTGCTCCCTGCTGGCAGTATCACTATACTGTCCTCATGTTTCACAAAAATAGTTTTGAGAGACGTTGTCAGTTTTTGTATGTTGCTTAAATCCTCCAAAGCGGTTGGCAGTAAACATCAGGTCACGGTACGCCACGGTAGGCCACGGAGTCAATGAGCTCGAGTTGAAAAAGAAAAGCTTACAGCACCTGGTATTCCCAGGCGGTCTCCCATCCAAGTACTAACCAGGCCCGACCCTGCTTAGCTTCCGAGATCAGACGAGATCGGGCGTGTTCAGGGTGGTATGGCCGTAAGCAATTAGTGCAGGCGCAAAACCAGGTTTTATACAGTAGCACATAAGGAGTGAGAAAGCTGCTGAGGCTCGACGTTACACTTTTACAAAAACAATCATTAGTTAGATATAAACGGCAGTAATTGATTCAGTAGGACTCCTTATCCATGTAAACGATCATTGTGACATCTGAATTCATTAATTATCTGAAATACACTGCGTGTGCGTGTGATGTTAAATGTTTGAACCAAGGTTAACGGTTAAAGTGTCAGAGAATGGGTGGTGATTTTTTGACGTCCTCCCATGATCTGAAGTGAGCGTGCGTGTTTGTGTTGGTGAAAGTTTAAGAAATGTACAACTGTCGGTTCAGCTCTCTGGTGCTCCCTGCTGGCAGTATCACTATACTGTCCTCATGTTTCACAAAAATAGTTTTGAGAGACGTTGTCAGTTTTTGTATGTTGCTTAAATCCTCCAAAGCGGTTGGCAGTAAACATCAGGTCACGGTACGCCACGGTAGGCCACGGAGGCAATGAGCTCGAGTTGAAAAAGAAAAAGCTTACAGCACCTGGTATTCCCAGGCGGTCTCCCATCCAAGTACTAACCAGGCCCGACCCTGCTTAGCTTCCGAGATCAGACGAGATCGGGCGTGTTCAGGGTGGTATGGCCGTAAGCAATTAGTGCAGGCGCAAAACCAGGTTTTATACAGTAGCACATAAGGAGTGAGAAAGCTGCTGAGGCTCGACGTTACACTTTTACAAAAACAATCATTAGTTAGATATAAACGGCAGTAATTGATTCAGTAGGACTCCTTATCCATGTAAACGATCATTGTGACATCTGAATTCATTAATTATCTGAAATACACTGCGTGTGCGTGTGATGTTAAATGTTTGAACCAAGGTTAACGGTTAAAGTGTCAGAGAATGGGTGGTGATTTTTTGACGTCCTCCCATGATCTGAAGTGAGCGTGCGTGTTTGTGTTGGTGAAAGTTTAAGAAATGTACAACTGTCGGTTCAGCTCTCTGGTGCTCCCTGCTGGCAGTATCACTATACTGTCCTCATGTTTCACAAAAATAGTTTTGAGAGACGTTGTCAGTTTTTGTATGTTGCTTAAATCCTCCAAAGCGGTTGGCAGTAAACATCAGGTCACGGTACGCCACGGTAGGCCACGGAGGCAATGAGCTCGAGTTGAAAAAGAAAAAGCTTACAGCACCTGGTATTCCCAGGCGGTCTCCCATCCAAGTACTAACCAGGCCCGACCCTGCTTAGCTTCCGAGATCAGACGAGATCGGGCGTGTTCAGGGTGGTATGGCCGTAAGCAATTAGTGCAGGCGCAAAACCAGGTTTTATACAGTAGCACATAAGGAGTGAGAAAGCTGCTGAGGCTCGACGTTACACTTTACAAAAACAATCATTAGTTAGATATAAACGGCAGTAATTGATTCAGTAGGACTCCTTATCCATGTAAACGATCATTGTGACATCTGAATTCATTAATTATCTGAAATACACTGCGTGTGCGTGTGATGTTAAATGTTTGAACCAAGGTTAACGGTTAAAGTGTCAGAGAATGGGTGGTGATTTTTTGACGTCCTCCCATGATCTGAAGTGAGCGTGCGTGTTTGTGTTGGTGAAAGTTTAAGAAATGTACAACTGTCGGTTCAGCTCTCTGGTGCTCCCTGCTGGCAGTATCACTATACTGTCCTCATGTTTCACAAAAATAGTTTTGAGAGACGTTGTCAGTTTTTGTATGTTGCTTAAATCCTCCAAAGCGGTTGGCAGTAAACATCAGGTCACGGTACGCCACGGTAGGCCACGGAGGCAATGAGCTCGAGTTGAAAAAGAAAAAGCTTACAGCACCTGGTATTCCCAGGCGGTCTCCCATCCAAGTACTAACCAGGCCCGACCCTGCTTAGCTTCCGAGATCAGACGAGATCGGGCGTGTTCAGGGTGGTATGGCCGTAAGCAATTAGTGCAGGCGCAAAACCAGGTTTTATACAGTAGCACATAAGGAGTGAGAAAGCTGCTGAGGCTCGACGTTACACTCTTACAAAAACAATCATTAGTTAGATATAAACGGCAGTAATTGATTCAGTAGGACTCCTTATCCATGTAAACGATCATTGTGACATCTGAATTCATTAATTATCTGAAATACACTGCGTGTGCGTGTGATGTTAAATGTTTGAACCAAGGTTAACGGTTAAAGTGTCAGAGAATGGGTGGTGATTTTTTGACGTCCTCCCATGATCTGAAGTGAGCGTGCGTGTTTGTGTTGGTGAAAGTTTAAGAAATGTACAACTGTCGGTTCAGCTCTCTGGTGCTCCCTGCTGGCAGTATCACTATACTGTCCTCATGTTTCACAAAAATAGTTTTGAGAGACGTTGTCAGTTTTTGTATGTTGCTTAAATCCTCCAAAGCGGTTGGCAGTAAACATCAGGTCACGGTACGCCACGGTAGGCCACGGAGTCAATGAGCTCGAGTTGAAAAAGAAAAAGCTTACAGCACCTGGTATTCCCAGGCGGTCTCCCATCCAAGTACTAACCAGGCCCGACCCTGCTTAGCTTCCGAGATCAGACGAGATCGGGCGTGTTCAGGGTGGTATGGCCGTAAGCAATTAGTGCAGGCGCAAAACCAGGTTTTATACAGTAGCACATAAGGAGTGAGAAAGCTGCTGAGGCTCGACGTTACACTCTTACAAAAACAATCATTAGTTAGATATAAACGGCAGTAATTGATTCAGTAGGACTCCTTATCCATGTAAACGATCATTGTGACATCTGAATTCATTAATTATCTGAAATACACTGCGTGTGCGTGTGATGTTAAATGTTTGAACCAAGGTTAACGGTTAAAGTGTCAGAGAATGGGTGGTGATTTTTTGACGTCCTCCCATGATCTGAAGTGAGCGTGCGTGTTTGTGTTGGTGAAAGTTTAAGAAATGTACAACTGTCGGTTCAGCTCTCTGGTGCTCCCTGCTGGCAGTATCACTATACTGTCCTCATGTTTCACAAAAATAGTTTTGAGAGACGTTGTCAGTTTTTGTATGTTGCTTAAATCCTCCAAAGCGGTTGGCAGTAAACATCAGGTCACGGTACGCCACGGTAGGCCACGGAGTCAATGAGCTCGAGTTGAAAAAGAAAAAGCTTACAGCACCTGGTATTCCCAGGCGGTCTCCCATCCAAGTACTAACCAGGCCCGACCCTGCTTAGCTTCCGAGATCAGACGAGATCGGGCGTGTTCAGGGTGGTATGGCCGTAAGCAATTAGTGCAGGCGCAAAACCAGGTTTTATACAGTAGCACATAAGGAGTGAGAAAGCTGCTGAGGCTCGACGTTACACTTTTACAAAAACAATCATTAGTTAGATATAAACGGCAGTAATTGATTCAGTAGGACTCCTTATCCATGTAAACGATCATTGTGACATCTGAATTCATTAATTATCTGAAATACACTGCGTGTGCGTGTGATGTTAAATGTTTGAACCAAGGTTAACGGTTAAAGTGTCAGAGAATGGGTGGTGATTTTTTGACGTCCTCCCATGATCTGAAGTGAGCGTGCGTGTTTGTGTTGGTGAAAGTTTAAGAAATGTACAACTGTCGGTTCAGCTCTCTGGTGCTCCCTGCTGGCAGTATCACTATACTGTCCTCATGTTTCACAAAAATAGTTTTGAGAGACGTTGTCAGTTTTTGTATGTTGCTTAAATCCTCCAAAGCGGTTGGCAGTAAACATCAGGTCACGGTACGCCACGGAGTCAATGAGCTCGAGTTGAAAAAGAAAAAGCTTACAGCACCTGGTATTCCCAGGCGGTCTCCCATCCAAGTACTAACCAGGCCCGACCCTGCTTAGCTTCCGAGATCAGACGAGATCGGGCGTGTTCAGGGTGGTATGGCCGTAAGCAATTAGTGCAGGCGCAAAACCAGGTTTTATACAGTAGCACATAAGGAGTGAGAAAGCTGCTGAGGCTCGACGTTACACTCTTACAAAAACAATCATTAGTTAGATATAAACGGCAGTAATTGATTCAGTAGGACTCCTTATCCATGTAAACGATCATTGTGACATCTGAATTCATTAATTATCTGAAATACACTGCGTGTGCGTGTGATGTTAAATGTTTGAACCAAGGTTAACGGTTAAAGTGTCAGAGAATGGGTGGTGATTTTTTGACGTCCTCCCATGATCTGAAGTGAGCGTGCGTGTTTGTGTTGGTGAAAGTTTAAGAAATGTACAACTGTCGGTTCAGCTCTCTGGTGCTCCCTGCTGGCAGTATCACTATACTGTCCTCATGTTTCACAAAAATAGTTTTGAGAGACGTTGTCAGTTTTTGTATGTTGCTTAAATCCTCCAAAGCGGTTGGCAGTAAACATCAGGTCACGGTACGCCACGGTAGGCCACGGAGGCAATGAGCTCGAGTTGAAAAAGAAAAAGCTTACAGCACCTGGTATTCCCAGGCGGTCTCCCATCCAAGTACTAACCAGGCCCGACCCTGCTTAGCTTCCGAGATCAGACGAGATCGGGCGTGTTCAGGGTGGTATGGCCGTAAGCAATTAGTGCAGGCGCAAAACCAGGTTTTATACAGTAGCACATAAGGAGTGAGAAAGCTGCTGAGGCTCGACGTTACACTTTTACAAAAACAATCATTAGTTAGATATAAACGGCAGTAATTGATTCAGTAGGACTCCTTATCCATGTAAACGATCATTGTGACATCTGAATTCATTAATTATCTGAAATACACTGCGTGTGCGTGTGATGTTAAATGTTTGAACCAAGGTTAACGGTTAAAGTGTCAGAGAATGGGTGGTGATTTTTTGACGTCCTCCCATGATCTGAAGTGAGCGTGCGTGTTTGTGTTGGTGAAAGTTTAAGAAATGTACAACTGTCGGTTCAGCTCTCTGGTGCTCCCTGCTGGCAGTATCACTATACTGTCCTCATGTTTCACAAAAATAGTTTTGAGAGACGTTGTCAGTTTTTGTATGTTGCTTAAATCCTCCAAAGCGGTTGGCAGTAAACATCAGGTCACGGTACGCCACGGTAGGCCACGGAGTCAATGAGCTCGAGTTGAAAAAGAAAAAGCTTACAGCACCTGGTATTCCCAGGCGGTCTCCCATCCAAGTACTAACCAGGCCCGACCCTGCTTAGCTTCCGAGATCAGACGAGATCGGGCGTGTTCAGGGTGGTATGGCCGTAAGCAATTAGTGCAGGCGCAAAACCAGGTTTTATACAGTAGCACATAAGGAGTGAGAAAGCTGCTGAGGCTCGACGTTACACTTTACAAAAACAATCATTAGTTAGATATAAACGGCAGTAATTGATTCAGTAGGACTCCTTATCCATGTAAACGATCATTGTGACATCTGAATTCATTAATTATCTGAAATACACTGCGTGTGCGTGTGATGTTAAATGTTTGAACCAAGGTTAACGGTTAAAGTGTCAGAGAATGGGTGGTGATTTTTTGACGTCCTCCCATGATCTGAAGTGAGCGTGCGTGTTTGTGTTGGTGAAAGTTTAAGAAATGTACAACTGTCGGTTCAGCTCTCTGGTGCTCCCTGCTGGCAGTATCACTATACTGTCCTCATGTTTCACAAAAATAGTTTTGAGAGACGTTGTCAGTTTTTGTATGTTGCTTAAATCCTCCAAAGCGGTTGGCAGTAAACATCAGGTCACGGTACGCCACGGTAGGCCACGGAGGCAATGAGCTCGAGTTGAAAAAGAAAAAGCTTACAGCACCTGGTATTCCCAGGCGGTCTCCCATCCAAGTACTAACCAGGCCCGACCCTGCTTAGCTTCCGAGATCAGACGAGATCGGGCGTGTTCAGGGTGGTATGGCCGTAAGCAATTAGTGCAGGCGCAAAACCAGGTTTTATACAGTAGCACATAAGGAGTGAGAAAGCTGCTGAGGCTCGACGTTACACTTTTACAAAAACAATCATTAGTTAGATATAAACGGCAGTAATTGATTCAGTAGGACTCCTTATCCATGTAAACGATCATTGTGACATCTGAATTCATTAATTATCTGAAATACACTGCGTGTGCGTGTGATGTTAAATGTTTGAACCAAGGTTAACGGTTAAAGTGTCAGAGAATGGGTGGTGATTTTTTGACGTCCTCCCATGATCTGAAGTGAGCGTGCGTGTTTGTGTTGGTGAAAGTTTAAGAAATGTACAACTGTCGGTTCAGCTCTCTGGTGCTCCCTGCTGGCAGTATCACTATACTGTCCTCATGTTTCACAAAAATAGTTTTGAGAGACGTTGTCAGTTTTTGTATGTTGCTTAAATCCTCCAAAGCGGTTGGCAGTAAACATCAGGTCACGGTACGCCACGGTAGGCCACGGAGGCAATGAGCTCGAGTTGAAAAAGAAAAAGCTTACAGCACCTGGTATTCCCAGGCGGTCTCCCATCCAAGTACTAACCAGGCCCGACCCTGCTTAGCTTCCGAGATCAGACGAGATCGGGCGTGTTCAGGGTGGTATGGCCGTAAGCAATTAGTGCAGGCGCAAAACCAGGTTTTATACAGTAGCACATAAGGAGTGAGAAAGCTGCTGAGGCTCGACGTTACACTTTTACAAAAACAATCATTAGTTAGATATAAACGGCAGTAATTGATTCAGTAGGACTCCTTATCCATGTAAACGATCATTGTGACATCTGAATTCATTAATTATCTGAAATACACTGCGTGTGCGTGTGATGTTAAATGTTTGAACCAAGGTTAACGGTTAAAGTGTCAGAGAATGGGTGGTGATTTTTTGACGTCCTCCCATGATCTGAAGTGAGCGTGCGTGTTTGTGTTGGTGAAAGTTTAAGAAATGTACAACTGTCGGTTCAGCTCTCTGGTGCTCCCTGCTGGCAGTATCACTATACTGTCCTCATGTTTCACAAAAATAGTTTTGAGAGACGTTGTCAGTTTTTGTATGTTGCTTAAATCCTCCAAAGCGGTTGGCAGTAAACATCAGGTCACGGTACGCCACGGTAGGCCACGGAGGCAATGAGCTCGAGTTGAAAAAGAAAAAGCTTACAGCACCTGGTATTCCCAGGCGGTCTCCCATCCAAGTACTAACCAGGCCCGACCCTGCTTAGCTTCCGAGATCAGACGAGATCGGGCGTGTTCAGGGTGGTATGGCCGTAAGCAATTAGTGCAGGCGCAAAACCAGGTTTTATACAGTAGCACATAAGGAGTGAGAAAGCTGCTGAGGCTCGACGTTACACTTTTACAAAAACAATCATTAGTTAGATATAAACGGCAGTAATTGATTCAGTAGGACTCCTTATCCATGTAAACGATCATTGTGACATCTGAATTCATTAATTATCTGAAATACACTGCGTGTGCGTGTGATGTTAAATGTTTGAACCAAGGTTAACGGTTAAAGTGTCAGAGAATGGGTGGTGATTTTTTGACGTCCTCCCATGATCTGAAGTGAGCGTGCGTGTTTGTGTTGGTGAAAGTTTAAGAAATGTACAACTGTCGGTTCAGCTCTCTGGTGCTCCCTGCTGGCAGTATCACTATACTGTCCTCATGTTTCACAAAAATAGTTTTGAGAGACGTTGTCAGTTTTTGTATGTTGCTTAAATCCTCCAAAGCGGTTGGCAGTAAACATCAGGTCACGGTACGCCACGGTAGGCCACGGAGTCAATGAGCTCGAGTTGAAAAAGAAAAAGCTTACAGCACCTGGTATTCCCAGGCGGTCTCCCATCCAAGTACTAACCAGGCCCGACCCTGCTTAGCTTCCGAGATCAGACGAGATCGGGCGTGTTCAGGGTGGTATGGCCGTAAGCAATTAGTGCAGGCGCAAAACCAGGTTTTATACAGTAGCACATAAGGAGTGAGAAAGCTGCTGAGGCTCGACGTTACACTCTTACAAAAACAATCATTAGTTAGATATAAACGGCAGTAATTGATTCAGTAGGACTCCTTATCCATGTAAACGATCATTGTGACATCTGAATTCATTAATTATCTGAAATACACTGCGTGTGCGTGTGATGTTAAATGTTTGAACCAAGGTTAACGGTTAAAGTGTCAGAGAATGGGTGGTGATTTTTTGACGTCCTCCCATGATCTGAAGTGAGCGTGCGTGTTTGTGTTGGTGAAAGTTTAAGAAATGTACAACTGTCGGTTCAGCTCTCTGGTGCTCCCTGCTGGCAGTATCACTATACTGTCCTCATGTTTCACAAAAATAGTTTTGAGAGACGTTGTCAGTTTTTGTATGTTGCTTAAATCCTCCAAAGCGGTTGGCAGTAAACATCAGGTCACGGTACGCCACGGTAGGCCACGGAGTCAATGAGCTCGAGTTGAAAAAGAAAAAGCTTACAGCACCTGGTATTCCCAGGCGGTCTCCCATCCAAGTACTAACCAGGCCCGACCCTGCTTAGCTTCCGAGATCAGACGAGATCGGGCGTGTTCAGGGTGGTATGGCCGTAAGCAATTAGTGCAGGCGCAAAACCAGGTTTTATACAGTAGCACATAAGGAGTGAGAAAGCTGCTGAGGCTCGACGTTACACTTTTACAAAAACAATCATTAGTTAGATATAAACGGCAGTAATTGATTCAGTAGGACTCCTTATCCATGTAAACGATCATTGTGACATCTGAATTCATTAATTATCTGAAATACACTGCGTGTGCGTGTGATGTTAAATGTTTGAACCAAGGTTAACGGTTAAAGTGTCAGAGAATGGGTGGTGATTTTTTGACGTCCTCCCATGATCTGAAGTGAGCGTGCGTGTTTGTGTTGGTGAAAGTTTAAGAAATGTACAACTGTCGGTTCAGCTCTCTGGTGCTCCCTGCTGGCAGTATCACTATACTGTCCTCATGTTTCACAAAAATAGTTTTGAGAGACGTTGTCAGTTTTTGTATGTTGCTTAAATCCTCCAAAGCGGTTGGCAGTAAACATCAGGTCACGGTACGCCACGGTAGGCCACGGAGTCAATGAGCTCGAGTTGAAAAAGAAAAAGCTTACAGCACCTGGTATTCCCAGGCGGTCTCCCATCCAAGTACTAACCAGGCCCGACCCTGCTTAGCTTCCGAGATCAGACGAGATCGGGCGTGTTCAGGGTGGTATGGCCGTAAGCAATTAGTGCAGGCGCAAAACCAGGTTTTATACAGTAGCACATAAGGAGTGAGAAAGCTGCTGAGGCTCGACGTTACACTTTTACAAAAACAATCATTAGTTAGATATAAACGGCAGTAATTGATTCAGTAGGACTCCTTATCCATGTAAACGATCATTGTGACATCTGAATTCATTAATTATCTGAAATACACTGCGTGTGCGTGTGATGTTAAATGTTTGAACCAAGGTTAACGGTTAAAGTGTCAGAGAATGGGTGGTGATTTTTTGACGTCCTCCCATGATCTGAAGTGAGCGTGCGTGTTTGTGTTGGTGAAAGTTTAAGAAATGTACAACTGTCGGTTCAGCTCTCTGGTGCTCCCTGCTGGCAGTATCACTATACTGTCCTCATGTTTCACAAAAATAGTTTTGAGAGACGTTGTCAGTTTTTGTATGTTGCTTAAATCCTCCAAAGCGGTTGGCAGTAAACATCAGGTCACGGTACGCCACGGTAGGCCACGGAGTCAATGAGCTCGAGTTGAAAAAGAAAAAGCTTACAGCACCTGGTATTCCCAGGCGGTCTCCCATCCAAGTACTAACCAGGCCCGACCCTGCTTAGCTTCCGAGATCAGACGAGATCGGGCGTGTTCAGGGTGGTATGGCCGTAAGCAATTAGTGCAGGCGCAAAACCAGGTTTTATACAGTAGCACATAAGGAGTGAGAAAGCTGCTGAGGCTCGACGTTACACTTTTACAAAAACAATCATTAGTTAGATATAAACGGCAGTAATTGATTCAGTAGGACTCCTTATCCATGTAAACGATCATTGTGACATCTGAATTCATTAATTATCTGAAATACACTGCGTGTGCGTGTGATGTTAAATGTTTGAACCAAGGTTAACGGTTAAAGTGTCAGAGAATGGGTGGTGATTTTTTGACGTCCTCCCATGATCTGAAGTGAGCGTGCGTGTTTGTGTTGGTGAAAGTTTAAGAAATGTACAACTGTCGGTTCAGCTCTCTGGTGCTCCCTGCTGGCAGTATCACTATACTGTCCTCATGTTTCACAAAAATAGTTTTGAGAGACGTTGTCAGTTTTTGTATGTTGCTTAAATCCTCCAAAGCGGTTGGCAGTAAACATCAGGTCACGGTACGCCACGGTAGGCCACGGAGTCAATGAGCTCGAGTTGAAAAAGAAAAAGCTTACAGCACCTGGTATTCCCAGGCGGTCTCCCATCCAAGTACTAACCAGGCCCGACCCTGCTTAGCTTCCGAGATCAGACGAGATCGGGCGTGTTCAGGGTGGTATGGCCGTAAGCAATTAGTGCAGGCGCAAAACCAGGTTTTATACAGTAGCACATAAGGAGTGAGAAAGCTGCTGAGGCTCGACGTTACACTTTTACAAAAACAATCATTAGTTAGATATAAACGGCAGTAATTGATTCAGTAGGACTCCTTATCCATGTAAACGATCATTGTGACATCTGAATTCATTAATTATCTGAAATACACTGCGTGTGCGTGTGATGTTAAATGTTTGAACCAAGGTTAACGGTTAAAGTGTCAGAGAATGGGTGGTGATTTTTTGACGTCCTCCCATGATCTGAAGTGAGCGTGCGTGTTTGTGTTGGTGAAAGTTTAAGAAATGTACAACTGTCGGTTCAGCTCTCTGGTGCTCCCTGCTGGCAGTATCACTATACTGTCCTCATGTTTCACAAAAATAGTTTTGAGAGACGTTGTCAGTTTTTGTATGTTGCTTAAATCCTCCAAAGCGGTTGGCAGTAAACATCAGGTCACGGTACGCCACGGAGTCAATGAGCTCGAGTTGAAAAAGAAAAAGCTTACAGCACCTGGTATTCCCAGGCGGTCTCCCATCCAAGTACTAACCAGGCCCGACCCTGCTTAGCTTCCGAGATCAGACGAGATCGGGCGTGTTCAGGGTGGTATGGCCGTAAGCAATTAGTGCAGGCGCAAAACCAGGTTTTATACAGTAGCACATAAGGAGTGAGAAAGCTGCTGAGGCTCGACGTTACACTCTTACAAAAACAATCATTAGTTAGATATAAACGGCAGTAATTGATTCAGTAGGACTCCTTATCCATGTAAACGATCATTGTGACATCTGAATTCATTAATTATCTGAAATACACTGCGTGTGCGTGTGATGTTAAATGTTTGAACCAAGGTTAACGGTTAAAGTGTCAGAGAATGGGTGGTGATTTTTTGACGTCCTCCCATGATCTGAAGTGAGCGTGCGTGTTTGTGTTGGTGAAAGTTTAAGAAATGTACAACTGTCGGTTCAGCTCTCTGGTGCTCCCTGCTGGCAGTATCACTATACTGTCCTCATGTTTCACAAAAATAGTTTTGAGAGACGTTGTCAGTTTTTGTATGTTGCTTAAATCCTCCAAAGCGGTTGGCAGTAAACATCAGGTCACGGTACGCCACGGTAGGCCACGGAGTCAATGAGCTCGAGTTGAAAAAGAAAAAGCTTACAGCACCTGGTATTCCCAGGCGGTCTCCCATCCAAGTACTAACCAGGCCCGACCCTGCTTAGCTTCCGAGATCAGACGAGATCGGGCGTGTTCAGGGTGGTATGGCCGTAAGCAATTAGTGCAGGCGCAAAACCAGGTTTTATACAGTAGCACATAAGGAGTGAGAAAGCTGCTGAGGCTCGACGTTACACTTTTACAAAAACAATCATTAGTTAGATATAAACGGCAGTAATTGATTCAGTAGGACTCCTTATCCATGTAAACGATCATTGTGACATCTGAATTCATTAATTATCTGAAATACACTGCGTGTGCGTGTGATGTTAAATGTTTGAACCAAGGTTAACGGTTAAAGTGTCAGAGAATGGGTGGTGATTTTTTGACGTCCTCCCATGATCTGAAGTGAGCGTGCGTGTTTGTGTTGGTGAAAGTTTAAGAAATGTACAACTGTCGGTTCAGCTCTCTGGTGCTCCCTGCTGGCAGTATCACTATACTGTCCTCATGTTTCACAAAAATAGTTTTGAGAGACGTTGTCAGTTTTTGTATGTTGCTTAAATCCTCCAAAGCGGTTGGCAGTAAACATCAGGTCACGGTACGCCACGGTAGGCCACGGAGTCAATGAGCTCGAGTTGAAAAAGAAAAAGCTTACAGCACCTGGTATTCCCAGGCGGTCTCCCATCCAAGTACTAACCAGGCCCGACCCTGCTTAGCTTCCGAGATCAGACGAGATCGGGCGTGTTCAGGGTGGTATGGCCGTAAGCAATTAGTGCAGGCGCAAAACCAGGTTTTATACAGTAGCACATAAGGAGTGAGAAAGCTGCTGAGGCTCGACGTTACACTCTTACAAAAACAATCATTAGTTAGATATAAACGGCAGTAATTGATTCAGTAGGACTCCTTATCCATGTAAACGATCATTGTGACATCTGAATTCATTAATTATCTGAAATACACTGCGTGTGCGTGTGATGTTAAATGTTTGAACCAAGGTTAACGGTTAAAGTGTCAGAGAATGGGTGGTGATTTTTTGACGTCCTCCCATGATCTGAAGTGAGCGTGCGTGTTTGTGTTGGTGAAAGTTTAAGAAATGTACAACTGTCGGTTCAGCTCTCTGGTGCTCCCTGCTGGCAGTATCACTATACTGTCCTCATGTTTCACAAAAATAGTTTTGAGAGACGTTGTCAGTTTTTGTATGTTGCTTAAATCCTCCAAAGCGGTTGGCAGTAAACATCAGGTCACGGTACGCCACGGTAGGCCACGGAGTCAATGAGCTCGAGTTGAAAAAGAAAAAGCTTACAGCACCTGGTATTCCCAGGCGGTCTCCCATCCAAGTACTAACCAGGCCCGACCCTGCTTAGCTTCCGAGATCAGACGAGATCGGGCGTGTTCAGGGTGGTATGGCCGTAAGCAATTAGTGCAGGCGCAAAACCAGGTTTTATACAGTAGCACATAAGGAGTGAGAAAGCTGCTGAGGCTCGACGTTACACTTTTACAAAAACAATCATTAGTTAGATATAAACGGCAGTAATTGATTCAGTAGGACTCCTTATCCATGTAAACGATCATTGTGACATCTGAATTCATTAATTATCTGAAATACACTGCGTGTGCGTGTGATGTTAAATGTTTGAACCAAGGTTAACGGTTAAAGTGTCAGAGAATGGGTGGTGATTTTTTGACGTCCTCCCATGATCTGAAGTGAGCGTGCGTGTTTGTGTTGGTGAAAGTTTAAGAAATGTACAACTGTCGGTTCAGCTCTCTGGTGCTCCCTGCTGGCAGTATCACTATACTGTCCTCATGTTTCACAAAAATAGTTTTGAGAGACGTTGTCAGTTTTTGTATGTTGCTTAAATCCTCCAAAGCGGTTGGCAGTAAACATCAGGTCACGGTACGCCACGGTAGGCCACGGAGTCAATGAGCTCGAGTTGAAAAAGAAAAAGCTTACAGCACCTGGTATTCCCAGGCGGTCTCCCATCCAAGTACTAACCAGGCCCGACCCTGCTTAGCTTCCGAGATCAGACGAGATCGGGCGTGTTCAGGGTGGTATGGCCGTAAGCAATTAGTGCAGGCGCAAAACCAGGTTTTATACAGTAGCACATAAGGAGTGAGAAAGCTGCTGAGGCTCGACGTTACACTTTTACAAAAACAATCATTAGTTAGATATAAACGGCAGTAATTGATTCAGTAGGACTCCTTATCCATGTAAACGATCATTGTGACATCTGAATTCATTAATTATCTGAAATACACTGCGTGTGCGTGTGATGTTAAATGTTTGAACCAAGGTTAACGGTTAAAGTGTCAGAGAATGGGTGGTGATTTTTTGACGTCCTCCCATGATCTGAAGTGAGCGTGCGTGTTTGTGTTGGTGAAAGTTTAAGAAATGTACAACTGTCGGTTCAGCTCTCTGGTGCTCCCTGCTGGCAGTATCACTATACTGTCCTCATGTTTCACAAAAATAGTTTTGAGAGACGTTGTCAGTTTTTGTATGTTGCTTAAATCCTCCAAAGCGGTTGGCAGTAAACATCAGGTCACGGTACGCCACGGAGTCAATGAGCTCGAGTTGAAAAAGAAAAAGCTTACAGCACCTGGTATTCCCAGGCGGTCTCCCATCCAAGTACTAACCAGGCCCGACCCTGCTTAGCTTCCGAGATCAGACGAGATCGGGCGTGTTCAGGGTGGTATGGCCGTAAGCAATTAGTGCAGGCGCAAAACCAGGTTTTATACAGTAGCACATAAGGAGTGAGAAAGCTGCTGAGGCTCGACGTTACACTCTTACAAAAACAATCATTAGTTAGATATAAACGGCAGTAATTGATTCAGTAGGACTCCTTATCCATGTAAACGATCATTGTGACATCTGAATTCATTAATTATCTGAAATACACTGCGTGTGCGTGTGATGTTAAATGTTTGAACCAAGGTTAACGGTTAAAGTGTCAGAGAATGGGTGGTGATTTTTTGACGTCCTCCCATGATCTGAAGTGAGCGTGCGTGTTTGTGTTGGTGAAAGTTTAAGAAATGTACAACTGTCGGTTCAGCTCTCTGGTGCTCCCTGCTGGCAGTATCACTATACTGTCCTCATGTTTCACAAAAATAGTTTTGAGAGACGTTGTCAGTTTTTGTATGTTGCTTAAATCCTCCAAAGCGGTTGGCAGTAAACATCAGGTCACGGTACGCCACGGTAGGCCACGGAGTCAATGAGCTCGAGTTGAAAAAGAAAAAGCTTACAGCACCTGGTATTCCCAGGCGGTCTCCCATCCAAGTACTAACCAGGCCCGACCCTGCTTAGCTTCCGAGATCAGACGAGATCGGGCGTGTTCAGGGTGGTATGGCCGTAAGCAATTAGTGCAGGCGCAAAACCAGGTTTTATACAGTAGCACATAAGGAGTGAGAAAGCTGCTGAGGCTCGACGTTACACTCTTACAAAAACAATCATTAGTTAGATATAAACGGCAGTAATTGATTCAGTAGGACTCCTTATCCATGTAAACGATCATTGTGACATCTGAATTCATTAATTATCTGAAATACACTGCGTGTGCGTGTGATGTTAAATGTTTGAACCAAGGTTAACGGTTAAAGTGTCAGAGAATGGGTGGTGATTTTTTGACGTCCTCCCATGATCTGAAGTGAGCGTGCGTGTTTGTGTTGGTGAAAGTTTAAGAAATGTACAACTGTCGGTTCAGCTCTCTGGTGCTCCCTGCTGGCAGTATCACTATACTGTCCTCATGTTTCACAAAAATAGTTTTGAGAGACGTTGTCAGTTTTTGTATGTTGCTTAAATCCTCCAAAGCGGTTGGCAGTAAACATCAGGTCACGGTACGCCACGGTAGGCCACGGAGTCAATGAGCTCGAGTTGAAAAAGAAAAAGCTTACAGCACCTGGTATTCCCAGGCGGTCTCCCATCCAAGTACTAACCAGGCCCGACCCTGCTTAGCTTCCGAGATCAGACGAGATCGGGCGTGTTCAGGGTGGTATGGCCGTAAGCAATTAGTGCAGGCGCAAAACCAGGTTTTATACAGTAGCACATAAGGAGTGAGAAAGCTGCTGAGGCTCGACGTTACACTTTTACAAAAACAATCATTAGTTAGATATAAACGGCAGTAATTGATTCAGTAGGACTCCTTATCCATGTAAACGATCATTGTGACATCTGAATTCATTAATTATCTGAAATACACTGCGTGTGCGTGTGATGTTAAATGTTTGAACCAAGGTTAACGGTTAAAGTGTCAGAGAATGGGTGGTGATTTTTTGACGTCCTCCCATGATCTGAAGTGAGCGTGCGTGTTTGTGTTGGTGAAAGTTTAAGAAATGTACAACTGTCGGTTCAGCTCTCTGGTGCTCCCTGCTGGCAGTATCACTATACTGTCCTCATGTTTCACAAAAATAGTTTTGAGAGACGTTGTCAGTTTTTGTATGTTGCTTAAATCCTCCAAAGCGGTTGGCAGTAAACATCAGGTCACGGTACGCCACGGTAGGCCACGGAGTCAATGAGCTCGAGTTGAAAAAGAAAAAGCTTACAGCACCTGGTATTCCCAGGCGGTCTCCCATCCAAGTACTAACCAGGCCCGACCCTGCTTAGCTTCCGAGATCAGACGAGATCGGGCGTGTTCAGGGTGGTATGGCCGTAAGCAATTAGTGCAGGCGCAAAACCAGGTTTTATACAGTAGCACATAAGGAGTGAGAAAGCTGCTGAGGCTCGACGTTACACTCTTACAAAAACAATCATTAGTTAGATATAAACGGCAGTAATTGATTCAGTAGGACTCCTTATCCATGTAAACGATCATTGTGACATCTGAATTCATTAATTATCTGAAATACACTGCGTGTGCGTGTGATGTTAAATGTTTGAACCAAGGTTAACGGTTAAAGTGTCAGAGAATGGGTGGTGATTTTTTGACGTCCTCCCATGATCTGAAGTGAGCGTGCGTGTTTGTGTTGGTGAAAGTTTAAGAAATGTACAACTGTCGGTTCAGCTCTCTGGTGCTCCCTGCTGGCAGTATCACTATACTGTCCTCATGTTTCACAAAAATAGTTTTGAGAGACGTTGTCAGTTTTTGTATGTTGCTTAAATCCTCCAAAGCGGTTGGCAGTAAACATCAGGTCACGGTACGCCACGGTAGGCCACGGAGTCAATGAGCTCGAGTTGAAAAAGAAAAAGCTTACAGCACCTGGTATTCCCAGGCTGTCTCCCATCCAAGTACTAACCAGGCCCGACCCTGCTTAGCTTCCGAGATTCAGACGAGATCGGGCGTGTTCAGGGTGGTATGGCCGTAAGCAATTAGTGCAGGCGCAAAACCAGGTTTTATACAGTAGCACATAAGGAGTGAGAAAGCTGCTGAGGCTCGACGTTACACTTTTACAAAAACAATCATTAGTTAGATATAAACGGCAGTAATTGATTCAGTAGGACTCCTTATCCATGTAAACGATCATTGTGACATCTGAATTCATTAATTATCTGAAATACACTGCGTGTGCGTGTGATGTTAAATGTTTGAACCAAGGTTAACGGTTAAAGTGTCAGAGAATGGGTGGTGATTTTTTGACGTCCTCCCATGATCTGAAGTGAGCGTGCGTGTTTGTGTTGGTGAAAGTTTAAGAAATGTACAACTGTCGGTTCAGCTCTCTGGTGCTCCCTGCTGGCAGTATCACTATACTGTCCTCATGTTTCACAAAAATAGTTTTGAGAGACGTTGTCAGTTTTTATATGTTGCTTAAATCCTCCAAAGCGGTTGGCAGTAAACATCAGGTCACGGTACGCCACGGTAGGCCACGGAGTCAATGAGCTCGAGTTGAAAAAGAAAAAGCTTACAGCACCTGGTAGTCCCAGGCGGTCTCCCATCCAAGTACTAACCAGGGCCCCGTTTCCCGAAAGCGTCGTTAGCCTAAGTGGATCGTGAAGTGCGTCGAAAGGGCATCGTAGAGTTTTCACCGCGTTTCCCGAAAGCATCGTGGGGAACGAACGTCTTGAAAACGCTCGTAGCTAACGAGTACTCCAGGGGTGCTCGTAGGTACTCGTAGGACGCTAAGAGCATCGTCAGCTATAGCCTCAGTGGCGACACCATCGGACATTCCGTCTATTGGATGCGTTTTATTAAAAACTAAGAACATAAAGGCGCAATGCGTTTTAATAAAACGCATCCAATAGACGGAATGTCCGTGCGTTTTATTAAAACGCATTGCGCCTTTATGTTCTTAGTTTGGTAATTAATAAAGACTATTAATTAATTTATTAATAAAGATGTTCAAGTGGCCAAAATAAAACGGGACAGTCCAGAAAATGTTTGCGCAGGCAGGGCACTCAAAATGTGTGAGAGAAAGTGGGGGGATTTGTGCAGACTGACATGGCTACTCATAAAACGTAGCATAAAATAATGTAAAAAATAAATTAAATTAAACAAATTAAAAAAAATAAAAAATAACGAAATAAAAGAAATTAAAAAAAATAAGAAAATAAATCAATAAAAAAAATTATAAAAAACAAGCAAAGGAGCAGGCAAAAGGCTGGGATATGGTGGGGATTGGTCACGTTGACGGGAATGTTTAGTGACATGAGGGAGGGTGGAGGGGGTTAAAAAAAAGTCTCAATCACTATTCGACGCGCATGAAAACCAGCCGCGTAGTTATGAGGGAGGCCGTCCTCACACCGATCTTCCTCATCGTCATCGTCCTCAACGTCCTCCGGTTCTAGCAATGCCACCCCAGCCTTAGCTGCAATGTTGTGCAACATAGCCGTCACACATATCACGGCGCATGACTTGGCCGGAGAAAACTGGAGCCCTCCGCCTGACTTGTGAAGGCATCTAAAGAGCAACTTCCACCTCCCGATCGTGCACTCAACGATGCACCGGGCAAGACGGTGGGCTTCGTTGTATTCCTCATCATGGACGTCTCCCGGGTTATTCACAGGTGTGAAGAGGAATTATTTAAGGGGGGAAAATGCCGTGAAACGCACAGTGCATTCAGGATTAGGACTGATATATGTCGGTTTAAGCCTAATCAATTGTGTTTTAATGTCTTTAGCATTCATATAATTGCAGTCTATTTTTTTCGTAGGCTACTCTGCTGTTGTCCTTGATGGGGATATATTTTAACCCTTTTTAACACAATTTTCCTGCGACATTCCTGCGTCTCCCCCTCCTACGGAGCCCATTTCAGCACCGTGTCAGTAGACAGTTACAATCCTACGACGTCGTGAGTGCAGCGAATGCGCGTTCACGTTAAGAGGAGTTTCGGGAAACGTTCCAAAGAAATTGACGATGGATCGCAAGATCCATCGTGAGATTGATCGTACGAGCGTGGATCCATCGTTATCGGGAAACGGGGCCCAGGCCCGACCCTGCTTAGCTTCCGAGTTCAGACGAGATCGGGCGTGTTCAGGGTGGTATGGCCGTAGGCAATTAGTGAAGGCGCAAAACCAGGTTTTATACAGTAGCACATAAGGAGTGAGAAAGCTGCTGAGGCTCGACGTCACACTTTTACAAAAACAATCATTAGTTAGATATAAACGGCAGTAATTGATTCAGTAGGACTCCTTATCCATGTAAACGATCATTGTGACATCTGAATTCATTAATTATCTGAAATACACTGCGTGTGCGTGTGATGTTAAATGTTTGAACCAAGGTTAACGGTTAAAGTGTCAGAGAATGGGTGGAGATTTTTTGACGTCCTCCCATGATCTGAAGTGAGCGTGCGTGTTTGTGTTGGTGAAAGTTTAAGAAATGTACAACTGTCGGTTCAGCTCTCTGGTGCTCCCTGCTGGCAGTATCACTATACTGTCCTCATGTTTCACAAAAATAGTTTTGAGAGACGTTGTCAGTTTTTATATGTTGCTTAAATCCTCCAAAGCGGTTGGCAGTAAACATCAGGTCACGGTACGCCACGGTAGGCCACGGAGTCAATGAGCTCGAGTTGAAAAATAAAAAGCTTACAGCACCTGGTAGTCCCAGGCGGTCTCCCATCCAAGTACTAACCAGGGCCCCGTTTCCCGAAAGCGTCGTTAGCCTAAGTGGATCGTGAAGTGCGTCGAAAGGGCATCGTAGAGTTTTCACCGCGTTTCCCGAAAGCATCGTGGGGAACGAACGTCTTGAAAACGCTCGTAGCTAACGAGTACTCCAGGGGTGCTCGTAGGTACTCGTAGGACGCTAAGAGCATCGTCAGCTATAGCCTCAGTGGCGACACCATCGGACATTCCGTCTATTGGATGCGTTTTATTAAAAACTAAGAACATAAAGGCGCAATGCGTTTTAATAAAACGCATCCAATAGACGGAATGTCCGTGCGTTTTATTAAAACGCATTGCGCCTTTATGTTCTTAGTTTGGTAATTAATAAAGACTATTAATTAATTTATTAATAAAGATGTTCAAGTGGCCAAAATAAAACGGGACAGTCCAGAAAATGTTTGCGCAGGCAGGGCACTCAAAATGTGTGAGAGAAAGTGGGGGGATTTGTGCAGACTGACATGGCTACTCATAAAACGTAGCATAAAATAATGTAAAAAATAAATTAAATTAAACAAATTAAAAAAAATAAAAAATAACGAAATAAAAGAAATTAAAAAAAATAAGAAAATAAATCAATAAAAAAAATTATAAAAAACAAGCAAAGGAGCAGGCAAAAGGCTGGGATATGGTGGGGATTGGTCACGTTGACGGGAATGTTTAGTGACATGAGGGAGGGTGGAGGGGGTTAAAAAAAAGTCTCAATCACTATTCGACGCGCATGAAAACCAGCCGCGTAGTTATGAGGGAGGCCGTCCTCACACCGATCTTCCTCATCGTCATCGTCCTCAACGTCCTCCGGTTCTAGCAATGCCACCCCAGCCTTAGCTGCAATGTTGAGCAACATAGCCGTCACACATATCACGGCGCATGACTTGGCCGGAGAAAACTGGAGCCCTCCGCCTGACTTGTGAAGGCATCTAAAGAGCAACTTCCACCTCCCGATCGTGCACTCAACGATGCACCGGGCAAGACGGTGGGCTTCGTTGTATTCCTCATCATGGACGTCTCCCGGGTTATTCACAGGTGTGAAGAGGAATTATTTAAGGGGGGAAAATGCCGTGAAACGCACAGTGCATTCAGGATTAGGACTGATATATGTCGGTTTAAGCCTAATCAATTGTGTTTTAATGTCTTTAGCATTCATATAATTGCAGTCTATTTTTTTCGTAGGCTACTCTGCTGTTGTCCTTGATGGGGATATATTTTAACCCTTTTTAACACAATTTTCCTGCGACATTCCTGCGTCTCCCCCTCCTACGGAGCCCATTTCAGCACCGTGTCAGTAGACAGTTACAATCCTACGACGTCGTGAGTGCAGCGAATGCGCGTTCACGTTAAGAGGAGTTTCGGGAAACGTTCCAAAGAAATTGACGATGGATCGCAAGATCCATCGTGAGATTGATCGTACGAGCGTGGATCCATCGTTATCGGGAAACGGGGCCCAGGCCCGACCCTGCTTAGCTTCCGAGTTCAGACGAGATCGGGCGTGTTCAGGGTGGTATGGCCGTAGGCAATTAGTGAAGGCGCAAAACCAGGTTTTATACAGTAGCACATAAGGAGTGAGAAAGCTGCTGAGGCTCGACGTCACACTTTTACAAAAACAATCATTAGTTAGATATAAACGGCAGTAATTGATTCAGTAGGACTCCTTATCCATGTAAACGATCATTGTGACATCTGAATTCATTAATTATCTGAAATACACTGCGTGTGCGTGTGATGTTAATTGTTTGAACCAAGGTTAACGGTTAAAGTGTCAGAGAATGGGTGGTGATTTTTTGACGTCCTCCCATGATCTGAAGTGAGCGTGCGTGTTTGTGTTGGTGAAAGTTTAAGAAATGTACAACTGTCGGTTCAGCTCTCTGGTGCTCCCTGCTGGCAGTATCACTATACTGTCCTCATGTTTCACAAAAACAGTTTTGAGAGACGTTGTCAGTTTTTGTATGTTGCTTAAATCCTCCAAAGCGGTTGGCAGTAAACATCAGGTCACGGTACGCCACGGAGTCAATGAGCTCGAGTTGAAAAAGAAAATGCTTACAGCACCTGGTATTCCCAGGCGGTCTCCCATCCAAGTACTAACCATGCCCGACCCTGCTTAGCTTCCGAGATCAGACGAGATCGGGCGTGTTCAAGGTGGTATGGCCGTAAGCAATTAGTGCAGGCGCAAAACCAGGTTTTATACAGTAGCACATAAGGAGTGATAAAGCTGCTGAAGCTCGACGTTACACTCTTACAAAAACAATCATTAGTTAGATATTAACGGCAGTAATTGATTCAGTAGGACTCCTTATCCATGTAAACGATCATTGTGACATCTGAATTCATTAATTATCTGAAATACACTGCGTGTGCGTGTGATGTTAAATGTTTGAACCAAGGTTAACGGTTAAAGTGTCAGAGAATGGGTGGTGATTTTTTGACGTCCTCCCATGATCTGAAGTGAGCATGCGTGTTTGTGTTGGTGAAAGTTTAAGAAATGTACAACTGTCGGTTCAGCTCTCTGGTGCTCCCTGCTGGCAGTATCACTATACTGTCCTCATGTTTCACAAAAATAGTTTTGAGAGACGTTGTCAGTTTTTCTATGTTGCTTAAATCCTCCAAAGCGGTTGGCAGTAAACATCAGGTCACGGTACGCCACCGTAGGCCACGGAGTCAATGAGCTCGAGTTGAAAAAGAAAAAGCTTACAGCACCTGGTATTCCCAGGCGGTCGCCCATCCAAGTACTAACCAGGCCCGACCCTGCTTAGCTTCCGAGTTCAGACGAGATCGGGCGTGTTCAGGGTGGTATGACCGTAAGCAAATAGTGTAGGCGCAAAACCAGGTTTTATACAGTAGCACATAAGGAGTGAGAAAGCTGCTGAGGCTCGACGTTACACTTTTACAAAAACAATCATTAGTTAGATATAAACGGCAGTAATTGATTCAGTAGGACTCCTTATCCATGTAAACGATCATTGTGACATCTGAATTCATTAATTATCTGAAATACACTGCGTGTGCGTGTGATGTTCAATGTTTGAACCAAGGTTAACGGTTTAAAGTGTCAGAGAATGGGTGGTGATTTTTTGACGTCCTCCCATGATCTGAAGTGAGCGTGCGTGTTTGTGTTGGTGAAAGTTTAAGAAATGTACAACTGTCGTTTCAGCTCTCTGGTGCTCCCTGCTGGCAGTATCACTATACTGTCCTCATGTTTCACAAAAATAGTTTTGAGAGACGTTGTCAGTTTTTGTATGTTGCTTAAATCCTCCAAAGCGGTTGGCAGTAAACATCAGGTCACGGTACGCCACGGTAGGCCACGGAGGCAATGAGCTCGAGTTGAAAAAGAAAAATATTACAGCACCTGGTATTCCAAGGCGGTCTCCCATCCAAGTACTAACCAGGCCCGACCCTGCTTAGCTTCCGAGATCAGACGAGATCGGGCATGTTCAGGGTGGTATGGCCATAATCAATTAGTGCAGGCGCAAAACCAGGTTCTATACAGTAGCACATAAGGAGTGAGAAAGCTGCTGAGGCTCGACGTTACACTTTTACAAAAACAATCATTAGTTAGATATAAACGGCAGTAATTGATTCAGTAGGACTCCTTATCCATGTAAACGATCATTGTGACATCTGAATTCATTAATTATCTGAAATACACTGCGTGTGCGTGTGATGTTAAATGTTTGAACCAAGGTTAACGGTTAAAGTGTCAGAGAATGGGTGGTGATTTTTTGACGTCCTCCCATGATCTGAAGTGAGCGTGCGTGTTTGTGTTGGTGAAAGTTTAAGAAATGTACAACTGTCGGTTCAGCTCTCTGGTGCTCCCTGCTGGCAGTATCACTATACTGTCCTCATGTTTCACAAAAATAGTTTTGAGAGACGTTGTCAGTTTTTGTATGTTGCTTAAATCCTCCAAAGCGGTTGGCAGTAAACATCAGGTCACGGTACGCCACGGTAGGCCACGGAGGCAATGAGCTCGAGTTGAAAAAGAAAAAGCTTACAGCACCTGGTATTCCCAGGCGGTCTCCCATCCAAGTACTAACCAGGCCCGACCCTGCTTAGCTTCCGAGATCAGACGAGATCGGGCGTGTTCAGGGTGGTATGGCCGTAAGCAATTAGTGCAGGCGCAAAACCAGGTTTTATACAGTAGCACATAAGGAGTGAGAAAGCTGCTGAGGCTCGACGTTACACTTTTACAAAAACAATCATTAGTTAGATATAAACGGCAGTAATTGATTCAGTAGGACTCCTTATCCATGTAAACGATCATTGTGACATCTGAATTCATTAATTATCTGAAATACACTGCGTGTGCGTGTGATGTTAAATGTTTGAACCAAGGTTAACGGTTAAAGTGTCAGAGAATGGGTGGTGATTTTTTGACGTCCTCCCATGATCTGGGCCCCGTTTCCCGATAACGATGGATCCACGCTCGTACGATCATTCTCACGATGGATCTTGCGATCCATCGATAATTTCTTTGGAGCGTTTCCCGAAACTCCTCTTAACGTGAACGCGCATTCGCTGCACTCACGACGTCGTAGGATTGTAACTGTCTACTGACACGGTGCTGAAATGGGCTCCGTAGGAGGGGGAGACGCAGGAATGTCGCAGGAAAATTGTGTTAAAAAGGGTTAAAATATATCCCCATCAAGGACAACAGCAGAGTAGCCTACGAAAAAAATAGACTGCAATTATATGAATGCTAAAGACATTAAAACACAATTGATTAGGCTGAAACCGACATATATCAGTCCTAATCCTGAATGCACTGTGCGTTTCACGGCATTTGCCCCCCTGAAATAATTCCATATGACAAAAAATTAAAAATAGCTTGTGTGACAACTACATTTATCTTAATGGGCTGATTTCTGAAACATGCTTTGCGCAGCAAAGAGAGCCGACTTAATCTGATTCCGCATAAGGGTTTCCTTGATTGATAATTTGATTGGCTATAAAAGCCCCTCCGGAAATAGGGTAAGGTATGTATTGATGAGGAATACAACGAAGCCCACCGTCTGGCCCGGTGCATCGTTGAGCGCACGATCGGGAGGTGGAAGTTGCGCTTTAGATGCCTTCACAGGTCAGGCGGAGGGCTCCAGTTTTCGCCGGCCAAGTCATGCGCCGTGATATGTGTGACGGCTATGTTGCACAACATTGCAGCTAAGGCTGGGGTGGCATTGCTTGAACCGGAGGACGCTGAGGACGATGACGACGAGGAAGATCGGTGTGAGGACGGCCTCCCTCATAACTACGCGGCTGGTTTTCATGCGCGTCGAAGAGTGATTGAGACTTTTTTTAACCCCCTCCACCCTCCCACATGTCACTAAACATTCCCGTCAACGTGACCAATCCCCACCATATCCCAGCCTTTTGCCTGCTCCTTTGCTTGTTTTTTATAATTTATTCTATTTTTTATTTTTTACATTATTTTATGCTACGTTTTATGAGTAGCCTATGTCAGTCTGCACAAATCCCCCCACTTTCTCTCACACATTTTGAGTGCCCTGCCTGCGCAAACATTTTCTGGACTGTTTTATTTTGGCCATTTTAACATCTTTATTAATAAATTAATTAATAATCTTTATTAATTACCAAACTAAGAACATAAAGGCGCAATGCGTTTTAATAAAACGCATCCAATAGACGGAATGTCCGATGGTGTCGCCACTGAGGCTATAGCTGACGATGCTCTTAGCGTCCTACGAGTACCTACGAGCACCCCTGGAGTACTCGTTAGCTACGAGCGTTTTCAAGACGTTCGTTCCCCACGATGCTTTCGGGAAACGCGGTGAAAACTCTACGATGCCCTTTCGACGCACTTCACGATCCACTTAGGCTAACGACGCTTTCGGGAAACGGGGCCCTGAAGTGAGCGTGCGTGTTTGTGTTGGTGAAAGTTTAAGAGATATACAACTGTCGTTTCAGCTCTCTGGTGCTCCCTGCTGGCAGTATCACTATACTGTCCTCATGTTTCACAAAAATAGTTTTGAGAGACGTTGTCAGTTTTTGTATGTTGCTTAAATCCTCCAAAGCGGTTGGCAGTAAACATCAGGTCACGGTACGCCACGGTAGGCCACGGAGGCAATGAGCTCGAGTTGAGAAAGAAAAAGCTTACAGCACCTGGTATTCCCAGGCGGTCTCCCATCCAAGTACTAACCAGGCCCGACCCTGCTTAGCTTCCGAGATCAGACGAGATCGGGCGTGTTTCTTTTTTTTTCCTTTTGGTGACACCCGTCACTACTTACAGCAACCTGGGCTTCTGAGGAGGTCTCCCATCCAAGTACTAACCAGGCCCGACCCTGCTTAGCTTCCGTGTTCAGACGAGATCGGGCGTGTTCAGGGTGGTATGGCCGTAAGCAATTAGTGCAGGCGCAAAACCAGGTTTTATACAGTAGCACATAAGGAGTGAGAAAGCTGCTGAGGCTCGACGTTACACTCTTACAAAAACAATCATTAGTTAGATATAAACGGCAGTAATTGATTCAGTAGGACTCCTTATCCATGTAAACGATCATTGTGACATCTGAATTCATTAATTATCTGAAATACACTGCGTGTGCGTGTGATGTTAAATGTTTGAACCAAGGTTAACGGTTAAAGTGTCAGAGAATGGGTGGTGATTTTTTGACGTCCTCCCATGATCTGAAGTGAGCGTGCGTGTTTGTGTTGGTGAAAGTTTAAGAAATGTACAACTGTCGTTTCAGCTCTCTGGTGCTCCCTGCTGGCAGTATCACTATACTGTCCTCATGTTTCACAAAAATAGTTTTGAGAGACGTTGTCAGGTTTTGTATGTTGCTTAAATCCTCCAAAGCGGTTGGCAGTAAACATCAGGTCACGGTACGCCACGGTAGGCCACGGAGTCAATGAGCTCGAGTTGAAAAAGAAAAAGCTTACAGCACCTGGTATTCCCAGGCGGTCTCCCATCCAAGTACTAACCAGGCCCGACCCTGCTTAGCTTCCGAGATCAGACGAGATCGGGCGTGTTCAGGGTGGTATGGCCGTAAGCAATTAGTGCAGGCGCAAAACCAGGTTTTATACAGTAGCACATAAGGAGTGAGAAAGCTGCTGAGGCTCGACGTTACACTCTTACAAAAACAATCATTAGTTAGATATAAACGGCAGTAATTGATTCAGTAGGACTCCTTATCCATGTAAACGATCATTGTGACATCAGAATTCATTAATTATCTGAAATACACTGCGTGTGCGTGTGATGTTAAATGTTTGAACCAAGGTTAACGGTTAAAGTGTCAGAGAATGGGTGGTGATTTTTTGACGTCCTCCCATGATCTGAAGTGAGCGTGCGTGTTTGTGTTGGTGAAAGTTTAAGAAATGTACAACTGTCGGTTCAGCTCTCTGGTGCTCCCTGCTGGCAGTATCACTATACTGTCCTCATGTTTCACAAAAATAGTTTTGAGAGACGTTGTCAGTTTTTGTATGTTGCTTAAATCCTCCAAAGCGGTTGGCAGTAAACATCAGGTCACGGTACGCCACGGTAGGCCACGGAGTCAATGAGCTCGAGTTGAAAAAGAAAAAGCTTACAGCACCTGGTATTCCCAGGCGGTCTCCCTTCCAAGTACTAACCAGGCCCGACCCTGCTTAGCTTCTGAGATCAGACGAGATCTGGCATGTTCAGGGTCGTATGGCCGTAAGCAATTAGTGCAGGCGCAAAACCAGGTTTTATACAGTAGCACATAAGGAGTGAGAAAGCTGCTGAGGCTTGACGTTACACTTTTACAAAAACAATCATTAGTTAGATATAAACGGCAGTAATTGATTCAGTAGGACTCCTTATCCATGTAAACGATCATTGTGACATCTGAATTCATTAATTATCTGAAATACACTGCGTGTGCGTGTGATGTTAAATGTTTGAACCAAGGTTAACGGTTAAAGTGTCAGAGAATGGGTGGTGATTTTTTGACGTCCTCCCATGATCTGAAGTGAGCGTGCGTGTTTGTGTTGGTGAAAGTTTAAGAAATGTACAACTGTCGGTTCAGCTCTCTGGTGCTCCCTGCTGGCAGTATCACTATACTGTCCTCATGTTTCACAAAAATAGTTTTGAGAGACGTTGTCAGTTTTTGTATGTTGCTTAAATCCTCCAAAGCGGTTGGCAGTAAACATCAGGTCACGGTACGCCACGGTAGGCCACGGAGTCAATGAGCTCGAGTTGAAAAAGAAAAAGCTTACAGCACCTGGGCCCTGTACCACGAAGCTCGCTTAGAGGGTTAGCGAGGTATGTTGAGCTCCAAGCCTGGGTTAGTTGTACCACGAAAGTCGATCTCTTTTAGCGTCGCTGTATCACCATGGTGACTTATGCTCGCAACCAAACCTGGTCGGGAGCAGTTTTTCGGCTTAGTCTAGCCGGAGATCGGCTACTTAAATCGGCGTGCGCAGCTTCCTAGCCCCTCCTCTGACAATGGCGTCACCATTTGTGGGTGTTCCCGTGGACCCCGGCGCACTTCTCCGGAGACAAGGGTTTTACGGGACAGAACCGATCCCTTGGCATTGTCTGACGATATTCAGATTTCAGACTTTATTGTCATTGTGCAAACAACGAAATTGGGGTTCTTCATGAGAGATACAGATTCTCATCAGAGGGTGTTCGTTATTTGATCGTCCTTTTGGACCTTATGTAGACAATGATTACTGTTGCGCATTGTGTCTCCGTGACAGTGTGCTAGAGTGGAGGTAGCGCGTCAGTCTTGAGTTTCTGCGTGGGGGGGTCGACTCCCAAGTGATGCAAATTTATGTGAAGCTTAAAAAGTCCTAATTCTCATGCATATGGAATACTTATTCACTAAAGCTTATGGAATTATATTTTTGTGCTTATTTCGAACTTGAACCCATATTTTCAATGCCGTGCTGGCACCACATCTATGGGGGTAAAATGCATGATGATAGACCGGCGAAATTGAACCCCGGTCGCTGGCTTTCAGGTCTTATACCAATCTATTACGCTAGAGCCGCTACCTCTCGGCAGTCGAAAACATGCCATACATTTCTTAAATTGGGTGTATTTAAAGTGAATTCCCTAAATGATAGAATAAGGCAGGATGGACGTTGCTTATGCATTTTTAAATCATCATCATTCTATTTGGATTAATGGCGAACAATTCTGCATTTGGCATAGTTATTTTACAGACAATATGCAGAATATTTTCACTTCTACGCATATAGACTGCTTGATCTATCGTAAAGGTGAGAAAAATGACGCAAAAAACGCCCCTTTCACGTGAACGCGCACTGAACCTAAAGCGGAAAACCTGGTTCAACTAATTTAATCTAAAGTGAGCTTCGTGGTACCATTTAACTCTGATTGCGAGTTGCGGCTCTGTCGAGCCAGGTTTTCCCAAGAAAGCCTGGGTATGTTCAGCGAGCTTCGTGGTATAGGGCACTGGTATTCCCAGGCGGTCTCCCATCCAAGTACTAACCAGGCCCGACCCTGCTTAGCTTCCGAGATCAGACGAGATCGGGCGTGTTCAGGGTGGTATGGCCGTAAGCAATTAGTGCAGGCGCAAACCAGGTTTTATACAGTAGCACATAAGGAGTGAGAAAGCTGCTGAGGCTCGACGTTACACTCTTACAAAAACAATCATTAGTTAGATATAAACGGCAGTAATTGATTCAGTAGGACTCCTTATCCATGTAAACGATCATTGTGACATCTGAATTCATTAATTATCTGAAATACACTGCGTGTGCGTGTGATGTTAAATGTTTGAACCAAGGTTAACGGTTAAAGTGTCAGAGAATGGGTGGTGATTTTTTGACGTCCTCCCATGATCTGAAGTGAGCGTGCGTGTTTGTGTTGGTGAAAGTTTAAGAAATTTACAACTGTCGGTTCAGCTCTCTGGTGCTCCCTGCTGGCAGTATCACTATACTGTCCTCATGTTTCACAAAAATAGTTTTGAGAGACGTTGTCAGTTTTTGTATGTTGCTTAAATCCTCCAAAGCGGTTGGCAGTAAACATCAGGTCACGGTACGCCACGGTAGGCCACGGAGTCAATGAGCTCGAGTTGAAAAAGAAAATGCTTACAGCACCTGGTATTCCCAGGCGGTCTCCCATCCAAGTACTAACCAGGCCCGACCCTGCTTAGCTTCCGAGTTCAGACGAGATCGGGCGTGTTCAGGGTGGTATGGCCGTAAGCAAATAGTGCAGGCGCAAAACCAGGTTTTATACAGTAGGACATAAGGAGTGAGAAAGCTGCTGAGGCTCGACGTTACACTTTTACAAAAACAATCATTAGTTAGATATAAACGGCAGTAATTGATTCAGTAGGACTCCTTATCCATGTAAACGATCATTGTGACATCTGAATTCATTAATTATCTGAAATACACTGCGTGTGCGTGTGATGTTAAATGTTTGAACCAAGGTTAACGGTTAAAGTGTCAGAGAATGGGTGGGGATTTTTTGACGTCCTCCCATGATCTGAAGTGAGCGTGCGTGTTTGTGTTGGTGAAAGTTTAAGAAATGTACAACTGTCGGTTCAGCTCTCTGGTGCTCCCTGCTGGCAGTATCACTATACTGTCCTCATGTTTCACAAAAACAGTTTTGAGAGACGTTGTCAGTTTTTGTATGTTGCTTAAATCCTCCAAAGCGGTTGGCAGTAAACATCAGGTCACGGTACGCCACGGTAGGCCACGGAGTCAATGAGCTCGTGCTGAAAAAGAAAAAGCTTACAGCACCTGGTATTCCCAGGCGGTCTCCCATCCAAGTACTAACCAGGCCCGACCCTGCTTAGCTTCCGAGATCAGACGAGATCGGGCGTGTTCAGGGTGGAATGGCCGTAAGCAATTAGTGCAGGCGCAAAACCAGGTTTTATACAGTAGCACATAAGGAGTGAGAAAGCTGCTGAGGCTCGACGTTACACTCTTACAAAAACAATCATTAGTTAGATATAAACGGCAGTAATTGATTCAGTAGGACTCCTTATCCATGTAAACCATCATTGTGACATCTGAATTCATTAATTATCTGAAATACACTGCGTGTGCGTGTGATGTTAAATGTTTGAACCAAGGTTAACGGTTAAAGTGTCAGAGAATGGGTGGTGATTTTTTGACGTCCTCCCATGATCTGAAGTGAGCGTGCGTGTTTGTGTTGGTGAAAGTTTAAGAAATGTACAACTGTCGGTTCAGCTCTCTGGTGCTCCCTGCTGGCAGTATCACTATACTGTCCTCATGTTTCACAAAAATAGTTTTGAGAGACGTCAGTTTTTGTATGTTGCTTAAATCCTCCAAAGCGGTTGGCAGTAAACATCAGGTCACGGTACGCCACGGTAGGCCACGGAGTCAATGAGCTCGAGTTGAAAAAGAAAAAGCTTACAGCACCTGGTATTCCCAGGCGGTCTCCCATCCATGTACTAACCAGGCCCTACCCTACTTAGCTTCCGAGATCAGACGAGATCAGGCGTGTTCAGGGTGGTATGGCCGTAAGCAATTAGTGTAGGCGCAAAACCAGGTTTTATACAGTAGCACATAAGGAGTGAGAAAGCTGCTGAGGCTCGACGTTACACTTTTACAAAAACAATCATTAGTTAGATATAAACGGCAGTAATTGATTCAGTAGGACTCCTTATCCATGTAAACGATCATTGTGACATCTGAATTCATTAATTATCTGAAATACACTACGTGTGCGTGTGATGTTAAATGTTTGAACCAAGGTTAACGGTTAAAGTGTCAGAGAATGGGTGGTGATTTTTTGACGTCCTCCCATGATCTGAAGTGAGCGTGCGTGTTTGTGTTGGTGAAAGTTTAAGAAATGTACAACTGTCGGTTCAGCTCTCTGGTGCTCCCTGCTGGCAGCATCACTATACTGTCCTCATGGTGCACAAAAATAGTTTTGAGAGACGTTGTCAGTTTTTGTATGTTGCTTAAATCCTCCAAAGCGGTTGGCAGTAAACATCAGGTCACGGTACGCCACGGTAGGCCACGGAGGCAATGAGCTCGAGTTGAAAAAGAAAAGCTTACAGCACCTGGTATTCCCAGGCGGTCTCCCATCCAAGTACTAACCAGGCCCGACCCTGCTTAGCTTCCGAGTTCAGACGAGATCGGGCGTGTTCAGGGTGGTATGGCCGTAGGCAATTAGTGAAGGCGCAAAACCAGGTTTTATACAGTAGCACATAAGGAGTGAGAAAGCTGCTGAGGCTCGACGTTACACTTTTACAAAAACAATCATTAGTTAGATATAAACGGCAGTAATTGATTCAGTAGGACTCCTTATCCATGTAAACGATCATTGTGACATCTGAATTCATTAATTATCTGAAATACACTGCGTGTGCGTGTGATGTTAATTGTTTGAACCAAGGTTAACGGTTAAAGTGTCAGAGAATGGGTGGTGATTTTTTGACGTCCTCCCATGATCTGAAGTGAGCGTGCGTGTTTGTGTTGGTGAAAGTTTAAGAAATGTACAACTGTCGGTTCAGCTCTCTGGTGCTCCCTGCTGGCAGTATCACTATACTGTCCTCATGTTTCACAAAAACAGTTTTGAGAGACGTTGTCAGTTTTTGTATGTTGATTAAATCCTCCAAAGCGGTTGGCAGTAAACATCAGGTCACGGTACGCCACCGTAGGCCACGGAGTCAATGAGCTCGAGTTGAAAAGAAAAAGCTTACAGCACCTGGTATTCCCAGGCTGTCTCCCATCCAAGTACTAACCAGGCCCGACCCTGCTGAGCTTCCGAGTTCAGACGAGATCGGGCATGTTCAGGGTGGTATTGCCGTAAGCAAATAGTGCAGGCGCAAAACCAGGTTTTATACAGTAGCACATAAGGAGTGAGAAAGCTGCTGAGGCTCGACGTTACACTTTTACAAAAACAATCATTAGTTAGATATAAACGGCAGTAATTGATTCAGTAGGACTCCTTATCCATGTAAACGATCATTGTGACATCTGAATTCATTAATTATCTGAAATACACTGCGTGTGCGTGTGATGTTAAATGTTTGAACCAAGGTTAACGGTTAAAGTGTCAGAGAATGGGTGGGGATTTTTTGACGTCCTCCCATGATCTGAAGTGAGCGTGCGTGTTTGTGTTGGTGAAAGTTTAAGAAATGTACAACTGTCGGTTCAGCTCTCTGGTGCTCCCTGCTGGCAGTATCACTATACTGTCCTCATGTTTCACAAAAATAGTTTTGAGAGACGTTGTCAGTTTTTATATGTTGCTTAAATCCTCCAAAGCGGTTGGCAGTAAACATCAGGTCACGGTACGCCACGGTAGGCCACGGAGTCAATGAGCTCGAGTTGAAAAAGAAAAAGCTTACAGCACCTGGTATTCCCAGGCGGTCTCCCATCCATGTACTACCCAGGCCCGACCCTACTTAGCTTCCGAGATCAGACGAGATCGGGCGTGTTCAGGGTGGTATGGCCGTAAGCAATTAGTGTAGGCGCAAAACCAGGTTTTATACAGTAGCACATAAGGAGTGAGAAAGCTGCTGAGGCTCGACGTTACACTTTTACAAAAACAATCATTAGTTAGATATAAACGGCAGTAATTGATTCAGTAGGACTCCTTATCCATGTAAACGATCATTGTGACATCTGAATTCATTAATTATCTGAAATACACTGCGTGTGCGTGTGATGTTAAATGTTTGAACCAAGGTTAACGGTTAAAGTGTCAGAGAATGGGTGGTGATTTTTTGACGTCCTCCCATGATCTGAAGTGAGCGTGCGTGTTTGTGTTGGTGAAAGTTTAAGAAATGTACAACTGTCGGTTCAGCTCTCTGGTGCTCCCTGCTGGCAGCATCACTATACTGTCCTCATGGTGCACAAAAATAGTTTTGAGAGACGTTGTCAGTTTTTGTATGTTGCTTAAATCCTCCAAAGCGGTTGGCAGTAAACATCAGGTCACGGTACGCCACGGTAGGCCACGGAGGCAATGAGCTCGAGTTGAAAAAGAAAAAGCTTACAGCACCTGGTATTCCCAGGCGGTCTCCCATCCAAGTACTAACCAGGCCCAACCCTGCTTAGCTTCCGAGTTCAGACGAGATCGGGCGTGTTCAGAGTGGTATGGCCGTAGGCAATTAGTGAAGGCGCAAAACCAGGTTTAATACAGTAGCACATAAGGAGTGAGAAAGCTGCTGAGGCTCGACGTTACACTTTTACAAAAACAATCATTAGTTAGATATAAACGGCAGTAATTGATTCAGTAGGACTCCTTATCCATGTAAACGATCATTGTGACATCTGAATTCATTAATTATCTGAAATACACTGCGTGTGCGTGTGATGTTAATTGTTTGAACCAAGGTTAACGGTTAAAGTGTCAGAGAATGGGTGGTGATTTTTTGACGTCCTCCCATGATCTGAAGTGAGCGTGCGTGTTGTGTTGGTGAAAGTTAAGAAATGTACAACTGTCGGTTCAGCTCTCTGGTGCTCCCTGCTGGCAGTATCACTATACTGTCCTCATGTTTCACAAAAACAGTTTTGAGAGACGTTGTCAGTTTTTGTATGTTGATTAAATCCTCCAAAGCGGTTGGCAGTAAACATCAGGTCACGGTACGCCACCGTAGGCCACGGAGTCAATGAGCTCGAGTTGAAAAAGAAAAAGCTTACAGCACCTGGTATTCCCAGGCTGTCTCCCATCCAAGTACTAACCAGGCCCGACCCTGCTTAGCTTCCGAGTTCAGACGAGATCGGGCGTGTTCAGGGTGGTATGGCCGTAAGCAAATAGTGCAGGCGCAAAACCAGGTTTTATACAGTAGCACATAAGGAGTGAGAAAGCTGCTGAGGCTCGACGTTACACTTTTACAAAAACAATCATTAGTTAGATATAAACGGCAGTAATTGATTCAGTAGGACTCCTTATCCATGTAAACGATCATTGTGACATCTGAATTCATTAATTATCTGAAATACACTGCGTGTGCGTGTGATGTTAAATGTTTGAACCAAGGTTAACGGTTAAAGTGTCAGAGAATGGGTGGGGATTTTTTGACGTCCTCCCATGATCTGAAGTGAGCGTGCGTGTTTGTGTTGGTGAAAGTTTAAGAAATGTACAACTGTCGGTTCAGCTCTCTGGTGCTCCCTGCTGGCAGTATCACTATACTGTCCTCATGTTTCACAAAAATAGTTTTGAGAGACGTTGTCAGTTTTTATATGTTGCTTAAATCCTCCAAAGCGGTTGGCAGTAAACATCAGGTCACGGTACGCCACGGTAGGCCACGGAGTCAATGAGCTCGAGTTGAAAAAGAAAAAGCTTACAGCACCTGGTATTCCCAGGCGGTCTCCCATCCAAGTACTAACCAGGGCCCCGTTTCCCGAAAGCGTCGTAGCCTAAGTGGATCGTGAAGTGCGTCGAAAGGGCATCGTAGAGTTTTCACCGCGTTTCCCGAAAGCATCGTGGGGAACGAACGTCTTGAAAACGCTCGTAGCTAACGAGTACTCCAGGGGTGCTCGTAGGTACTCGTAGGACGCTAAGAGCATCGTCAGCTATAGCCTCAGTGGCGACACCATCGGACATTCCGTCTATTGGATGCGTTTTATTAAAAACTAAGAACATAAAGGCGCAATGCGTTTTAATAAAACGCATCCAATAGACGGAATGTCCGTGCGTTTTATTAAAACGCATTGCGCCTTTATGTTCTTAGTTTGGTAATTAATAAAGACTATTAATTAATTTATTAATAAAGATGTTCAAATGGCCAAATAAAACGGGACAGTCCAGAAAATGTTTGCGCAGGCAGGGCACTCAAAATGTGTGAGAGAAAGTGGGGGGATTTGTGCAGACTGACATGGCTACTCATAAAACGTAGCATAAAATAATGTAAAAAATAATTAAATTAAACAAATTAAAAAAAATAAAAATAACGAAATAAAAGAAATTAAAAAAAAAAAGAAAATAAATAAATAAAAAAAATTATAAAAAACAAGCAAAGGAGCAGGCAAAAGGCTGGGATATGGTGGGGATTGGTCACGTTGACGGGAATGTTTAGTGACATGAGGGAGGGTGGAGGGGGTTAAAAAAAAGTCTCAATCACTATTCGACGCGCATGAAAACCAGCCGCGTAGTTATGAGGGAGGCCGTCCTCACACCGATCTTCCTCATCGTCATCGTCCTCAACGTCCTCCGGTTCAAGCAATGCCACCCCAGCCTTAGCTGCAATGTTGTGCAACATAGCCGTCACACATATCACGGCGCATGACTTGGCCGGAGAAAACTGGAGCCCTCCGCCTGACTTGTGAAGGCATCTAAAGAGCAACTTCCACCTCCCGATCGTGCGCTCAACGATGCACCGGGCAAGACGGTGGGCTTCGTTGTATTCCTCACCATGGACGTCTTCCCGGGTTATTCACAGGTGTGAAGAGGAATTATTTAAGGGGGGGAAAATGCCGTGAAACGCACAGTGCATTCAGGATTAGGACTGATATATGTCGGTTTAAGCCTAATCAATTGTGTTTTAATGTCTTTAGCATTCATATAATTGCAGTCTATTTTTTTCGTAGGCTACTCTGCTGTTGTCCTTGATGGGGATATATTTTAACCCTTTTTAACACAATTTTCCTGCGACATTCCTGCGTCTCCCCCCCCCCTACGGAGCCCATTTCAGCACCGTGTCAGTAGACAGTTACAATCCTACGACGTCGTGAGTGCAGCGAATGCGCGTTCACGTTAAGAGGAGTTTCGGGAAACGCTCCAAAGAAATTGACGATGGATCGCAAGATCCATCGTGAGAATGATCGTACGAGCGTAGATCCATCGTTATCGGGAAACGGGGCCCAGGCCCGACCCTGCTTAGCTTCCGAGTTCAGACGAGATCGGGCGTGTTCAGGGTGGTATGGCCGTAGGCAATTAGTGAAGGCGCAAAACCAGGTTTTATACAGTAGCACATAAGGAGTGAGAAAGCTGCTGAGGCTCGACGTTACACTCTTACAAAAACAATCATTAGTTAGATATAAACGGCAGTAATTGATTCAGTAGGACTCCTTATCCATGTAAACGATCATTGTGACATCTGAATTCATTAATTATCTGAAATACACTGCGTGTGCGTGTGATGTTAAATGTTTGAACCAAGGTTAACGGTTAAAGTGTCAGAGAATGGGTGGTGATTTTTTGACGTCCTCCCATGATCTGAAGTGAGCGTGCGTGTTTGTGTTGGTGAAAGTTTAAGAAATGTACAACTGTCGGTTCAGCTCTCTGGTGCTCCCTGCTGGCAGTATCACTATACTGTCCTCATGTTTCACAAAAATAGTTTTGAGAGACGTTGTCAGTTTTTGTATGTTGCTTAAATCCTCCAAAGCGGTTGGCAGTAAACATCAGGTCACGGTACGCCACGGTAGGCCACGGAGTCAATGAGCTCGAGTTGAAAAAGAAAAAGCTTACAGCACCTGGTATTCCCAGGCGGTCTCCCATCCAAGTACTAACCAGGCCCGACCCTGCTTAGCTTCCGAGATCAGACGAGATTGGGCGTGTTCAGGGTGGTATGGCCGTAAGCAATTAGTGCAGGCGCAAAACCAGGTTTTATACAGTAGCACATAAGGAGTGAGAAAGCTGCTGAGGCTCGACGTTACACTCTTACAAAAACAATCATTAGTTAGATATAAACGGCAGTAATTGATTCAGTAGGACTCCTTATCCATGTAAACCATCATTGTGACATCTGAATTCATTAATTATCTGAAAAACACTGCGTGTGCGTGTGATGTTAAATGTTTGAACCAAGGTTAACGGTTAAAGTGTCAGAGAATGGGTGGTGATTTTTTGACGTCCTCCCATGATCTGAAGTGAGCGTGCGTGTTTGTGTTGGTGAAAGTTTAAGAAATGTAAAACTGTCGGTTCAGCTCTCTGGTGCTCCCTGCTGGCAGTATCACTATACTGTCCTCATGTTTCACAAAAATAGTTTTGAGAGACGTTGTCAGTTTTTGTATGTTGCTTAAATCCTCCAAAGCGGTTGGCAGTAAACATCAGGTCACGGTACGCCACGGAGTCAATGAGCTCGAGTTGAAAAAGAAAAAGCTTACAGCACCTGGTATTCCCAGGCGGTCTCCCATCCAAGTACTAACCAGGCCCGACCCTGCTTAGCTTCCGAGATCAAACAAGATCGGGCGTGTTCAGGGTGGTATGGCCGTAAGCAATTAGTGCAGGCGCAAAACCAGGTTTTATACAGTAGCACATAAGGAGTGAGAAAGCTGCTGAGGCTCGACGTTACACTTCTAGAAAAACAATCATTAGTTAGATATAAACGGCAGTAATTGATTCAGTAGGACTCCTTATCCATGTAAACGATCATTGTGACATCTGAATTCATTAATTATCTGAAATACACTGCGTGTGCGTGTGATGTTCAATGTTTGAACCAAGGTTAACGGTTAAAGTGTCAGAGAATGGGTGGGGATTTTTTGACGTCCTCCCATGATCTGAAGTGAGCGTGCGTGTTGTGTTGGTGAAAGTTTAAGAAATGACAACTGTCGGTTCAGCTCTCTGGTGCTCCCTGCTGGCAGTATCACTATACTGTCCTCATGTTTCACAAAAATAGTTTTGAGAGACCTTGTCAGTTTTTGTATGTTGCTTAAATCCTCCAAAGCGGTTGGCAGTAAACATCAGGTCACGGTACGCCACGGAGTCAATGAGCTCGAGTTGAAAAAGAAAAAGCTTACAGCACCTGGTATTCCCAGGCGGATCTCCCATCCAAGTACTAACCAGGCCCGACCCTGCTTAGCTTCCGAGATCAGACGAGATCGGGCGTGTTCAGGGTGGTATGGCCGTAAGCAATTAGTCCAGGCGCAAAACCAGGTTTTATACAGTAGCACATAAGGAGTGAGAAAGCTGCTGAGGCTCGACGTTACACTCTTACAAAAACAATCATTAGTTAGATATAAACGGCAGTAATTGATTCAGTAGGACTCCTTATCCATGTAAACGCTCATTGTGACATCTGAATTCATTAATTATCTGAAATACACTGCGTGTGCGTGTGATGTTAAATGTTTGAACCAAGGTTAACGGTTAAAGTGTCAGAGAATGGGTGGTGATTTTTTGACGTCCTCCCATGATCTGAAGTGAGCGTGCGTGTTTGTGTTGGTGAAAGTTTAAGAAATGTACAACTGTCGGTTCAGCTCTCTGGTGCTCCCTGCTGGCAGTATCACTATACTGTCCTCATGTTTCACAAAAATAGTTTTGAGAGACGTTGTCAGTTTTTTGTATGTTGCTTAAATCCTCCAAAGCGGTTGGCAGTAAACATCAGGTCACGGTACACCACGGAGGTCAATGAGCTCGAGTTGAAAAAAGAAAAAGCTTATAGCACCTGGTATTCCCAGGGCGGTCTCCCATCCAAGTACTAACCAGGCCCGACCCTGCTTAGCTTCCGAGATCAGACGAGATTGCGGCGTGTTCAGGGTGGTATGGCCGTAGCAATTAGTGCAGGCGCAAAACCAGGTTTTATACAGTAGCACATAAGGATGTGAGAAAGCTGCTGAGGCTCGACGTTACACTCTTACAAAAAACAATCATTAGTTAGATATAACGGCAGTAATTGATTCAGTAGGACTCCTTATCCATGTAAACGATCATTGTGACATCTGAATTCATTATTATCTGAAAATACACTGCGTGTGCGTGTGATGTTAAATGTTTGAACCAAGGTTAACGGTTAAAAGTGTCAGAGAATGGGTGGTGATTTTTTGACGTCCTCCCATGATCTGAAGTGAGCGTGCGTGTTTGTGTTGGTGAAAGTTTAAGAAATGTACAACTGTCGGTTCAGCTCTCTGGTGCCTCCCTGCTGGCAGTATCACTATACTGTCCTCATGTTTCACCAAAAACAGTTTTGAGAGACGTTGTCAGTTTTTGTATGTTGCTTAAATCCTCCAAAGCGGTTGCAGTAAACATCAGGTCACGGTACGCCACGGTATGCCACGAGTCAATGAGCTCGAGTTGAAAAAGAAAAAGCTTACAGCACCTGGTATTCCAGGCGGTCTCCCATCCAAGTACTAACCAAGCAGCCACGACCCTGCTTAGCTTCCGAGATTCAGACGAGAGTCGTGCGTGTTCAGGGTGGTATGGCCGTATGCAATTAGTGCAGGCGCAAACCAGGTTTATACAGTAGCACATAGGAGTGAGAAAGCTGCTGAGGCTCGACGTTACACTTTACAAAAACAATCATTAGTTAGATATAAACGGCAGTAATTGATTCAGTAGGACTCCTTATCCATGGAAACGATCATTGTGACATCTGAATTCATTAATTATCTGAAATACACTGCGGGTGCGTGTGATGTTAAATGTTTGAACCACGGTTAACGGTTAAAGTGTCAGAGAATGGGTGGTGATTTTTTGACGTCCTCCCATGATCTGAAGTGAGCGTGCGTGTTTGTGTTGGTGAAAGTTTAAGAAATGTACAACTGTCGGTTCAGCTCTCTGGTGCTCCCTGCTGGCAGTATCACTATACTGTTCTCATGTTTCACAAAATAGTTTGAGAGACGTTGTCAGTTTTGTATGTTGCTTAAATCCTCCAAAGCGGTTGGCAGTAAACATCAGGTCACGGAACGCCACGGAGTCAATGAGCTCGAGTTGAAAAAGAAAAAGCTTACAGCACCTGGTATTCCAGGCGGTCTCCCATCCAAGTACTAACCAGTCCCGACCCTGCTTAGTTTCCGAGATCAGACGAGATCGGGCGTGTTCAGGGTGGTATGGCGTTACCGCATTAATTACAGGCGCAAAACCAGGTTTTATACAGTAGCACATAAGGAGTGAGAAAGCTGCTGAGGCTCGACGTTACACTCTTACAAAAACAATCATTAGTTAGATATAAACGGCAGTACTTGATTCAGTAGGACTCCTTATCCATGTAAACGATCATTGTGACATCTGAATTCATTATTATCTGAAATACAACTGCGTGTGCGTGTGATGTTAAATGTTTGAACCAAGGTTAACGGTTAATAGTGTCAGAGAATGGGTGTGGATTTTTTGACGTCCTTCCCATGATCTGAAGTGAGCGTGCGTGTTTGTGTTGGTGAAAGTTTTAGAAATGTACAACTGTCGGTTCAGCTCTCTGGTGCTCCCTGCTGGCAGTATCACTATACTGTCCTCATCTTCACAAAAATAGTTTTGAGAGACGTTGTCAGTTTTTGTATGTTGCTTAAATCCTCCAAAGCGGTTGGCAGTAAACATCAGGTCACGGTACGCCACGTTAGGCCACAGAGTCAATGAGCTCGAGTTGAAAAAGAAAAAGCTTACAGCCCTGTATTCCAGGCAGTCTCCCATCCAAGTACTAACCAGGCCCGACCCTGCTTAGCTTCCGAGATCAGACGAGATCGGGCGTGTTCAGGGTGGTATGGCCGTAAGCATTAAATACAGGCGCAAAACCAGGTTTTAAACAGTAGCACATAAGGAGTGAGAAAGCTGCTGAGGCTTGACGTTAACTTTTACAAAAACAATCATTAGTTAGATATAAACGGCAGTAATTGATTCAGTAGGACTCCTTATCCATGTAAACGATCATTACGACATCTGAATTCATTAATTATCTGAAATACACTGCGTGTGCGTGTGATGTTAAATGTTTGAACCAGGTTAACGGTTAAAGTGTCAGAGAATGTGTGGTGATTTTTTGACGTCCTCCCATGATCTGAAGTGAGCGTGCGTGTTTGTG
>NC_079423.1:10993965-11056246 GCF_026213295.1 Gadus chalcogrammus | reverse complement strand
TGTTAAATGTTTGAACCAAGGTTAACGGTTAAAGTGTCAGAGAATGGGTGGTGATTTTTTGACGTCCTCCCATGATCTGAAGTGAGCGTGCGTGTTTGTGTTGGTGAAAGTTTAAGAAATGTACAACTGTCGGTTCAGCTATCTGGTGCTCCCTGCTGGCAGTATCACTATACTGTCCTCATGTTTCACAAAAAATAGTTTTGAGAGACGTTGTCAGTTTTTGTATGTTGCTTAAATCCTCCAATGCGGTTGGCAGTAAACATCAGGTCACGGTACGCCACGGTAGGCCACGGAGGCAATGAGCTCGAGTTGAAAAAGAAAATGCTTACAGCACCTAGTATTCCCAGGCAGTCTCCCATCCAAGTACTAACCAGGCCCGACCCTGCTTAGCTTCCGAGATCAGACGAGATCGGGCGTGTTTTATTTTTTTTCTTTTTGGTGACACCCGTCACTACTTACAGCAACCTGGGCTTCTGAGGAGGTCTCCCATCCAAGTACTAACCAGGCCCGACCCTGCTTAGCTTCCGAGATCAGACGAGATCGGGCGTGTTCAGGGTGGTATGGCCGTAACCAATTAGTGCAGGCGCAAAACCAGGTTTTATACAGTAGCACATAAGGAGTGAGAAAGCTGCTGAGGCTCGACGTTACACTTTTACAAAAACAATCATTAGTTAGATATAAACGGCAGTAATTGATTCAGTAGGACTCCTTATCCATGTAAACGATCATTGTGACATCTGAATTCATTAATTATCTGAAATACACTGCGTGTGCGTGTGATGTTAAATGTTTGAACCAAGGTTAACGGTTAAAGTGTCAGAGAATGGGTGGTGATTTTTTGACGTCCTCCCATGATCTGAAGTGAGCGTGCGTGTTTGTGTTGGTGAAAGTTTAAGAAATGTACAACTGTCGGTTCAGCTCTCTGGTGCTCCCTGCTGGCAGTATCACTATACTGTCCTCATGTTTCACAAAAATAGTTTTGAGAGACGTTGTCAGTTTTTGTATGTTGCTTAAATCCTCCAAAGCGGTTGGCAGTAAACATCAGGTCACGGTACGCCACGGTAGGCCACGGAGTCAATGAGCTCGAGTTGAAAAAGAAAAAGCTTACAGCACCTGGTATTCCCAGGCGGTCTCCCTTCCAAGTACTAACCAGGCCCGACCCTGCTTAGCTTCCGAGTTCAGACGAGATCGGGCGTGTTCAGGGTGGTATGGCCGTAAGCAATTAGTGCAGGCGCAAAACCAGGTTTTATACAGTAGCACATAAGGAGTGAGAAAGCTGCTGAGGCTCGACGTTACACTTTTACAAAAACAATCATTAGTTAGATATAAACGGCAGTAATTGATTCAGTAGGACTCCTTATCCATGTAAACGATCATTGTGACATCTGAATTCATTAATTATCTGAAATACACTGCGTGTGCGTGTGATGTTAAATGTTTGAACCAAGGTTAACGGTTAAAGTGTCAGAGAATGGGTGGTGATTTTTTGACGTCCTCCCATGATCTGAAGTGAGCGTGAGTGTTTGTGTTGGTGAAAGTTTAAGAAATGTACAACTGTCGGTTCAGCTCTCTGGTGCTCCCTGCTGGCAGTATCACTATACTGTCCTCATGTTTCACAAAAACAGTTTTGAGAGACGTTGTCAGTTTTTGTATGTTGCTTAAATCCTCCAAAGCGGTTGGCAGTAAACATCAGGTCACGGTACACCACGGAGTCAATGAGCTCGAGTTGAAAAAGAAAAAGCTTACAGCACCTGGTATTCCCAGGCGGTCTCCCATCCAAGTACTAACCAGGCCCGACCCTGCTTAGCTTCCGAGATCAGACGAGATCGGGCGTGTTCAGGGTGGTATGGCCGTAAGCAATTAGTGCAAGGCGCAAAACCAGGTTTTATACAGTAGCACATAAGGAGTGAGAAAGCTGCTGAGGCTCGACGTTACACTCTTACAAAAACAATCATTAGTTAGATATAAACGGCAGTAATTGATTCAGTAGGACTCCTTATCCATGTAAACGATCATTGTGACATCTGAATTCATTAATTATCTGAAATACACTGCGTGTGCGTGTGATGTTAAATGTTTGAACCAAGGTTAACGGTTAAAGTGTCAGAGAATGGGTGGTGATTTTTTGACGTCCTCCCATGATCTGAAGTGAGCGTGCGTGTTTGTGTTGGTGAAAGTTTAAGAAATGTACAACTGTCGGTTCAGCTCTCTGGTGCTCCCTGCTGGCAGTATCACTATACTGTCCTCATGTTTCACAAAAATAGTTTTGAGAGACGTTGTCAGTTTTTGTATGTTGCTTAAATCCTCCAAAGCGGTTGGCAGTAAACATCAGGTCACGGTACGCCACGGAGTCAATGAGCTCGAGTTGAAAAAGAAAAAGCTTACAGCACCTGGTATTCCCAGGCGGTCTCCCATCCATGTACTAACCAGGCCCGACCCTGCTTAGCTTCCGAGTTCAGACAAGATCGGGCGTGTTCAGGGTGGAATGGCCGTAAGCAAATAGTGCAGGCGCAAAACCAGGTTTTATACAGTAGCACATAAGGAGTGAGAGAGCTGCTGAGGCTCGACGTTACACTTTTACAAAAACAATCATTAGTTAGATATAAACGGCAGTAATTGATTCAGTAGGACTCCTTATCCATGTAAACGATCATTGTGACATCTGAATTCATTAATTATCTGAAATACACTGCGTGTGCGTGTGATGTTAAATGTTTGAACCAAGGTTAAGGGTTAAAGTGTCAGAGAATGGGTGGGGATTTTTTGACGTCCTCCCATGATCTGAAGTGAGCGTGCGTGTTTGTGTTGGTGAAAGTTTAAGAAATGTACAACTGTCGGTTCAGCTCTCTGGTGCTCCCTGCTGGCAGTATCACTATACTGTCCTCATGTTTCACAAAAACAGTTTTGAGAGACGTTGTCAGTTTTTGTATGTTGCTTAAATCCTCCAAAGCGGTTGGCAGTAAACATCAGGTCACGGTACGCCACGGAGTCAATGAGCTCGAGTTGAAAAAGAAAAAGCTTACAGCACCTGGTATTCCCAGGCGGACTCCCAGCCAAGTAATAAGCAGGCCCGACCCTGCTTAGCTTCCGAGATCAGACGAGATCGGGCGTGTTCAGGGTGGTATGGCCGTAAGCAATTAGTGCAGGCGCAAAACCAGGTTTCATACAGTAGCACATAAGGAGTGAGAAAGCTGCTGAGGCCCGACGTTACACTCTTACAAAAACAATCATTAGTTAGATATAAACGGCAGTAATTGATTCAGTAGGACTCCTTATCCATGTAAACCATCATTGTGACATCTGAATTCATTAATTATCTGAAAAACACTGCGTGTGCGTGTGATGTTAAATGTTTGAACCAAGGTTAACGGTTAAAGTGTCAGAGAATGGGTGGTGATTTTTTGACGTCCTCCCATGATCTGAAGTGAGCGTGCGTGTTTGTGTTGGTGAAAGTTTAAGAAATGTACAACTGTCGGTTCAGCTCTCTGGTGCTCCCTGCTGGCAGTATCACTATACTGTCCTCATGTTTCACAAAAATAGTTTTGAGAGACGTTGTCAGTTTTTGTATGTTGCTTAAATCCTCCAAAGCGGTTGGCAGTAAACATCAGGTCACGGTACGCCACGGAGTCAATGAGCTCGAGTTGAAAAAAAAATAGCTTACAGCACCTGGTATTCCCAGGCGGTCTCCCATCCAGGTACTAACCAGAGCCGACCCTGCTTAGCTTCCGAGATCAGACGAGATCAGGCGTGTTCAGGGTGGTATGGCCGTAAGCAATTAGTGCAGGCGCAAAACCAGGTTTCATACAGTAGCACATAAGGAGTGAGAAAGCTGCTGAGGCCCGACGTTACACTCTTACAAAAACAATCATTAGTTAGATATAAACGGCAGTAATTGATTCAGTAGGACTCCTTATCCATGTAAACCATCATTGTGACATCTGAATTCATTAATTATCTGAAAAACACTGCGTGTGCGTGTGATGTTAAATGTTTGAACCAAGGTTAACGGTTAAAGTGTCAGAGAATGGGTGGTGATTTTTTGACGTCCTCCCATGATTTGAAGTGAGCGTGCGTGTTTGTGTTGGTGAAAGTTTAAGAAATGTACAACTGTCGGTTCAGCTCTCTGGTGCTCCCTGCTGGCAGTATCACTATACTGTCCTCATGTTTCACAAAAACAGTTTTGAGAGACGTTGTCAGTTTTTGTATGTTGCTTAAATCCTCCAAAGCGGTTGGCAGTAAACATCAGGTCACGGTACGCCACGGAGTCAATGAGCTTGAGTTGAAAAAGAAAATGCTTACAGCACCTGGTATTCCCAGGCGGTCTCCCATCCAAGTACTAACCAGGCCCGACCCTGCTTAGCTTCCTAGATCAGGCGAGATCGGGTGTGTTCAGGGTGGTATGGCCGTAAGCAATTAGTGCAGGCGCAAAACCAGGTTTTATACAGTAGCACATAAGGAGTGAGAAAGCTGCTGAGGCTCGACGTTACACTCTTACAAAAACAATCATTAGTTAGATATAAACGGCAGTAATTGATTCAGTAGGACTCCTTATCCATGTAAACGATCATTGTGACATCTGAATTCATTAATTATCTGAAATACACTGCGTGTGCGTGTGATGTTAAATGTTTGAACCAAGGTTAACGGTTAAAGTGTCAGAGAATGGGTGGTGATTTTTTGACGTCCTCCCATGATCTGAAGTGAGCGTGCGTGTTTGTGTTGGTGAAAGTTTAAGAAATGTACAACTGTCGGTTCAGCTCTCTGGTGCTCCCTGCTGGCAGTATCACTATACTGTCCTCATGTTTCACAAAAATAGTTTTGAGAGACGTTGTCAGTTTTTGTATGTTGCTTAAATCCTCCAAAGCGGTTGGCAGTAAACATCAGGTCACGGTACGCCACGGAGTCAATGAGCTCGAGTTGAAAAAGAAAATGCTTACAGCACCTGGTATTCCCAGGCGGTCTCCCATACAAGTACTAACCAGGCCCGACCCTGCTTAGCTTCCGAGATCAGACGAGATCGGGCGTGTTCAGGGTGGTATGGCCGTAACCAACTAGTGCAGGCGCAAAACCAGGTTTTATACAGTAGCACATAAGGAGTGAGAAAGTTGCTGAGGCTCGACGTTACACTCTTACAAAAACAATCATTAGTTAGATATAAACGGCAGTAATTGATTCAGAAGGACTCCTTATCCATGTAAACGATCATTGTGACATCTGAATTCATTAATTATCTGAAATACACTGCGTGTGCGTGTGATGTTAAATGTTTGAACCAAGGATAACGGTTAAAGTGTCAGAGAATGGGTGGTGATTTTTTGACGTCCTCCCATGATCTGAAGTGAGCGTGCGTGTTTGTGTTGGTGAAAGTTTAAGAAATGTACAACTGTCGGTTCAGCTCTCTGGTGCTCCCTGCTGGCAGTATCACTATACTGTCCTCATGTTTCACAAAAATAGTTTTGAGAGACGTTGTCAGTTTTTGTATGTTGCTTAAATCCTCCAAAGCGGTTGGCAGTAAACATCAGGTCACGGTACGCCACGGAGTCAATGAGCTCGAGTTGAAAAAGAAAAAGCTTACAGCACCTGGTATTCCCAGGCGGTCTCCCATCCAAGTAGTAACCAGGCCCGACCCTGCTTAACTTCCGAGATCAGACGATATCGGGCGTGTTCAGGGTGGTATGGCCGTAAGCAATTAATGCAGGCGCAAAACCAGGTTTTATACAGTAGCACATAAGGAGTGAGAAAGCTGCTGAGGCTCGACGTTACACTCTTACAAAAACAATCATTAGTTAGATATAAACGGCAGTAATTGATTCAGTAGGACTCCTTATCCATGTAAACGATCATTGTGACATCTGAATTCATTAATTATCTGAAATACACTGCGTGTGCGTGTGATGTTAAATGTTTGAACCAAGGTTAACGGTTAAAGTGTCAGAGAATGGGTGGTGATTTTTTGACGTCCTCCCATGATCTGAAGTGAGCGTGCGTGTTTGTGTTGGTGAAAGTTTAAGAAATGTACAACTGTCGGTTCAGCTCTCTGGTGCTCCCTGCTGGCAGTATCACTATACTGTCCTCATGTTTCACAAAAATAGTTTTGAGAGACGTTGTCAGTTTTTGTATGTTGCTTAAATCCTCCAAAGCGGTTGGCAGTAAACATCAGGTCACGGTACGCCACGGTAGGCCACGGAGTCAATGAGCTCGAGTTGAAAAAGAAAATGCTTACAGCACCTGGTATTCCCAGGCGGTCTCCCATCCAAGTATTAACCAGGCCCGACCCTGCTTAGCTCCCGAGTTGAGACGAGATCGGGCGTGTTTTTTTTTTTTTTCTTTTGGTGACACCCGTCACTTCTTACAGCAACCTGGGCTTCTGAGGAGGTCTCCCATCCAAGTACTAACCAGGCCCGACCCTGCTTAGCTACCGCGATCAAATGAGATCGGGCGTGTTCAGGGTGGTATGGCCGTAAGCAAATAGTGCAGGCGCAAAACCAGGTTTTATACAGTAGCACATAAGGAGTGAGAAAGCTGCTGAGGCTCGACGTTACACTCTTACAAAAACAATCATTAGTTAGATATAAACGGCAGTAATTGATTCAGTAGGACTCCTTATCCATGTAAACGATCATTGTGACATCTGAATTCATTAATTATCTGAAATACACTGCGTGTGCGTGTGATGTTAAATGTTTCGAACCAAGGTTAACGGTTAAAGTGTCAGAGAATGGGTGGTGATTTTTTGACGTCCTCCCATGATCTGAAGTGAGCGTGCGTGTTTGTGTTGGTGAAAGTTTAAGAAATGTACAACTGTCGGTTCAGCTCTCTGGTGCTCCCTGCTGGCAGTATCACTATACTGTCCTCATGTTTCACAAAAATAGTTTTGAGAGACGTTGTCAGTTTTTGTATGTTGCTTAAATCCTCCAAAGCGGTTGGCAGTAAACATCAGGTCACGGTACGCCACGGAGTCAATGAGCTCGAGTTGAAAAAGAAAAAGCTTACAGCACCTGGTATTCCCAGGCGGTCTCCCATCCAAGTACTAACCAGGCCCGACCCTGCTTAGCTTCCGAGATCAGACAATATCGGGCGTGTTCAGGGTGGTATGGCCGTAAGCAATTAGTGCAGGCGCAAAACCAGGTTTTATACAGTAGCACATAAGGAGTGAGAAAGCTGCTGAGGCTCGACGTTACACTCTTACAAAAACAATCATTAGTTAGATATAAACGGCAGTAATTGATTCAGTAGGACTCCTTATCCATGTAAACGATCATTGTGACATCTGAATTCATTAATTATCTGAAATACACTGCGTGTGCGTGTGATGTTAAATGTTTGAACCAAGGTTAACGGTTAAAGTGTCAGAGAATGGGTGGTGATTTTTTGACGTCCTCCCATGATCTGAAGTGAGCGTGCGTGTTTGTGTTGGTGAAAGTTTAAGAAATGTACAACTGTCGGTTCAGCTCTCTGGTGCTCCCTGCTGGCAGTATCACTATACTGTCCTCATGTTTCACAAAAATAGTTTTGAGAGACGTTGTCAGTTTTTGTATGTTGCTTAAATCCTCCAAAGCGGTTGGCAGTAAACATCAGGTCACGGTACGCCACGGTAGGCCACGGAGTCAATGAGCTCGAGTTGAAAAAGAAAAAGCTTACAGCACCTGGTATTCCCAGTCGGTCTCCCATCCAAGTACTAACCAGGCCCGACCCTGCTTAGCTCCCGAGTTCAGACGAGATCGGCCTTGTTTTTTTTTTTTTTTCTTTTGGTGACACCCGTCACTTCTTACAGCAACCTGGGCTTCTGAGGAGGTCTCCCATCCAAGTACTAACCAGGCCCGACCCTGCTTAGCTACCGCGATCAGATGAGATCGGGCGTGTTCAGGGTGGTATGGCCATAAGCAAATAGTGCAGGCGCAAAACCAGGTTTTATACAGTAGCACATAAGGAGTGAGAAAGCTGCTGAGGCTCGACGTTACACTCTTACAAAAACAATCATTAGTTAGATATAAACGGCAGTAATTGATTCAGTAGGACTCCTTATCCATGTAAACGATCATTGTGACATCTGAATTCATTAATTATCTGAAATACACTGCGTGTGCGTGTGATGTTAAATGTTCGAACCAAGGTTAACGGTTAAAGTGTCAGAGAATGGGTGGTGATTTTTTGACGTCCTCCCATGATCTGAAGTGAGCGTGCGTGTTTGTGTTGGTGAAAGTTTAAGAAATGTACAACTGTCGGTTCAGCTCTCTGGTGCTCCCTGCTGGCAGTATCACTATACTGTCCTCATGTTTCACAAAAATAGTTTTGAGAGACGTTGTCAGTTTTTGTATGTTGCTTAAATCCTCCAAAGCGGTTGGCAGTAAACATCAGGTCACGGTACGCCACGGAGTCAATGAGCTCGAGTTGAAAAAGAAAAAGCTTACAGCACCTGGTATTCCCAGGCGGTCTCCCATCCAAGTACTAACCAGGCCCGACCCTGCTTAGCTTCCGAGATCAGACGAGATCGGGCGTGTTCAGGGTGGTATGGCCGTAAGCAATTAGTGCAGGCGCAAAACCAGGTTTTATACAGTAGCACATAAGGAGTGAGAAAGCTGCTGAGGCTCGACGTTACACTCTTACAAAAACAATCATTAGTTAGATATAAACGGCAGTAATTGATTCAGTAGGACTCCTTATCCATGTAAACGATCATTGTGACATCTGAATTCATTAATTATCTGAAATACACTGCGTGTGCGTGTGATGTTAAATGTTTGAACCAAGGTTAACGGTTAAAGTGTCAGAGAATGGGTGGTGATTTTTTGACGTCCTCCCATGATCTGAAGTGAGCGTGCGTGTTTGTGTTGGTGAAAGTTTAAGAAATGTACAACTGTCGGTTCAGCTCTCTGGTGCTCCCTGCTGGCAGTATCACTATACTGTCCTCATGTTTCACAAAAATAGTTTTGAGAGACGTTGTCAGTTTTTGTATGTTGCTTAAATCCTCCAAAGCGGTTGGCAGTAAACATCAGGTCACGGTACGCCACGGTAGGCCACGGAGGCAATGAGCTCGAGTTGAAAAAGAAAAAGCTTACAGCACCTGGTATTCCCAGGCGGTCTCCCATCCAAGTACTAACCAGGCCCGACCCTGCTTAGCTTCCGAGATCAGACGAGATCGGGCGTGTTCAGGGTGGTATGGCCGTAAGCAATAGTGCAGGCGCAAAACCAGGTTTTATACAGTAGCACATAAGGAGTGAGAAAGCTGCTGAGGCTCGACGTTACACTCTTACAAAAACAATCATTAGTTAGATATAAACGGCAGTAATTGATTCAGTAGGACTCCTTATCCATGTAAACGATCATTGTGACATCTGAATTCATTAATTATCTGAAATACACTGCGTGTGCGTGTGATGTTAAATGTTTGAACCAAGGTTAACGGTTAAAGTGTCAGAGAATGGGTGGTGATTTTTTGACGTCCTCCCATGATCTGAAGTGAGCGTGCGTGTTTGTGTTGGTGAAAGTTTAAGAAATGTACAACTGTCGGTTCAGCTCTCTGGTGCTCCCTGCTGGCAGTATCACTATACTGTCCTCATGTTTCACAAAAATAGTTTTGAGAGACGTTGTCAGTTTTTGTATGTTGCTTAAATCCTCCAAAGCGGTTGGCAGTAAACATCAGGTCACGGTACGCCACGGTAGGCCACGGAGGCAATGAGCTCGAGTTGAAAAAGAAAAAGCTTACAGCACCTGGTATTCCCAGGCGGTCTCCCATCCAAGTACTAACCAGGCCCGACCCTGCTTAGCTTCCGAGATCAGACGAGATCGGGCGTGTTCAGGGTGGTATGGCCGTAAGCAATTAGTGCAGGCGCAAAACCAGGTTTTATACAGTAGCACATAAGGAGTGAGAAAGCTGCTGAGGCTCGACGTTACACTTTTACAAAAACAATCATTAGTTAGATATAAACGGCAGTAATTGATTCAGTAGGACTCCTTATCCATGTAAACGATCATTGTGACATCTGAATTCATTAATTATCTGAAATACACTGCGTGTGCGTGTGATGTTAAATGTTTGAACCAAGGTTAACGGTTAAAGTGTCAGAGAATGGGTGGTGATTTTTTGACGTCCTCCCATGATCTGAAGTGAGCGTGCGTGTTTGTGTTGGTGAAAGTTTAAGAAATGTACAACTGTCGGTTCAGCTCTCTGGTGCTCCCTGCTGGCAGTATCACTATACTGTCCTCATGTTTCACAAAAATAGTTTTGAGAGACGTTGTCAGTTTTTGTATGTTGCTTAAATCCTCCAAAGCGGTTGGCAGTAAACATCAGGTCACGGTACGCCACGGAGTCAATGAGCTCGAGTTGAAAAAGAAAAAGCTTACAGCACCTGGTATTCCCAGGCGGTCTCCCATCCAAGTACTAACCAGGCCCGACCCTGCTTAGCTTCCGAGATCAGACGAGATCGGGCGTGTTCAGGGTGGTATGGCCGTAAGCATTAGTGCAGGCGCAAAACCAGGTTTTATACAGTAGCACATAAGGAGTGAGAAAGCTGCTGAGGCTTGACGTTACACTTTTACAAAAACAATCATTAGTTAGATATAAACGGCAGTAATTGATTCAGTAGGACTCCTTATCCATGTAAACGATCATTGTGACATCTGAATTCATTAATTATCTGAAATACACTGCGTGTGCGTGTGATGTTAAATGTTTGAACCAAGGTTAACGGTTAAAGTGTCAGAGAATGGGTGGTGATTTTTTGACGTCCTCCCATGATCTGAAGTGAGCGTGCGTGTTTGTGTTGGTGAAAGTTTAAGAAATGTACAACTGTCGGTTCAGCTCTCTGGTGCTCCCTGCTGGCAGTATCACTATACTGTCCTCATGTTTCACAAAAATAGTTTTGAGAGACGTTGTCAGTTTTTGTATGTTGCTTAAATCCTCCAAAGCGGTTGGCAGTAAACATCAGGTCACGGTACGCCACGGTAGGCCACGGAGTCAATGAGCTCGAGTTGAAAAAGAAAATGCTTACAGCACCTGGTATTCCCAGGCGGTCACCCATCCAAGTACTAACCAGGCCCGACCCTGCTTAGCTACCGAGTTCAGACGAGATCGTGCGTGTTCAGGGTTGTATGGCCGTATGCAATTAGTGCAGGCGCAAAACCAGGTTTTATACAGTAGCACATAAGGAGTGAGAAAGCTGCTGAGGCTCAACGTTACACTTTTACAAAAACAATCATCAGTTAGATATAAACGGCAGTAATTGATTCAGTAGGACTCCTTATCCATGTAAACGATCATTGTGACATCTGAATTCATTAATTATCTGAAATACACTGCGTGTGCGTGTGATGTTAAATGTTTGAACCAAGGTTAACGGTTAAAGTGTCAGAGAATGGGTGGTGATTTTTTGACGTCCTCCCATGATCTGAAGTGAGCGTGCGTGTTTGTGTTGGTGAAAGTTTAAGAAATGTACAACTGTCGGTTCAGCTCTCTGGTGCTCCCTGCTGGCAGTATCACTATACTGTCCTCATGTTTCACAAATATAGTTTTGAGAGACGTTGTCAGTTTTTGTATGTTGCTTAAATCCTCCAAAGCGTTTGGCAGTAAACATCAGGTCACGGTACGCCACGGTAGGCCACGGAGGCAATGAGCTCGAGTTGAAAAAGAAAAAGCTTACAGCACCTGGTATTCCCAGGCGGTCTCCCATCCAAGTACTAACCAGGCCCGACCCTGCTTAGCTTCCGAGATCAGACGAGATCGGGCGTGTTCAGGGTGGTATGGCCGTAAGCAATTAGTGCAGGCGCAAAACCAGGTTTTATACAGTAGCACATAAGGAGTGAGAAAGCTGCTGAGGCTCGACGTTACACTTTTACAAAAACAATCATTAGTTAGATATAAACGGCAGTAATTGATTCAGTAGGACTCCTTATCCATGTAAACGATCATTGTGACATCTGAATTCATTAATTATCTGAAATACACTGCGTGTGCGTGTGATGTTAAATGTTTGAACCAAGGTTAACGGTTAAAGTGTCAGAGAATGGGTGGTGATTTTTTGACGTCCTCCCATGATCTGAAGTGAGCGTGCGTGTTTGTGTTGGTGAAAGTTTAAGAAATGTACAACTGTCGGTTCAGCTCTCTGGTGCTCCCTGCTGGCAGTATCACTATACTGTCCTCATGTTTCACAAAAATAGTTTTGAGAGACGTTGTCAGTTTTTGTATGTTGCTTAAATCCTCCAAAGCGGTTGGCAGTAAACATCAGGTCACGGTACGCCACGGTAGGCCACGGAGGCAATGAGCTCGAGTTGAAAAAGAAAAAGCTTACAGCACCTGGTATTCCCAGGCGGTCTCCCATCCAAGTACTAACCAGGCCCGACCCTGCTTAGCTTCCGAGATCAAACGAGATCGGGCGTGTTCAGGGTGGTATGGCCGTAAGCAATTAGTGCAGGCGCAAAACCAGGTTTTATACAGTAGCACATAAGGAGTGAGAAAGCTGCTGAGGCTCGACGTTACACTCTTACAAAAACAATCATTAGTTAGATATAAACGCAGTAATTGATTCAGTAGGACTCCTTATCCATGTAAACGATCATTGTGACATCTGAATTCATTAATTATCTGAAATACACTGCGTGTGCGTGTGATGTTAAATGTTTGAACCAAGGTTAACGGTTAAAGTGTCAGAGAATGGGTGGTGATTTTTTGACGTCCTCCCATGATCTGAAGTGAGCGTGCGTGTTTGTGTTGGTGAAAGTTTAAGAAATGTACAACTGTCGGTTCAGCTCTCTGGTGCTCCCTGCTGGCAGTATCACTATACTGTCCTCATGTTTCACGAAAATAGTTTTGAGAGACGTTGTCAGTTTTTGTATGTTGCTTAAATCCTCCAAAGCGGTTGGCAGTAAACATCAGGTCACGGTACGCCACGGAGTCAATGAGCTCGAGTTGAAAAAGAAAAAGCTTACAGCACCTGGTATTCCCAGGCGGTCTCCCATCCAAGTACTAACCAGGCCCGACCCTGCTTAGCTTCCGAGATCAAGCGAGATCGGGCGTGTTCAGGGTGGTATGGCCGTAAGCAATTAGTGCAGGCGCAAAACCAGGTTTTATACAGTAGCACATAAGGAGTGAGAAAGCTGCTGAGGCTCGACGTTACACTCTTACAAAAACAATCATTAGTTAGATATAAACGGCAGTAATTGATTCAGTAGGACTCCTTATCCATGTAAACGATCATTGTGACATCTGAATTCATTAATTATCTGAAATACACTGCGTGTGCGTGTGATGTTAAATGTTTGAACCAAGGTTAACGGTTAAAGTGTCAGAGAATGGGTGGTGATTTTTTGACGTCCTCCCATGATCTGAAGTGAGCGTGCGTGTTTGTGTTGGTGAAAGTTTAAGAAATGTACAACTGTCGGTTCAGCTCTCTGGTGCTCCCTGCTGGCAGTATCACTATACTGTCCTCATGTTTCACAAAAATAGTTTTGAGAGACGTTGTCAGTTTTTGTATGTTGCTTAAATCCTCCAAAGCGGTTGGCAGTAAACATCAGGTCACGGTACGCCACGGTAGGCCACGGAGTCAATGAGCTCGAGTTGAAAAAGAAAATGCTTACAGCACCTGGTATTCCCAGGTGGTCTCCCATCCAAGTACTAACCAGGCCCGACCTTGCTTAGCTTCCGAGATCAGACGAGATCGGGCGTGTTTTTTTTTTTTTTTTTTTTTTTTTTATTAAAATTCCGTATTTACAGTAATTTACAATCTTTTACGGTCATAACCAAACACAGTATGACACACAGAAGACATACAGACAGTTGATAATCACAAATGTACGCAACAATCATATAGAGAGGTTAACCCTAATCATACACAACAAACATTTGCGTCGGAGTGGTCTGCCAGGTCTTAACAAGCAGGAAAAACAATGCCCACACTACACACTAAATCGTAACGTCCCTGATTCCGTTACCATGACTAAAGTGCTGTTCCTAACAAAATACTTGTGAAAATCCTCCCCTTCCCATCATTCAGAACCTCCTTCACATTCCCAACCACATCCTCCTTTACAAGTATTGCCACACCACACGATCTTGCCGTCCCACAATTGACGAATAACAGTCCCCTCCATTTCTCCTTGATTTCTGGCATTTTAGCCTGTGTCCAGTTTGTTTCCTGCAGCACTAAAATATCGGATTTAAAATTGATTAACACCTCATCAAACTTCGCCATATTGTTAAGACCGTTGATATTAATTGATGTGAGTGTGACCATTGAAATCAAAAGACACAGAGTGGGTATTACTGTTAAAATCATTTTTTTTTTTTACGTACCCCTTTCTTTTTCAAGTTCCTCTGTTCCTCATCGGAATCAACCCCTCTCCTGCGTCTGACCCTGGGCGCCCTCTCCCTACAAACACCCAACGCCTCATTCCCAGACTTATTCTCCCTCTCCCTTCCATCAGCCAGTGTGGGGGGGGAAATTATAGGCGCCATACCACGCCAATGAGACGCGTCGGCTGTAGCCTCAATAGTCACAGCACAAGACCCCCAGGCTGCATCTTCCTCTACTGTAGGCCACCCGGGCGCCTGTAAAGAGAGGAGCCCCGCTTGAGAGCTCCTGCCCCCCCCCAACCCTGTGCCCCCATCTCCCCCTGATGCCGGGGCCATTGACACAACCAAATCCACTTCTAGGCTAGCCCCCGTGCCATGTCCCGCCTCGTTCCCCAACTGTCCAGACCCCCGCGGCACCTTGGCTACGCCCTCCGCTGGTGTAGGGTGCCCAGATGCCGGTAGAGAGGAAAGCTCTCCTTGAGAGCTTTGCCCCCCGGGCAACCCCATGCCCCCCACACCCGGGTCCTTCAGCACAACCTGTAGCTGACTGTCCAAGACTGTCTCCCCGTCAGACAGCTCCCCGTGCTCCATCTCCTCTTCCGCACTCTCTTCCCCTCCACTTTCCTCACTCTCCAACGATACAGCCCTTGAGTCTGGGTCAACTGAGAGGGCACCCCCTCCCACCTGCTCCTCCTTACACACACAATTTCCCTTTCTATTACCACACTCTCTGCATTTAATCACAGCCACACACTCCCTTGCATAGTGTCCCTGCTTCCCGCACTTCCGACAGAGGAAGTCAGGACAGTCCCTCACTATATGTCCAGGCTGGATGCACAATCTACACACCTTTAATTGTCTGTCATGGATGACTCGGAAATATTCAGCACCCTTTTCAGTGTCAAAACGTGTGGACCAAGGCAAGGACCGTACTTCCTTGTTAAACTTCACCTTAACAAACCGTGTACCCTCACATATGGTCATCCCAGGCCACTTCCTCCTTGCAATCGGCGAAACTGCCTCCACACCCCAGTCCGCAAGCTTCTTCAGAATCTCCTCATCCGTAATGTACACTGGTAGACTCATAAAGGACACCACCATCTCATCTGCAGTCAAGTCTTTTGCGACGACGCTGGTCCCCCTTATCCTAAAACCATCCAACAATCGCCTCTTCCCGTTGGGGTGATTCATCGTTACTTCATATTGGTTCAATGAGAGGTAGCGACATCCCAAGACCAATCCACATACACTCTGCATCGCCCTTAGCATCTCCATCATCGGGATTTTCTCCTCTCCCACAAGCTCCACAGCCACAGACAACTCCCTGCAGTAGCTCGGGCCACCATCCGCAACCTTGTCCTCCTTCTCTCTTGTTGCTCTCTCCGCAGTCACCGGTCTCCCGCCTAGTACGTCCTCCGATGTCCTCTTCGCCACACAACCACCATCCGTCACCGCAGCAGGAGCCGTGTTCCGTTCCATGCCGTCTTCCATTCGAGTTTTCGAAACCGCGTGAGACATCGAAAAAAAACCGAACTAAAGTATACTAATACTCCCCCAAACAGCAAGCTGTCGGGGGAATAAACGACTAGACGCAAAACTAACCAAAAAAATATCTATAAATACTTGATTTACCACCAAAAGAATCCTCGCTCCAACACCGTCCTCCTCTCACCACTCAAGCACACCAAACACTTCCTCAATGGGCGTATCACTTCCTCAATGGGCGTGTTCAGGGTGGTATGGCCGTAAGCAATTAGTGCAGGCGCAAAACCAGGTTTTATACAGTAGCACATAAGGAGTGAGAAAGCTGCTGAGGCTCGACGTTACACTCTTACAAAAACAATCATTAGTTAGATATAAACGGCAGTAATTGATTCAGTAGGACTCCTTATCCATGTAAACGATCATTGTGACATCTGAATTCATTAATTATCTGAAATACACTGCGTGTGCATGTGATGTTAAATGTTGGAACCAAGGTTAACGGTTAAAGTGTCAGAGAATGGGTGGTGATTTTTTGACGTCCTCCCATGATCTGAAGTGAGCGTGCGTGTTTGTGTTGGTGAAAGTTTAAGAAATGTACAACTGTCGGTTCAGCTCTCTGGTGCTCCCTGCTGGCAGTATCACTATACTGTCCTCATGTTTCACAAAAATAGTTTTGAGAGACGTTGTCAGTTTTTGTATGTTGCTTAAATCCTCCAAAGCGGTTGGCAGTAAACATCAGGTCACGGTACGCCACGGTAGGCCACGGAGGCAATGAGCTCGAGTTGAAAAAGAAAAAGCTTACAGCACCTGGTATTCCCAGGCGGTCTCCCATCCAGGTACTAACCAGGCCCGACCCTGCTTAGCTTCCGAGATCAGACGAGATCGGGAGTGTTCAGGGTGGTATGGCCGTAAGCAATTAGTGCAGGCGCAAAACCAGGTTTTATACAGTAGCACATAAGGAGTGAGAAAGCTGCTGAGGCTCGACGTTACACTTTTACAAAAACAATCATTAGTTAGATATAAACGGCAGTAATTGATTCAGTAGGACTCCTTATCCATGTAAACGATCATTGTGACATCTGAATTCATTAATTATCTGAAATACACTGCGTGTGCGTGTGATGTTAAATGTTTGAACCAAGGTTAACGGTTAAAGTGTCAGAGAATGGGTGGTGATTTTTTGACGTCCTCCCATGATCTGAAGTGAGCGTGCGTGTTTGTGTTGGTGAAAGTTTAAGAAATGTACAACTGTCGGTTCAGCTCTCTGGTGCTCCCTGCTGGCAGTATCACTATACTGTCCTCATGTTTCACAAAAATAGTTTTGAGAGACGTTGTCAGTTTTTGTATGTTGCTTAAATCCTCCAAAGCGGTTGGCAGTAAACATCAGGTCACGGTACGCCACGCTGGGCCACGGAGGCAATGAGCTCGAGTTGAAAAAGAAAAAGCTTACAGCACCTGGTATTCCCAGGCGGTCTCCCATCCAAGTACTAACCAGGCCTGACCCTGCTTAGCTTCCGAGATCAGACGAGATCGGGCAGTGTTCAGGGTGGTATGGCCGTAAGCAATTAGTGCAGGCGCAAAACCAGGTTTTATACAGTAGCACATAAGGAGTGAGAAAGCTGCTGAGGCTCGACGTTACACTCTTACAAAAACAATCATTAGTTAGATATAAACGGCAGTAATTGATTCAGTAGGACTCCTTATCCATGTAAACGATCATTGTGACATCTGAATTCATTAATTATCTGAAATACACTGCGTGTGCATGTGATGTTAAATGTTGGAACCAAGGTTAACGGTTAAAGTGTCAGAGAATGGGTGGTGATTTTTTGACGTCCTCCCATGATCTGAAGTGAGCGTGCGTGTTTGTGTTGGTGAAAGTTTAAGAAATGTACAACTGTCGGTTCAGCTCTCTGGTGCTCCCTGCTGGCAGTATCACTATACTGTCCTCATGTTTCACAAAAATAGTTTTGAGAGACGTTGTCAGTTTTTGTATGTTGCTTAAATCCTCCAAAGCGGTTGGCAGTAAACATCAGGTCACGGTACGCCACGGTAGGCCACGGAGGCAATGAGCTCGAGTTGAAAAAGAAAAAGCTTACCGCACCTGGTATTCCCAGGCGGTCTCCCAGGCGGTCTCCCATCCAAGTACGACCCTGCTTAGCTCCCGAGTTCAGACGAGATCGGGCGTGTTTTTGTTTTTTTTTCTTTTGGTGACACCCGTCACTTCTTACAGCAACCTGGGCTTCTGAGGAGGTCTCCCATCCAAGTACTAACCAGGCCCGACCCTGCTTAGCTACCGCGATCAAATGAGATCGGGCGTGTTCAGGGTGGTATGGCCGTAAGCAAATAGTGCAGGCGCAAAACCAGGTTTTATACAGTAGCACATAAGGAGTGAGAAAGCTGCTGAGGCTCGACGTTACACTCTTACAAAAACAATCATTAGTTAGATATAAACGGCAGTAATTGATTCAGTAGGACTCCTTATCCATGTAAACGATCATTGTGACATCTGAATTCATTAATTATCTGAAATACACTGCGTGTGCGTGTGATGTTAAATGTTCGAACCAAGGTTAACGGTTAAAGTGTCAGAGAATGGGTGGTGATTTTTTGACGTCCTCCCATGATCTGAAGTGAGCGTGCGTGTTTGTGTTGGTGAAAGTTTAAGAAATGTACAACTGTCGGTTCAGCTCTCTGGTGCTCCCTGCTGGCAGTATCACTATACTGTCCTCATGTTTCACAAAAATAGTTTTGAGAGACGTTGTCAGTTTTGTATGTTGCTTAAATCCTCCAAAGCGGTTGGCAGTAAACATCAGGTCACGGTACGCCACGGAGTCAATGAGCTCGAGTTGAAAAAGAAAAAGCTTACAGCACCTGGTATTCCCAGGCGGTCTCCCATCCAAGTACTAACCAGGCCCGACCCTGCTTAACTTCCGAGATCAGACAATATCGGGCGTGTTCAGGGTGGTATGGCCGTAAGCAATTAATGCAGGCGCAAAACCAGGTTTTATACAGTAGCACATAAGGAGTGAGAAAGCTGCTGAGGCTCGACGTTACACTCTTACAAAAACAATCATTAGTTAGATATAAACGGCAGTAATTGATTCAGTAGGACTCCTTATCCATGTAAACGATCATTGTGACATCTGAATTCATTAATTATCTGAAATACACTGCGTGTGCGTGTGATGTTAAATGTTTGAACCAAGGTTAACGGTTAAAGTGTCAGAGAATGGGTGGTGATTTTTTGACGTCCTCCCATGATCTGAAGTGAGCGTGCGTGTTTGTGTTGGTGAAAGTTTAAGAAATGTACAACTGTCGGTTCAGCTCTCTGGTGCTCCCTGCTGGCAGTATCACTATACTGTCCTCATGTTTCACAAAAATAGTTTTGAGAGACGTTGTCAGTTTTTGTATGTTGCTTAAATCCTCCAAAGCGGTTGGCAGTAAACATCAGGTCACGGTACGCCACGGTAGGCCACGGAGTCAATGAGCTCGAGTTGAAAAAGAAAAAGCTTACAGCACCTGGTATTCCCAGGCGGTCTCCCATCCAAGTACTAACCAGGCCCGACCCTGCTTAGCTTCCGAGATCAGACGAGATCGGGCGTGTTCAGGGTGGTATGGCCGTAAGCAATTAGTGCAGGCGCAAAACCAGGTTTTATACAGTAGCACATAAGGAGTGAGAAAGCTGCTGAGGCTCGACGTTACACTTTTACAAAAACAATCATTAGTTAGATATAAACGGCAGTAATTGATTCAGTAGGACTCCTTATCCATGTAAACGATCATTGTGACATCTGAATTCATTAATTATCTGAAATACACTGCGTGTGCGTGTGATGTTAAATGTTTGAACCAAGGTTAACGGTTAAAGTGTCAGAGAATGGGTGGTGATTTTTGACGTCCTCCCATGATCTGAAGTGAGCGTGCGTGTTTGTGTTGGTGAAAGTTTAAGAAATGTACAACTGTCGGTTCAGCTCTCTGGTGCTCCCTGCTGGCAGTATCACTATACTGTCCTCATGTTTCACAAAAATAGTTTTGAGAGACGTTGTCAGTTTTTGTATGTTGCTTAAATCCTCCAAAGCGGTTGGCAGTAAACATCAGGTCACGGTACGCCACGGAGTCAATGAGCTCGAGTTGAAAAAGAAAAAGCTTACAGCACCTGGTATTCCCAGGCGGTCTCCCATCCAAGTACTAACCAGGCCCGACCCTGCTTAGCTTCCGAGATCAGACGAGATCGGGCGTGTTCAGGGTGGTATGGCCGTAAGCAATTAGTGCAGGCGCAAAACCAGGTTTTATACAGTAGCACATAAGGAGTGAGAAAGCTGCTGAGGCTCGACGTTACACTCTTACAAAAACAATCATTAGTTAGATATAAACGGCAGTAATTGATTCAGTAGGACTCCTTATCCATGTAAACGATCATTGTGACATCTGAATTCATTAATTATCTGAAATACACTGCGTGTGCGTGTGATGTTAAATGTTTGAACCAAGGTTAACGGTTAAAGTGTCAGAGAATGGGTGGTGATTTTTTGACGTCCTCCCATGATCTGAAGTGAGCGTGCGTGTTTGTGTTGGTGAAAGTTTAAGAAATGTACAACTGTCGGTTCAGCTCTCTGGTGCTCCCTGCTGGCAGTATCACTATACTGTCCTCATGTTTCACAAAAATAGTTTTGAGAGACGTTGTCAGTTTTTGTATGTTGCTTAAATCCTCCAAAGCGGTTGGCAGTAAACATCAGGTCACGGTACGCCACGGTAGGCCACGGAGTCAATGAGCTCGAGTTGAAAAAGAAAAAGCTTACAGCACCTGGTATTCCCAGGCGGTCTCCCATCCAAGTACTAACCAGGCCCGACCCTGCTTAGCTTCCGAGATCAGACGAGATCGGGCGTGTTCAGGGTGGTATGGCCGTAAGCAATTAGTGCAGGCGCAAAACCAGGTTTTATACAGTAGCACATAAGGAGTGAGAAAGCTGCTGAGGCTCGACGTTACACTCTTACAAAAACAATCATTAGTTAGATATAAACGGCAGTAATTGATTCAGTAGGACTCCTTATCCATGTAAACGATCATTGTGACATCTGAATTCATTAATTATCTGAAATACACTGCGTGTGCGTGTGATGTTAAATGTTTGAACCAAGGTTAACGGTTAAAGTGTCAGAGAATGGGTGGTGATTTTTTGACGTCCTCCCATGATCTGAAGTGAGCGTGCGTGTTTGTGTTGGTGAAAGTTTAAGAAATGTACAACTGTCGGTTCAGCTCTCTGGTGCTCCCTGCTGGCAGTATCACTATACTGTCCTCATGTTTCACAAAAATAGTTTTGAGAGACGTTGTCAGTTTTTGTATGTTGCTTAAATCCTCCAAAGCGGTTGGCAGTAAACATCAGGTCACGGTACGCCACGGTAGGCCACGGAGGCAATGAGCTCGAGTTGAAAAAGAAAAAGCTTACAGCACCTGGTATTCCCAGGCGGTCTCCCATCCAAGTACTAACCAGGCCCGACCCTGCTTAGCTTCCGAGATCAGACGAGATCGGGCGTGTTCAGGGTGGTATGGCCGTAAGCAATTAGTGCAGGCGCAAAACCAGGTTTTATACAGTAGCACATAAGGAGTGAGAAAGCTGCTGAGGCTCGACGTTACACTTTTACAAAAACAATCATTAGTTAGATATAAACGGCAGTAATTGATTCAGTAGGACTCCTTATCCATGTAAACGATCATTGTGACATCTGAATTCATTAATTATCTGAAATACACTGCGTGTGCGTGTGATGTTAAATGTTTGAACCAAGGTTAACGGTTAAAGTGTCAGAGAATGGGTGGTGATTTTTTGACGTCCTCCCATGATCTGAAGTGAGCGTGCGTGTTTGTGTTGGTGAAAGTTTAAGAAATGTACAACTGTCGGTTCAGCTCTCTGGTGCTCCCTGCTGGCAGTATCACTATACTGTCCTCATGTTTCACAAAAATAGTTTTGAGAGACGTTGTCAGTTTTTGTATGTTGCTTAAATCCTCCAAAGCGGTTGGCAGTAAACATCAGGTCACGGTACGCCACGGTAGGCCACGGAGTCAATGAGCTCGAGTTGAAAAAGAAAAAGCTTACAGCACCTGGTATTCCCAGGCGGTCTCCCATCCAAGTACTAACCAGGCCCGACCCTGCTTAGCTTCCGAGATCAGACGAGATCGGGCGTGTTCAGGGTGGTATGGCCGTAAGCAATTAGTGCAGGCGCAAAACCAGGTTTTATACAGTAGCACATAAGGAGTGAGAAAGCTGCTGAGGCTCGACGTTACACTTTTACAAAAACAATCATTAGTTAGATATAAACGGCAGTAATTGATTCAGTAGGACTCCTTATCCATGTAAACGATCATTGTGACATCTGAATTCATTAATTATCTGAAATACACTGCGTGTGCGTGTGATGTTAAATGTTTGAACCAAGGTTAACGGTTAAAGTGTCAGAGAATGGGTGGTGATTTTTTGACGTCCTCCCATGATCTGAAGTGAGCGTGCGTGTTTGTGTTGGTGAAAGTTTAAGAAATGTACAACTGTCGGTTCAGCTCTCTGGTGCTCCCTGCTGGCAGTATCACTATACTGTCCTCATGTTTCACAAAAATAGTTTTGAGAGACGTTGTCAGTTTTTGTATGTTGCTTAAATCCTCCAAAGCGGTTGGCAGTAAACATCAGGTCACGGTACGCCACGGTAGGCCACGGAGGCAATGAGCTCGAGTTGAAAAAGAAAAAGCTTACAGCACCTGGTATTCCCAGGCGGTCTCCCATCCAAGTACTAACCAGGCCCGACCCTGCTTAGCTTCCGAGATCAGACGAGATCGGGCGTGTTCCCATCCAAGTACTAACCAGGCCCGACCCTGCTTAGCTTCCGAGATCAGACGAGATCGGGCGTGTTCAGGGTGGTATGGCCGTAAGCAATTAGTGCAGGCGCAAAACCAGGTTTTATACAGTAGCACATAAGGAGTGAGAAAGCTGCTGAGGCTCGACGTACACTTTACAAAAACAATCATTAGTTAGATATAAACGGCAGTAATTGATTCAGTAGGACTCCTTATCCATGTAAACGATCATTGTGACATCTGAATTCATTAATTATCTGAAATACACTGCGTGTGCGTGTGATGTTAAATGTTTGAACCAAGGTTAACGGTTAAAGTGTCAGAGAATGGGTGGTGATTTTTTGACGTCCTCCCATGATCTGAAGTGAGCGTGCGTGTTTGTGTTGGTGAAAGTTTAAGAAATGTACAACTGTCGGTTCAGCTCTCTGGTGCTCCCTGCTGGCAGTATCACTATACTGTCCTCATGTTTCACAAAAATAGTTTTGAGAGACGTTGTCAGTTTTTGTATGTTGCTTAAATCCTCCAAAGCGGTTGGCAGTAAACATCAGGTCACGGTACGCCACGGTAGGCCACGGAGTCAATGAGCTCGAGTTGAAAAAGAAAAAGCTTACAGCACCTGGTATTCCCAGGCGGTCTCCCATCCAAGTACTAACCAGGCCCGACCCTGCTTAGCTTCCGAGATCAGACGAGATCGGGCGTGTTCAGGGTGGTATGGCCGTAAGCAATTAGTGCAGGCGCAAAACCAGGTTTTATACAGTAGCACATAAGGAGTGAGAAAGCTGCTGAGGCTCGACGTTACACTTTTACAAAAACAATCATTAGTTAGATATAAACGGCAGTAATTGATTCAGTAGGACTCCTTATCCATGTAAACGATCATTGTGACATCTGAATTCATTAATTATCTGAAATACACTGCGTGTGCGTGTGATGTTAAATGTTTGAACCAAGGTTAACGGTTAAAGTGTCAGAGAATGGGTGGTGATTTTTTGACGTCCTCCCATGATCTGAAGTGAGCGTGCGTGTTTGTGTTGGTGAAAGTTTAAGAAATGTACAACTGTCGGTTCAGCTCTCTGGTGCTCCCTGCTGGCAGTATCACTATACTGTCCTCATGTTTCACAAAAATAGTTTTGAGAGACGTTGTCAGTTTTTGTATGTTGCTTAAATCCTCCAAAGCGGTTGGCAGTAAACATCAGGTCACGGTACGCCACGGTAGGCCACGGAGTCAATGAGCTCGAGTTGAAAAAGAAAAAGCTTACAGCACCTGGTATTCCCAGGCGGTCTCCCATCCAAGTACTAACCAGGCCCGACCCTGCTTAGCTTCCGAGATCAGACGAGATCGGGCGTGTTCAGGGTGGTATGGCCGTAAGCAATTAGTGCAGGCGCAAAACCAGGTTTTATACAGTAGCACATAAGGAGTGAGAAAGCTGCTGAGGCTCGACGTTACACTTTTACAAAAACAATCATTAGTTAGATATAAACGGCAGTAATTGATTCAGTAGGACTCCTTATCCATGTAAACGATCATTGTGACATCTGAATTCATTAATTATCTGAAATACACTGCGTGTGCGTGTGATGTTAAATGTTTGAACCAAGGTTAACGGTTAAAGTGTCAGAGAATGGGTGGTGATTTTTTGACGTCCTCCCATGATCTGAAGTGAGCGTGCGTGTTTGTGTTGGTGAAAGTTTAAGAAATGTACAACTGTCGGTTCAGCTCTCTGGTGCTCCCTGCTGGCAGTATCACTATACTGTCCTCATGTTTCACAAAAATAGTTTTGAGAGACGTTGTCAGTTTTTGTATGTTGCTTAAATCCTCCAAAGCGGTTGGCAGTAAACATCAGGTCACGGTACGCCACGGTAGGCCACGGAGTCAATGAGCTCGAGTTGAAAAAGAAAAAGCTTACAGCACCTGGTATTCCCAGGCGGTCTCCCATCCAAGTACTAACCAGGCCCGACCCTGCTTAGCTTCCGAGATCAGACGAGATCGGGCGTGTTCAGGGTGGTATGGCCGTAAGCAATTAGTGCAGGCGCAAAACCAGGTTTTATACAGTAGCACATAAGGAGTGAGAAAGCTGCTGAGGCTCGACGTTACACTTTTACAAAAACAATCATTAGTTAGATATAAACGGCAGTAATTGATTCAGTAGGACTCCTTATCCATGTAAACGATCATTGTGACATCTGAATTCATTAATTATCTGAAATACACTGCGTGTGCGTGTGATGTTAAATGTTTGAACCAAGGTTAACGGTTAAAGTGTCAGAGAATGGGTGGTGATTTTTTGACGTCCTCCCATGATCTGAAGTGAGCGTGCGTGTTTGTGTTGGTGAAAGTTTAAGAAATGTACAACTGTCGGTTCAGCTCTCTGGTGCTCCCTGCTGGCAGTATCACTATACTGTCCTCATGTTTCACAAAAATAGTTTTGAGAGACGTTGTCAGTTTTTGTATGTTGCTTAAATCCTCCAAAGCGGTTGGCAGTAAACATCAGGTCACGGTACGCCACGGTAGGCCACGGAGGCAATGAGCTCGAGTTGAAAAAGAAAAAGCTTACAGCACCTGGTATTCCCAGGCGGTCTCCCATCCAAGTACTAACCAGGCCCGACCCTGCTTAGCTTCCGAGATCAGACGAGATCGGGCGTGTTCAGGGTGGTATGGCCGTAAGCAATTAGTGCAGGCGCAAAACCAGGTTTTATACAGTAGCACATAAGGAGTGAGAAAGCTGCTGAGGCTCGACGTTACACTTTTACAAAAACAATCATTAGTTAGATATAAACGGCAGTAATTGATTCAGTAGGACTCCTTATCCATGTAAACGATCATTGTGACATCTGAATTCATTAATTATCTGAAATACACTGCGTGTGCGTGTGATGTTAAATGTTTGAACCAAGGTTAACGGTTAAAGTGTCAGAGAATGGGTGGTGATTTTTTGACGTCCTCCCATGATCTGAAGTGAGCGTGCGTGTTTGTGTTGGTGAAAGTTTAAGAAATGTACAACTGTCGGTTCAGCTCTCTGGTGCTCCCTGCTGGCAGTATCACTATACTGTCCTCATGTTTCACAAAAATAGTTTTGAGAGACGTTGTCAGTTTTTGTATGTTGCTTAAATCCTCCAAAGCGGTTGGCAGTAAACATCAGGTCACGGTACGCCACGGAGTCAATGAGCTCGAGTTGAAAAAGAAAAAGCTTACAGCACCTGGTATTCCCAGGCGGTCTCCCATCCAAGTACTAACCAGGCCCGACCCTGCTTAGCTTCCGAGATCAGACGAGATCGGGCGTGTTCAGGGTGGTATGGCCGTAAGCAATTAGTGCAGGCGCAAAACCAGGTTTTATACAGTAGCACATAAGGAGTGAGAAAGCTGCTGAGGCTCGACGTTACACTTTACAAAAACAATCATTAGTTAGATATAAACGGCAGTAATTGATTCAGTAGGACTCCTTATCCATGTAAACGATCATTGTGACATCTGAATTCATTAATTATCTGAAATACACTGCGTGTGCGTGTGATGTTAAATGTTTGAACCAAGGTTAACGGTTAAAGTGTCAGAGAATGGGTGGTGATTTTTTGACGTCCTCCCATGATCTGAAGTGAGCGTGCGTGTTTGTGTTGGTGAAAGTTTAAGAAATGTACAACTGTCGGTTCAGCTCTCTGGTGCTCCCTGCTGGCAGTATCACTATACTGTCCTCATGTTTCACAAAAATAGTTTTGAGAGACGTTGTCAGTTTTTGTATGTTGCTTAAATCCTCCAAAGCGGTTGGCAGTAAACATCAGGTCACGGTACGCCACGGTAGGCCACGGAGTCAATGAGCTCGAGTTGAAAAAGAAAAAGCTTACAGCACCTGGTATTCCCAGGCGGTCTCCCATCCAAGTACTAACCAGGCCCGACCCTGCTTAGCTTCCGAGATCAGACGAGATCGGGCGTGTTCAGGGTGGTATGGCCGTAAGCAATTAGTGCAGGCGCAAAACCAGGTTTTATACAGTAGCACATAAGGAGTGAGAAAGCTGCTGAGGCTCGACGTTACACTTTACAAAAACAATCATTAGTTAGATATAAACGGCAGTAATTGATTCAGTAGGACTCCTTATCCATGTAAACGATCATTGTGACATCTGAATTCATTAATTATCTGAAATACACTGCGTGTGCGTGTGATGTTAAATGTTTGAACCAAGGTTAACGGTTAAAGTGTCAGAGAATGGGTGGTGATTTTTTGACGTCCTCCCATGATCTGAAGTGAGCGTGCGTGTTTGTGTTGGTGAAAGTTTAAGAAATGTACAACTGTCGGTTCAGCTCTCTGGTGCTCCCTGCTGGCAGTATCACTATACTGTCCTCATGTTTCACAAAAATAGTTTTGAGAGACGTTGTCAGTTTTTGTATGTTGCTTAAATCCTCCAAAGCGGTTGGCAGTAAACATCAGGTCACGGTACGCCACGGTAGGCCACGGAGTCAATGAGCTCGAGTTGAAAAAGAAAAAGCTTACAGCACCTGGTATTCCCAGGCGGTCTCCCATCCAAGTACTAACCAGGCCCGACCCTGCTTAGCTTCCGAGATCAGACGAGATCGGGCGTGTTCAGGGTGGTATGGCCGTAAGCAATTAGTGCAGGCGCAAAACCAGGTTTTATACAGTAGCACATAAGGAGTGAGAAAGCTGCTGAGGCTCGACGTTACACTTTTACAAAAACAATCATTAGTTAGATATAAACGGCAGTAATTGATTCAGTAGGACTCCTTATCCATGTAAACGATCATTGTGACATCTGAATTCATTAATTATCTGAAATACACTGCGTGTGCGTGTGATGTTAAATGTTTGAACCAAGGTTAACGGTTAAAGTGTCAGAGAATGGGTGGTGATTTTTTGACGTCCTCCCATGATCTGAAGTGAGCGTGCGTGTTTGTGTTGGTGAAAGTTTAAGAAATGTACAACTGTCGGTTCAGCTCTCTGGTGCTCCCTGCTGGCAGTATCACTATACTGTCCTCATGTTTCACAAAAATAGTTTTGAGAGACGTTGTCAGTTTTTGTATGTTGCTTAAATCCTCCAAAGCGGTTGGCAGTAAACATCAGGTCACGGTACGCCACGGTAGGCCACGGAGTCAATGAGCTCGAGTTGAAAAAGAAAAGCTTACAGCACCTGGTATTCCCAGGCGGTCTCCCATCCAAGTACTAACCAGGCCCGACCCTGCTTAGCTTCCGAGATCAGACGAGATCGGGCGTGTTCAGGGTGGTATGGCCGTAAGCAATTAGTGCAGGCGCAAAACCAGGTTTTATACAGTAGCACATAAGGAGTGAGAAAGCTGCTGAGGCTCGACGTTACACTTTTACAAAAACAATCATTAGTTAGATATAAACGGCAGTAATTGATTCAGTAGGACTCCTTATCCATGTAAACGATCATTGTGACATCTGAATTCATTAATTATCTGAAATACACTGCGTGTGCGTGTGATGTTAAATGTTTGAACCAAGGTTAACGGTTAAAGTGTCAGAGAATGGGTGGTGATTTTTTGACGTCCTCCCATGATCTGAAGTGAGCGTGCGTGTTTGTGTTGGTGAAAGTTTAAGAAATGTACAACTGTCGGTTCAGCTCTCTGGTGCTCCCTGCTGGCAGTATCACTATACTGTCCTCATGTTTCACAAAAATAGTTTTGAGAGACGTTGTCAGTTTTTGTATGTTGCTTAAATCCTCCAAAGCGGTTGGCAGTAAACATCAGGTCACGGTACGCCACGGTAGGCCACGGAGTCAATGAGCTCGAGTTGAAAAAGAAAAAGCTTACAGCACCTGGTATTCCCAGGCGGTCTCCCATCCAAGTACTAACCAGGCCCGACCCTGCTTAGCTTCCGAGATCAGACGAGATCGGGCGTGTTCAGGGTGGTATGGCCGTAAGCAATTAGTGCAGGCGCAAAACCAGGTTTTATACAGTAGCACATAAGGAGTGAGAAAGCTGCTGAGGCTCGACGTTACACTTTTACAAAAACAATCATTAGTTAGATATAAACGGCAGTAATTGATTCAGTAGGACTCCTTATCCATGTAAACGATCATTGTGACATCTGAATTCATTAATTATCTGAAATACACTGCGTGTGCGTGTGATGTTAAATGTTTGAACCAAGGTTAACGGTTAAAGTGTCAGAGAATGGGTGGTGATTTTTTGACGTCCTCCCATGATCTGAAGTGAGCGTGCGTGTTTGTGTTGGTGAAAGTTTAAGAAATGTACAACTGTCGGTTCAGCTCTCTGGTGCTCCCTGCTGGCAGTATCACTATACTGTCCTCATGTTTCACAAAAATAGTTTTGAGAGACGTTGTCAGTTTTTGTATGTTGCTTAAATCCTCCAAAGCGGTTGGCAGTAAACATCAGGTCACGGTACGCCACGGTAGGCCACGGAGGCAATGAGCTCGAGTTGAAAAAGAAAAAGCTTACAGCACCTGGTATTCCCAGGCGGTCTCCCATCCAAGTACTAACCAGGCCCGACCCTGCTTAGCTTCCGAGATCAGACGAGATCGGGCGTGTTCAGGGTGGTATGGCCGTAAGCAATTAGTGCAGGCGCAAAACCAGGTTTTATACAGTAGCACATAAGGAGTGAGAAAGCTGCTGAGGCTCGACGTTACACTTTTACAAAAACAATCATTAGTTAGATATAAACGGCAGTAATTGATTCAGTAGGACTCCTTATCCATGTAAACGATCATTGTGACATCTGAATTCATTAATTATCTGAAATACACTGCGTGTGCGTGTGATGTTAAATGTTTGAACCAAGGTTAACGGTTAAAGTGTCAGAGAATGGGTGGTGATTTTTTGACGTCCTCCCATGATCTGAAGTGAGCGTGCGTGTTTGTGTTGGTGAAAGTTTAAGAAATGTACAACTGTCGGTTCAGCTCTCTGGTGCTCCCTGCTGGCAGTATCACTATACTGTCCTCATGTTTCACAAAAATAGTTTTGAGAGACGTTGTCAGTTTTTGTATGTTGCTTAAATCCTCCAAAGCGGTTGGCAGTAAACATCAGGTCACGGTACGCCACGGAGTCAATGAGCTCGAGTTGAAAAAGAAAAAGCTTACAGCACCTGGTATTCCCAGGCGGTCTCCCATCCAAGTACTAACCAGGCCCGACCCTGCTTAGCTTCCGAGATCAGACGAGATCGGGCGTGTTCAGGGTGGTATGGCCGTAAGCAATTAGTGCAGGCGCAAAACCAGGTTTTATACAGTAGCACATAAGGAGTGAGAAAGCTGCTGAGGCTCGACGTTACACTTTTACAAAAACAATCATTAGTTAGATATAAACGGCAGTAATTGATTCAGTAGGACTCCTTATCCATGTAAACGATCATTGTGACATCTGAATTCATTAATTATCTGAAATACACTGCGTGTGCGTGTGATGTTAAATGTTTGAACCAAGGTTAACGGTTAAAGTGTCAGAGAATGGGTGGTGATTTTTTGACGTCCTCCCATGATCTGAAGTGAGCGTGCGTGTTTGTGTTGGTGAAAGTTTAAGAAATGTACAACTGTCGGTTCAGCTCTCTGGTGCTCCCTGCTGGCAGTATCACTATACTGTCCTCATGTTTCACAAAAATAGTTTTGAGAGACGTTGTCAGTTTTTGTATGTTGCTTAAATCCTCCAAAGCGGTTGGCAGTAAACATCAGGTCACGGTACGCCACGGTAGGCCACGGAGGCAATGAGCTCGAGTTGAAAAAGAAAAAGCTTACAGCACCTGGTATTCCCAGGCGGTCTCCCATCCAAGTACTAACCAGGCCCGACCCTGCTTAGCTTCCGAGATCAGACGAGATCGGGCGTGTTTTTTTTTTTTTTTTTTTTTTTTTTTTATTAAAATTCCGTATTTACAGTAATTTACAATCTTTTACGGTCATAACCAAACACAGTATGACACACAGAAGACATACAGACAGTTGATAATCACAAATGTACGCAACAATCATATAGAGAGGTTAACCCTAATCATACACAACAAACATTTGCGTCGGAGTGGTCTGCCAGGTCTTAACAAGCAGGAAAAACAATGCCCACACTACACACTAAATCCTAACGTCCCTGATTCCGTTACCATGACTAAAGTGCTGTTCCTAACAAAATACTTGTGAAAATCCTCCCCTTCCCATCATTCAGAACCTCCTTCACATTCCCAACCACATCCTCCTTTACAAGTATTGCCACACCACACGATCTTGCCGTCCCACAATTGACGAATAACAGTCCCCTCCATTTCTCCTTGATTTCTGGCATTTTAGCCTGTGTCCAGTTTGTTTCCTGCAGCACTAAAATATCGGATTTAAAATTGATTAACACCTCATCAAACTTCGCCATATTGTTAAGACCGTTGATATTAATTGATGTGAGTGTGACCATTGAAATCAAAAGACACAGAGTGGGTATTACTGTTAAAATCATTTTTTTTTTTTACGTACCCCTTTCTTTTTCAAGTTCCTCTGTTCCTCATCGGAATCAACCCCTCTCCTGCGTCTGACCCTGGGCGCCCTCTCCCTACAAACACCCAACGCCTCATTCCCAGACTTATTCTCCCTCTCCCTTCCATCAGCCAGTGTGGGGGGGGAAATTATAGGCGCCATACCACGCCAATGAGACGCGTCGGCTGTAGCCTCAATAGTCACAGCACAAGACCCCCAGGCTGCATCTTCCTCTACTGTAGGCCACCCGGGCGCCTGTAAAGAGAGGAGCCCCGCTTGAGAGCTCCTGCCCCCCCCCAACCCTGTGCCCCCATCTCCCCCTGATGCCGGGGCCATTGACACAACCAAATCCACTTCTAGGCTAGCCCCCGTGCCATGTCCCGCCTCGTTCCCCAACTGTCCAGACCCCCGCGGCACCTTGGCTACGCCCTCCGCTGGTGTAGGGTGCCCAGATGCCGGTAGAGAGGAAAGCTCTCCTTGAGAGCTTTGCCCCCCGGGCAACCCCATGCCCCCCACACCCGGGTCCTTCAGCACAACCTGTAGCTGACTGTCCAAGACTGTCTCCCCGTCAGACAGCTCCCCGTGCTCCATCTCCTCTTCCGCACTCTCTTCCCCTCCACTTTCCTCACTCTCCAACGATACAGCCCTTGAGTCTGGGTCAACTGAGAGGGCACCCCCTCCCACCTGCTCCTCCTTACACACACAATTTCCCTTTCTATTACCACACTCTCTGCATTTAATCACAGCCACACACTCCCTTGCATAGTGTCCCTGCTTCCCGCACTTCCGACAGAGGAAGTCAGGACAGTCCCTCACTATATGTCCAGGCTGGATGCACAATCTACACACCTTTAATTGTCTGTCATGGATGACTCGGAAATATTCAGCACCCTTTTCAGTGTCAAAACGTGTGGACCAAGGCAAGGACCGTACTTCCTTGTTAAACTTCACCTTAACAAACCGTGTACCCTCACATATGGTCATCCCAGGCCACTTCCTCCTTGCAATCGGCGAAACTGCCTCCACACCCCAGTCCGCAAGCTTCTTCAGAATCTCCTCATCCGTAATGTACACTGGTAGACTCATAAAGGACACCACCATCTCATCTGCAGTCAAGTCTTTTGCGACGACGCTGGTCCCCCTTATCCTAAAACCATCCAACAATCGCCTCTTCCCGTTGGGGTGATTCATCGTTACTTCATATTGGTTCAATGAGAGGTAGCGACATCCCAAGACCAATCCACATACACTCTGCATCGCCCTTAGCATCTCCATCATCGGGATTTTCTCCTCTCCCACAAGCTCCACAGCCACAGACAACTCCCTGCAGTAGCTCGGGCCACCATCCGCAACCTTGTCCTCCTTCTCTCTTGTTGCTCTCTCCGCAGTCACCGGTCTCCCGCCTAGTACGTCCTCCGATGTCCTCTTCGCCACACAACCACCATCCGTCACCGCAGCAGGAGCCGTGTTCCGTTCCATGCCGTCTTCCATTCGAGTTTTCGAAACCGCGTGAGACATCGAAAAAAAACCGAACTAAAGTATACTAATACTCCCCCAAACAGCAAGCTGTCGGGGGAATAAACGACTAGACGCAAAACTAACCAAAAAAATATCTATAAATACTTGATTTACCACCAAAAGAATCCTCGCTCCAACACCGTCCTCCTCTCACCACTCAAGCACACCAAACACTTCCTCAATGGGCGTATCACTTCCTCAATGGGCGTGTTCAGGGTGGTATGGCCGTAAGCAATTAGTGCAGGCGCAAAACCAGGTTTTATACAGTAGCACATAAGGAGTGAGAAAGCTGCTGAGGCTCGACGTTACACTTTTACAAAAACAATCATTAGTTAGATATAAACGGCAGTAATTGATTCAGTAGGACTCCTTATCCATGTAAACGATCATTGTGACATCTGAATTCATTAATTATCTGAAATACACTGCGTGTGCGTGTGATGTTAAATGTTTGAACCAAGGTTAACGGTTAAAGTGTCAGAGAATGGGTGGTGATTTTTTGACGTCCTCCCATGATCTGAAGTGAGCGTGCGTGTTTGTGTTGGTGAAAGTTTAAGAAATGTACAACTGTCGGTTCAGCTCTCTGGTGCTCCCTGCTGGCAGTATCACTATACTGTCCTCATGTTTCACAAAAATAGTTTTGAGAGACGTTGTCAGTTTTTGTATGTTGCTTAAATCCTCCAAAGCGGTTGGCAGTAAACATCAGGTCACGGTACGCCACGGTAGGCCACGGAGTCAATGAGCTCGAGTTGAAAAAGAAAAAGCTTACAGCACCTGGTATTCCCAGGCGGTCTCCCATCCAAGTACTAACCAGGCCCGACCCTGCTTAGCTTCCGAGATCAGACGAGATCGGGCGTGTTCAGGGTGGTATGGCCGTAAGCAATTAGTGCAGGCGCAAAACCAGGTTTTATACAGTAGCACATAAGGAGTGAGAAAGCTGCTGAGGCTCGACGTTACACTCTTACAAAAACAATCATTAGTTAGATATAAACGGCAGTAATTGATTCAGTAGGACTCCTTATCCATGTAAACGATCATTGTGACATCTGAATTCATTAATTATCTGAAATACACTGCGTGTGCGTGTGATGTTAAATGTTTGAACCAAGGTTAACGGTTAAAGTGTCAGAGAATGGGTGGTGATTTTTTGACGTCCTCCCATGATCTGAAGTGAGCGTGCGTGTTTGTGTTGGTGAAAGTTTAAGAAATGTACAACTGTCGGTTCAGCTCTCTGGTGCTCCCTGCTGGCAGTATCACTATACTGTCCTCATGTTTCACAAAAATAGTTTTGAGAGACGTTGTCAGTTTTTGTATGTTGCTTAAATCCTCCAAAGCGGTTGGCAGTAAACATCAGGTCACGGTACGCCACGGTAGGCCACGGAGGCAATGAGCTCGAGTTGAAAAAGAAAAAGCTTACAGCACCTGGTATTCCCAGGCGGTCTCCCAGCCAAGTACTAACCAGGCCCGACCCTGCTTAGCTTCCGAAGATCAGACGAGATCGGGCGTGTTCAGGGTGGTATGGCCGTAAGCAATTAGTGCAGGCGCAAAACCAGGTTTTATACAGTAGCACATAAGGAGTGAGAAAGCTGCTGAGGCTCGACGTTACACTTTTACAAAAACAATCATTAGTTAGATATAAACGGCAGTAATTGATTCAGTAGGACTCCTTATCCATGTAAACGATCATTGTGACATCTGAATTCATTAATTATCTGAAATACACTGCGTGTGCGTGTGATGTTAAATGTTTGAACCAAGGTTAACGGTTAAAGTGTCAGAGAATGGGTGGTGATTTTTTGACGTCCTCCCATGATCTGAAGTGAGCGTGCGTGTTTGTGTTGGTGAAAGTTTAAGAAATGTACAACTGTCGGTTCAGCTCTCTGGTGCTCCCTGCTGGCAGTATCACTATACTGTCCTCATGTTTCACAAAAATAGTTTTGAGAGACGTTGTCAGTTTTTGTATGTTGCTTAAATCCTCCAAAGCGGTTGGCAGTAAACATCAGGTCACGGTACGCCACGCTGGGCCACGGAGGCAATGAGCTCGAGTTGAAAAAGAAAAAGCTTACAGCACCTGGTATTCCCAGGCTGTCTCCCATCCAAGTACTAACCAGGCCCTGACCCTGCTTAGCTTTCCGAGATCAGACGAGATCGGGCATGTTCAGGGTGGTATGGCCGTAAGCAATTAGTGCAGGCGCAAAACCAGGTTTTATACAGTAGCACATAAGGAGTGAGAAAGCTGCTGAGGCTCGACGTTACACTCTTACAAAAACAATCATTAGTTAGATATAAACGGCAGTAATTGATTCAGTAGGACTCCTTATCCATGTAAACGATCATTGTGACATCTGAATTCATTAATTATCTGAAATACACTGCGTGTGCGTGTGATGTTAAATGTTTGAACCAAGGTTAACGGTTAAAGTGTCAGAGAATGGGTGGTGATTTTTTGACGTCCTCCCATGATCTGAAGTGAGCGTGCGTGTTTGTGTTGGTGAAAGTTTAAGAAATGTACAACTGTCGGTTCAGCTCTCTGGTGCTCCCTGCTGGCAGTATCACTATACTGTCCTCATGTTTCACAAAAATAGTTTTGAGAGACGTTGTCAGTTTTTGTATGTTGCTTAAATCCTCCAAAGCGGTTGGCAGTAAACATCAGGTCACGGTACGCCACGGTAGGCCACGGAGTCAATGAGCTCGAGTTGAAAAAGAAAAAGCTTACAGCACCTGGTATTCCCAGGCGGTCTCCCACTACTAACCAGGCCCGACCCTGCTTAGCTTCCGAGATCAGACGAGATCGGGCGTGTTCAGGGTGGTATGGCCGTAAGCAATTAGTACAGGCGCAAAACCAGGTTTTATACAGTAGCAGATAAGGAGTGAGAAAGCTGCTGAGGCTTCGACGTTACACTTTTACAAAAACAATCATTAGTTAGATATAAACGGCAGTAATTGATTCAGTAGGACTCCTTATCCATGTAAACGATCATTGTGACATCTGAATTCATTAATTATCTGAAATACACTGCGTGTGCGTGTGATGTTAAATGTTTGAACCAAGGTTAACGGTTAAAGTGTCAGAGAATGGGTGGTGATTTTTTGACGTCCTCCCATGATCTGAAGTGAGCGTGCGTGTTTGTGTTGGTGAAAGTTTAAGAAATGTACAACTGTCGGTTCAGCTCTCTGGTGCTCCCTGCTGGCAGTATCACTATACTGTCCTCATGTTTCACAAAAATAGTTTTGAGAGACGTTGTCAGTTTTTGTATGTTGCTTAAATCCTCCAAAGCGGTTGGCAGTAAACATCAGGTCACGGTACGCCACGGAGTCAATGAGCTCGAGTTGAAAAAGAAAAAGCTTACAGCACCTGGTATTCCCAGGCGGTCTCCCATCCAAGTACTAACCAGGCCCGACCCTGCTTAGCTTCCGAGATCAGACAGATCGGGCGTGTTCAGGGTGGTATGGCCGTAAGCAATTAGTGCAGGCGCAAAACCAGGTTTTATACAGTAGCACATAAGGAGTGAGAAAGCTGCTGAGGCTCGACGTTACACTCTTACAAAAACAATCATTAGTTAGATATAAACGGCAGTAATTGATTCAGTAGGACTCCTTATCCATGTAAACGATCATTGTGACATCTGAATTCATTAATTATCTGAAATACACTGCGTGTGCGTGTGATGTTAAATGTTTGAACCAAGGTTAACGGTTAAAGTGTCAGAGAATGGGTGGTGATTTTTTGACGTCCTCCCATGATCTGAAGTGAGCGTGCGTGTTTGTGTTGGTGAAAGTTTAAGAAATGTACAACTGTCGGTTCAGCTCTCTGGTGCTCCCTGCTGGCAGTATCACTATACTGTCCTCATGTTTCACAAAAATAGTTTTGAGAGACGTTGTCAGTTTTTGTATGTTGCTTAAATCCTCCAAAGCGGTTGGCAGTAAACATCAGGTCACGGTACGCCACGGTAGGCCACGGAGTCAATGAGCTCGAGTTGAAAAAGAAAAAGCTTACAGCACCTGGTATTCCCAGTCGGTCTCCCATCCAAGTACTAACCAGGCCCGACCCTGCTTAGCTCCCGAGTTCAGACGAGATCGGGCGTGTTTTTTTTTTTTTTTTCTTTTGGTGACACCCGTCACTTCTTACAGCAACCTGGGCTTCTGAGGAGGTCTCCCATCCAAGTACTAACCAGGCCCGACCCTGCTTAGCTACCGCGATCAGATGAGATCGGGCGTGTTCAGGGTGGTATGGCCATAAGCAAATAGTGCAGGCGCAAAACCAGGTTTTATACAGTAGCACATAAGGAGTGAGAAAGCTGCTGAGGCTCGACGTTACACTCTTACAAAAACAATCATTAGTTAGATATAAACGGCAGTAATTGATTCAGTAGGACTCCTTATCCATGTAAACGATCATTGTGACATCTGAATTCATTAATTATCTGAAATACACTGCGTGTGCGTGTGATGTTAAATGTTCGAACCAAGGTTAACGGTTAAAGTGTCAGAGAATGGGTGGTGATTTTTTGACGTCCTCCCATGATCTGAAGTGAGCGTGCGTGTTTGTGTTGGTGAAAGTTTAAGAAATGTACAACTGTCGGTTCAGCTCTCTGGTGCTCCCTGCTGGCAGTATCACTATACTGTCCTCATGTTTCACAAAAATAGTTTTGAGAGACGTTGTCAGTTTTTGTATGTTGCTTAAATCCTCCAAAGCGGTTGGCAGTAAACATCAGGTCACGGTACGCCACGGAGTCAATGAGCTCGAGTTGAAAAAGAAAAAGCTTACAGCACCTGGTATTCCCAGGCGGTCTCCCATCCAAGTACTAACCTGGCCCGACCCTGCTTAACTGCCGAGATCAGACGAGATCGGGCGTGTTCAGGGTGGTATGGCCGTAAGCAATTAGTGCAGGCGCAAAACCAGATTTTATACAGTAGCACATAAGGAGTGAGAAAGCTGCTGAGGCTCGACGTTACACTCTTACAAAAACAATCATTAGTTAGATATAAACGGCAGTAATTGATTCAGTAGGACTCCTTATCCATGTAAACGATCATTGTGACATCTGAATTCATTAATTATCTGAAATACACTGCGTGTGCGTGTGATGTTAAATGTTTGAACCAAGGTTAACGGTTAAAGTGTCAGAGAATGGGTGGTGATTTTTTGACGTCCTCCCATGATCTGAAGTGAGCGTGCGTGTTTGTGTTGGTGAAAGTTTAAGAAATGTACAACTGTCGGTTCAGCTCTCTGGTGCTCCCTGCTGGCAGTATCACTATACTGTCCTCATGTTTCACAAAAATAGTTTTGAGAGACGTTGTCAGTTTTTGTATGTTGCTTAAATCCTCCAAAGCGGTTGGCAGTAAACATCAGGTCACGGTACGCCACGGTAGGCCACGGAGGCAATGAGCTCGAGTTGAAAAAGAAAAAGCTTACAGCACCTGATATTCCCAGGCGGTCTCCCATCCAAGTACTAACCAGGCCCGACCCTGCTTAGCTTCCGAGATCAGACGAGATCGGGCGTGTTCAGGGTGGTATGGCCGTAAGCAATCAGTGCAGGCGCAAAACCAGGTTTTATACAGTAGCACATAAGGAGTGAGAAAGCTGCTGAGGCTCGACGTTACACTCTTACAAAAACAATCATTAGTTTGATATAAACGGCAGTAATTGATTCAGTAGGACACCTTATCCATGTAAACGATCATTGTGACATCTGAATTCATTAATTATCTGAAATACACTGCGTGTGCGTGTGATGTTAAATGTTTGAACCAAGGTTAACGGTTAAAGTGTCAGAGAATGGGTGGTGATTTTTTGACGTCCTCCCATGATTTGAAGTGAGCGTGCGCGTTTGTGTTGGTGAAAGTTTAAGAAATGTACAACTGTCGGTTCAGCTCTCTGGTGCTCCCTGCTGGCAGTATCACTATACTGTCCTCATGTTTCACAAAAATAGTTTTGAGAGACGTTGTCAGTTTTTGTATGTTGCTTAAATCCTCCAAAGCGGTTGGCAGTAAACATCAGGTCACGGTACGCCACGGTAGGCCACGGAGGCAATGAGCTCGAGTTGAAAAAGAAAACGCTTACAGCACCTGGTATTCCCAGGCGGTCTCCCATCCAAGTACTAACCAGGCCCGACCCTGCTTAGCTTCCGAGATCAAACGAGATCGGGCGTGTTCAGGGTGGTATGGCCGTAAGCAATTAGTGCAGGCGCAAAACCAGGTTTTCTACAGTAGCACATAAGGAGTGAGAAAGCTGCTGAGGCTCGACGTTACACTTTTACAAAAACAATCATTAGTTAGATATAAACGGCAGTAATTGATTCAGTAGGACTCCTTATCCATGTAAACGATCATTGTGACATCTGAATTCATTAATTATCTGAAATACACTGCGTGTGCGTGTGATGTTAAATGTTTGAACCAAGGTTAACGGTTAAAGTGTCAGAGAATGGGTGGTGATTTTTTGACGTCCTCCCATGATCTGAAGTGAGCGTGCGTGTTTGTGTTGGTGAAAGTTTAAGAAATGTACAACTGTCGGTTCAGCTCTCTGGTGCTCCCTGCTGGCAATATCACTATACTCTCCTCATGTTTCACAAAAATAGTTTTGAGAGACGTTGTCAGTTTTTGTATGTTGCTTAAATCCTCCAAAGCGGTTGGCAGTAAACATCAGGTCACGGTACGCCACGGAGTCAATGAGCTCGAGTTGAAAAAGAAAAAGCTTACAGCACCTGGTATTCCCAGGCGGTCTCCCATCCAAGTACTAACCAGGCCCGACCCTGCTTAACTTCCGAGATCAGACGAGATCGGGCGTGTTTTTTTTTTTTCTCTTTTGGTGACACCCGTCACTACTTACAGCAACCTGGGCTTCTGAGGAGGTCTCCCATCCAAGTACTAACCAGGCCCGACCCTGCTTAGCTTCCGAGATCAGACGAGATCGCAAGTGTTCAGGGTGGTATGGCCGTAAGCAATTAGTGCAGGCGCAAAACCAGGTTTTATACAGTAGCACATAAGGAGTGAGAAAGCTGCTGAGGCTCGACGTTACACTCTTACAAAAACAATCATTAGTTAGATATAAACGGCAGTAATTGATTCAGTAGGACTCCTTATCCATGTAAACGATCATTGTGACATCTGAATTCATTAATTATCTGAAATACACTGCGTGTGCGTGTGATGTTAAATGTTTGAACCAAGGTTAACGGTTAAAGTGTCAGAGAATGGGTGGTGATTTTTTGACGTCCTCCCATGATCTGAAGTGAGCGTGCGTGTTTGTGTTGGTGAAAGTTTAAGAAATGTACAACTGTCGGTTCAGCTCTCTGGTGCTCCCTGCTGGCAGTGTCACTATACTGTCCTCATGTTTCACAAAAATAGTTTTGAGAGACGTTGTCAGTTTTTGTATGTTGCTTAAATCCTCCAAAGCGGTTGGCAGTAAACATCAGGTCACGGTACGCCACGGTAGGCCACGGAGGCAATGAGCTCGAGTTGAAAAAGAAATAGCTTACAGCACCTGGTATTCCCAGGCGGTCTCCCATCCAAGTACTAACCAGGCCCGACCCTGCTTAGCTTCCGAGATCAGACGAGATCGGGCGTGTTTTTTTTTTTTTTTTTCTTTTGGTGACACCCGTCACTACTTACAGCAACCTGGGCTTCTGAGGAGGTCTCCCATCCAAGTACTAACCAGGCCCGACCCTGCTTAGCTTCCGAGATCAGACGAGATCGCAAGTGTTCAGGGTGGTATGGCCGTAAGCAACTAGTGCAGGCGCAAAACCAGGTTTTATACGGTAGCACATAAGGAGTGAGAAAGCTGCTGAGGCTCGACGTTACACTCTTACAAAAACAATCATTAGTTAGATATAAACGGCAGTAATTGATTCAGTAAGACTCCTTATCCATGTAAACGATCATTGTGACATCTGAATTCATTAATTATCTGAAATACACTGCGTGTGCGTGTGATGTTAAATGTTTGAACCAAGGTTAACGGTTAAAGTGTCAGAGAATGGGTGGTGATTTTTTGACGTCCTCCCATGATCTGAAGTGAGCGTGCGTGTTTGTGTTGGTGAAAGTTTAAGAAATGTACAACTGTCGGTTCAGCTCTCTGGTGCTCCCTGCTGGCAGTATCACTATACTGTCCTCATGTTTCACAAAATAGTTTTGAGAGACGTTGTCAGTTTTTGTATGTTGCTTAAATCCTCCAAAGCGGTTGGCAGTAAACATCAGGTCACGGTACGCCACGGTAGGCCACGGAGTCAATGAGCTCGAGTTGAAAAAGAAAAAGCTTACAGCACCTAGTATTCCCAGGCGGTCTCCCATCCAAGTACTAACCAGGCCCGACCCTGCTTAGCTTCCGAGATCAGACGAGATCGGGCGTGTTCAGGGTGGTATGGCCGTAAGCAATTAGTGCAGGCGCAAAACCAGGTTTTATACAGTAGCACATAAGGAGTGAGAAAGCTGCTGAGGCTCGACGTTACACTTTTACAAAAACAATCATTAGTTAGATATAAACGGCAGTAATTGATTCAGTAGGACTCCTTATCCATGTAAACGATCATTGTGACATCTGAATTCATTAATTATCTGAAATACACTGCGTGTGCGTGTGATGTTAAATGTTTGAACCAAGGTTAACGGTTAAAGTGTCAGAGAATGGGTGGTGATTTTTTGACGTCCTCCCATGATCTGAAGTGAGCGTGCGTGTTTGTGTTGGTGAAAGTTTAAGAAATGTACAACTGTCGGTTCAGCTCTCTGGTGCTCCCTGCTGGCAGTATCACTATACTGTCCTCATGTTTCACAAAAATAGTTTTGAGAGACGTTGTCAGTTTTTGTATGTTGCTTAAATCCTCCAAAGCGGTTGGCAGTAAACATCAGGTCACGGTACGCCACGGAGTCAATGAGCTCGAGTTGAAAAAGAAAAAGCTTACAGCACCTGGTATCCCAGGCGGTCTCCAGGCGGTCTCCCATCCAAGTACTAACCAGGTCCGACCCTGCTTAGCTTCCGAGATCAGACGAGATCGGGAGTGTTCAGGGTGGTATGGCCGTAAGCAATTAGTGCAGGCGCAAAACCAGGTTTTATACAGTAGCACATAAGGAGTGAGAAAGCTGCTGAGGCTCGACGTTACACTTTTACAAAAACAATCATTAGTTAGATATAAACGGCAGTAATTGATTCAGTAGGACTCCTTATCCATGTAAACGATCATTGTGACATCTGAATTCATTAATTATCTGAAATACACTGCGTGTGCGTGTGATGTTAAATGTTTGAACCAAGGTTAACGGTTAAAGTGTCAGAGAATGGGTGGTGATTTTTTGACGTCCTCCCATGATCTGAAGTGAGCGTGCGTGTTTGTGTTGGTGAAAGTTTAAGAAATGTACAACTGTCGGTTCAGCTCTCTGGTGCTCCCTGCTGGCAGTATCACTATACTGTCCTCATGTTTCACAAAAATAGTTTTGAGAGACGTTGTCAGTTTTTGTATGTTGCTTAAATCCTCCAAAGCGGTTGGCAGTAAACATCAGGTCACGGTACGCCACGGAGTCAATGAGCTCGAGTTGAAAAAGAAAAAGCTTACAGCACCTGGTAATCCCAGGCGGTCTCCCAGGCGGTCTCCCATCCAAGTACTAACCAGGTCCGACCCTGCTTAGCTTCCGAGATCAGACGAGATCGGGCGTGTTCAGGGTGGTATGGCCGTAAGCAATTAGTGCAGGCGCAAAACCAGGTTTTATACAGTAGCACATAAGGAGTGAGAAAGCTGCTGAGGCTCGACGTTACACTTTTACAAAAACAATCATTAGTTAGATATAAACGGCAGTAATTGATTCAGTAGGACTCCTTATCCATGTAAACGATCATTGTGACATCTGAATTCATTAATTATCTGAAATACACTGCGTGTGCGTGTGATGTTAAATGTTTGAACCAAGGTTAACGGTTAAAGTGTCAGAGAATGGGTGGTGATTTTTTGACGTCCTCCCATGATCTGAAGTGAGCGTGCGTGTTTGTGTTGGTGAAAGTTTAAGAAATGTACAACTGTCGGTTCAGCTCTCTGGTGCTCCCTGCTGGCAGTATCACTATACTGTCCTCATGTTTCACAAAAATAGTTTTGAGAGACGTTGTCAGTTTTTGTATGTTGCTTAAATCCTCCAAAGCGGTTGGCAGTAAACATCAGGTCACGGTACGCCACGCTAGGCCACGGAGGCAATGAGCTCGAGTTGAAAAAGAAAAAGCTTACAGCACCTGGTATTCCCAGGCGGTCTCCCATCCAAGTACTAACCAGGCCCGACCCTGCTTAGCTTCCGAGATCAGACGAGATCGGGCGTGTTCAGGGTGGTATGGCCGTAAGCAAATTGTGCAGGCGCAAAACCAGGTTTTATACAGTAGCACATAAGGAGTGAGAAAGCTGCTGAGGCTCGACGTTACACTTTTACAAAAACAATCATTAGTTAGATATAAACGGCAGTAATTGATTCAGTAGGACTCCTTATCCATGTAAACGATCATTGTGACATCTGAATTCATTAATTATCTGAAATACACTGCGTGTGCGTGTGATGTTAAATGTTTGAACCAAGGTTAACGGTTAAAGTGTCAGAGAATGGGTGGTGATTTTTTGACGTCCTCCCATGATCTGAAGTGAGCGTGCGTGTTTGTGTTGGTGAAAGTTTAAGAAATGTACAACTGTCGGTTCAGCTCTCTGGTGCTCCCTGCTGGCAGTATCACTATACTGTCCTCATGTTTCACAAAAATAGTTTTGAGAGACGTTGTCAGTTTTTGTATGTTGCTTAAATCCTCCAAAGCGGTTGGCAGTAAACATCAGGTCACGGTACGCCACGGAGTCAATGAGCTCGAGTTGAAAAAGAAAAAGCTTACAGCACCTGGTATTCCCAGGCGGACTCCCATCCAAGTACTAACCAGGCCCGACCCTGCTTAGCTCCTGAGATCAGACGAGATCGGGCGTGTTCAGGGTGGTATGGCCGTAAGCAATTAGTGCAGGCGCAAAACCAGGTTTTATACAGTAGCACATAAGGAGTGAGAAAGCTGCTGAGGCTCGACGTTACACTCTTACAAAAACAATCATTAGTTAGATATAAACGGCAGTAATTGATTCAGTAGGACTCCTTATCCATGTAAACCATCATTGTGACATCTGAATTCATTAATTATCTGAAATACACTGCGTGTGCGTGTGATGTTAAATGTTTGAACCAAGGTTAACGGTTAAAGTGTCAGAGAATGGGTGGTGATTTTTTGACGTCCTCCCATGATCTGAAGTGAGCGTGCGTGTTTGTGTTGGTGAAAGTTTAAGAAATGTACAACTGTCGGTTCAGCTCTCTGGTGCTCCCTGCTGGCAGTATCACTATACTGTCCTCATGTTTCACAAAAATAGTTTTGAGAGACGTTGTCAGTTTTTGTATGTTGCTTAAATCCTCCAAAGCGGTTGGCAGTAAACATCAGGTCACGGTACGCCACGGTAGGCCACGGAGTCAATGAGCTCGAGTTGAAAAAGAAAAAGCTTACAGCACCTGGTATTCCCAGGCGGTCTCCCATCCAAGTACTAACCAGGCCCGACCCTGCTTAGCTTCCGAGATCAGACGAGATCGGGCATGTTCAGGGTGGTATGGCCGTAAGCAATTAGTGCAGGCGCAAAACCAGGTTTTATACAGTAGCACATAAGGAGTGAGAAAGCTGCTGAGGCTCGACGTTACACTCTTACAAAAACAATCATTAGTTAGATATAAACGGCAGTAATTGATTCAGTAGGACTCCTTATCCATGTAAACGATCATTGTGACATCTGAATTCATTAATTATCTGAAATACACTGCGTGTGCGTGTGATGTTAAATGTTTGAACCAAGGTTAACGGTTAAAGTGTCAGAGAATGGGTGGTGATTTTTTGACGTCCTCCCATGATCTGAAGTGAGCGTGCGTGTTTGTGTTGGTGAAAGTTTAAGAAATGTACAACTGTCGGTTCAGCTCTCTGGTGCTCCCTGCTGGCAGTATCACTATACTGTCCTCATGTTTCACAAAAATAGTTTTGAGAGACGTTGTCAGTTTTTGTATGTTGCTTAAATCCTCCAAAGCGGTTGGCAGTAAACATCAGGTCACGGTACGCCACGGTAGGCCACGGAGTCAATGAGCTCGAGTTGAAAAAGAAATAGCTTACAGCACCTGGTATTCCCAGGCGGTCTCCCATCCAAGTACTAACCAGGCCCGACCCTGCTTAGCTTCCGAGATCAGACGAGATCGGGCATGTTCAGGGTGGTATGGCCGTAAGCAATTAGTGCAGGCGCAAAACCAGGTTTTATACAGTAGCACATAAGGAGTGAGAAAGCTGCTGAGGCTCAACGTTAAACTTTTACAAAAAAAATCATTAGTTAGATATAAACGGCAGTAATTGATTCAGTAGGACTCCTTATCCATGTAAACGATCATTGTGACATCTGAATTCATTAATTATCTGAAATACACTGCGTGTGCGTGTGATGTTAAATGTTTGAACCAAGGTTAACGGTTAAAGTGTCAGAGAATGGGTGGTGATTTTTTGACGTCCTCCCATGATCTGAAGTGAGCGTGCGTGTTTGTGTTGGTGAAAGTTTAAGAAATGTACAACTGTCGGTTCAGCTCTCTGGTGCTCCCTGCTGGCAGTATCACTATACTGTCCTCATGTTTCACAAATATAGTTTTGAGAGACGTTGTCAGTTTTTGTATGTTGCTTAAATCCTCCAAAGCTTTTGGCAGTAAACATCAGGTCACGGTACGCCACGGTAGGCCACGGAGGCAATGAGCTCGAGTTGAAAAAGAAAAAGCTTACAGCACCTGGTATTCCCAGGCGGTCTCCCATCCAAGTACTAACCAGGCCCGACCCTGCTTAGCTACCGAGTTCAGACGAGATCGTGCGTGTTCAGGGTGGTATGGCCGTAAGCAATTAGTGCAGGCGCAAAACCAGGTTTTATACAGTAGCACATAAGGAGTGAGAAAGCTGCTGAGGCTCAACGTTAAACTTTTACAAAAAAAATCATCAGTTAGATATAAACGGCAGTAATTGATTCAGTAGGACTCCTTATCCATGTAAACGATCATTGTGACATCTGAATTCATTAATTATCTGAAATACACTGCGTGTGCGTGTGATGTTAAATGTTTGAACCAAGGTTAACGGTTAAAGTGTCAGAGAATGGGTGGTGATTTTTTGACGTCCTCCCATGATCTGAAGTGAGCGTGCGTGTTTGTGTTGGTGAAAGTTTAAGAAATGTACAACTGTCGGTTCAGCTCTCTGGTGCTCCCTGCTGGCAGTATCACTATACTGTCCTCATGTTTCACAAATATAGTTTTGAGAGACGTTGTCAGTTTTTGTATGTTGCTTAAATCCTCCAAAGCGGTTGGCAGTAAACATCAGGTCACGGTACGCCACGGTAGGCCACGGAGGCAATGAGCTCGAGTTGAAAAAGAAAAAGCTTACAGCACCTGGTATTCCCAGGCGGTCTCCCATCCAAGTACTAACCAGGCCCGACCCTGCTTAGCTTCCGAGATCAAACGAGATCGGGCGTGTTCAGGGTGGTATGGCCGTAAGCAATTAGTGCAGGCGCAAAACCAGGTTTTATACAGTAGCACATAAGGAGTGAGAAAGCTGCTGAGGCTCGACGTTACACTTTTACAAAAACAATCATTAGTTAGATATAAACGACAGTAATTGATTCAGTAGGACTCCTTATCCATGTAAACGATCATTGTGACATCTGAATTCATTAATTATCTGAAATACACTGCGTGTGCTTGTGATGTTAAATGTTTGAACCAAGGTTAACGGTTAAAGTGTCAGAGAATGGGTGGTGATTTTTTGACGTCCTCCCATGATCTGAAGTGAGCGTGCGTGTTTGTGTTGGTGAAAGTTTAAGAAATGTACAACTGTCGGTTCAGCTCTCTGGTGCTCCCTGCTGGCAGTATCACTATACTGTCCTCATGTTTCACGAAAATAGTTTTGAGAGACGTTGTCAGTTTTTGTATGTTGCTTAAATCCTCCAAAGCGGTTGGCAGTAAACATCAGGTCACGGTACGCCACGGAGTCAATGAGCTCGAGTTGAAAAAGAAAAAGCTTACAGCACCTGGTATTCCCAGGCGGTCTCCCATCCAAGTACTAACCAGGCCCGACCCTGCTTAGCTTCCGAGATCAAACGAGATCGGGCGTGTTCAGGGTGGTATGGCCGTAAGCAATTAGTGCAGGCGCAAAACCAGGTTTTATACAGTAGCACATAAGGAGTGAGAAAGCTGCTGAGGCTCGACGTTACACTCTTACAAAAACAATCATTAGTTAGATATAAACGGCAGTAATTGATTCAGTAGGACTCCTTATCCATGTAAACGATCATTGTGACATCTGAATTCATTAATTATCTGAAATACACTGCGTGTGCGTGTGATGTTAAATGTTTGAACCAAGGTTAACGGTTAAAGTGTCAGAGAATGGGTGGTGATTTTTTGACGTCCTCCCATGATCTGAAGTGAGCGTGCGTGTTTGTGTTGGTGAAAGTTTAAGAAATGTACAACTGTCGGTTCAGCTCTCTGGTGCTCCCTGCTGGCAGTATCACTATACTGTCCTCATGTTTCACAAAAATAGTTTTGAGAGACGTTGTCAGTTTTTGTATGTTGCTTAAATCCTCCAAAGCGGTTGGCAGTAAACATCAGGTCACGGTACGCCACGGAGTCAATGAGCTCGAGTTGAAAAAGAAAATGCTTACAGCACCTGGTATTCCCAGGTGGTCTCCCATCCAAGTACTAACCAGGCCCGACCTTGCTTAGCTTCCGAGATCAGACGAGATCGGGCGTGTTTTTTTTTTTTTTTTTTTTTTTTTTATTAAAATTCCGTATTTACAGTAATTTACAATCTTTTACGGTCATAACCAAACACAGTATGACACACAGAAGACATACAGACAGTTGATAATCACAAATGTACGCAACAATCATATAGAGAGGTTAACCCTAATCATACACAACAAACATTTGCGTCGGAGTGGTCTGCCAGGTCTTAACAAGCAGGAAAAACAATGCCCACACTACACACTAAATCGTAACGTCCCTGATTCCGTTACCATGACTAAAGTGCTGTTCCTAACAAAATACTTGTGAAAATCCTCCCCTTCCCATCATTCAGAACCTCCTTCACATTCCCAACCACATCCTCCTTTACAAGTATTGCCACACCACACGATCTTGCCGTCCCACAATTGACGAATAACAGTCCCCTCCATTTCTCCTTGATTTCTGGCATTTTAGCCTGTGTCCAGTTTGTTTCCTGCAGCACTAAAATATCGGATTTAAAATTGATTAACACCTCATCAAACTTCGCCATATTGTTAAGACCGTTGATATTAATTGATGTGAGTGTGACCATTGAAATCAAAAGACACAGAGTGGGTATTACTGTTAAAATCATTTTTTTTTTTTTACGTACCCCTTTCTTTTTCAAGTTCCTCTGTTCCTCATCGGAATCAACCCCTCTCCTGCGTCTGACCCTGGGCGCCCTCTCCCTACAAACACCCAACGCCTCATTCCCAGACTTATTCTCCCTCTCCCTTCCATCAGCCAGTGTGGGGGGGGAAATTATAGGCGCCATACCACGCCAATGAGACGCGTCGGCTGTAGCCTCAATAGTCACAGCACAAGACCCCCAGGCTGCATCTTCCTCTACTGTAGGCCACCCGGGCGCCTGTAAAGAGAGGAGCCCCGCTTGAGAGCTCCTGCCCCCCCCCAACCCTGTGCCCCCATCTCCCCCTGATGCCGGGGCCATTGACACAACCAAATCCACTTCTAGGCTAGCCCCCGTGCCATGTCCCGCCTCGTTCCCCAACTGTCCAGACCCCCGCGGCACCTTGGCTACGCCCTCCGCTGGTGTAGGGTGCCCAGATGCCGGTAGAGAGGAAAGCTCTCCTTGAGAGCTTTGCCCCCCGGGCAACCCCATGCCCCCCACACCCGGGTCCTTCAGCACAACCTGTAGCTGACTGTCCAAGACTGTCTCCCCGTCAGACAGCTCCCCGTGCTCCATCTCCTCTTCCGCACTCTCTTCCCCTCCACTTTCCTCACTCTCCAACGATACAGCCCTTGAGTCTGGGTCAACTGAGAGGGCACCCCCTCCCACCTGCTCCTCCTTACACACACAATTTCCCTTTCTATTACCACACTCTCTGCATTTAATCACAGCCACACACTCCCTTGCATAGTGTCCCTGCTTCCCGCACTTCCGACAGAGGAAGTCAGGACAGTCCCTCACTATATGTCCAGGCTGGATGCACAATCTACACACCTTTAATTGTCTGTCATGGATGACTCGGAAATATTCAGCACCCTTTTCAGTGTCAAAACGTGTGGACCAAGGCAAGGACCGTACTTCCTTGTTAAACTTCACCTTAACAAACCGTGTACCCTCACATATGGTCATCCCAGGCCACTTCCTCCTTGCAATCGGCGAAACTGCCTCCACACCCCAGTCCGCAAGCTTCTTCAGAATCTCCTCATCCGTAATGTACACTGGTAGACTCATAAAGGACACCACCATCTCATCTGCAGTCAAGTCTTTTGCGACGACGCTGGTCCCCCTTATCCTAAAACCATCCAACAATCGCCTCTTCCCGTTGGGGTGATTCATCGTTACTTCATATTGGTTCAATGAGAGGTAGCGACATCCCAAGACCAATCCACATACACTCTGCATCGCCCTTAGCATCTCCATCATCGGGATTTTCTCCTCTCCCACAAGCTCCACAGCCACAGACAACTCCCTGCAGTAGCTCGGGCCACCATCCGCAACCTTGTCCTCCTTCTCTCTTGTTGCTCTCTCCGCAGTCACCGGTCTCCCGCCTAGTACGTCCTCCGATGTCCTCTTCGCCACACAACCACCATCCGTCACCGCAGCAGGAGCCGTGTTCCGTTCCATGCCGTCTTCCATTCGAGTTTTCGAAACCGCGTGAGACATCGAAAAAAAACCGAACTAAAGTATACTAATACTCCCCCAAACAGCAAGCTGTCGGGGGAATAAACGACTAGACGCAAAACTAACCAAAAAAATATCTATAAATACTTGATTTACCACCAAAAGAATCCTCGCTCCAACACCGTCCTCCTCTCACCACTCAAGCACACCAAACACTTCCTCAATGGGCGTATCACTTCCTCAATGGGCGTGTTCAGGGTGGTATGGCCGTAATCAATTAGTGCAGGCGCAAAACCAGGTTTTATACAGTAGCACATAAGGAGTGAGAAAGCTGCTGAGGCTCGACGTTACACTCTTACAAAAACAATCATTAGTTAGATATAAACGGCAGTAATTGATTCAGTAGGACTCCTTATCCATGTAAACGATCATTGTGACATCTGAATTCATTAATTATCTGAAATACACTGCGTGTGCGTGTGATGTTAAATGTTTGAACCAAGGTTAACGGTTAAAGTGTCAGAGAATGGGTGGTGATTTTTTGACGTCCTCCCATGATCTGAAGTGAGCGTGCGTGTTTGTGTTGGTGAAAGTTTAAGAAATGTACAACTGTCGGTTCAGCTCTCTGGTGCTCCCTGCTGGCAGTATCACTATACTGTCCTCATGTTTCACAAAAATAGTTTTGAGAGACGTTGTCAGTTTTTGTATGTTGCTTAAATCCTCCAAAGCGGTTGGCAGTAAACATCAGGTCAAGGTACGCCACGGTAGGCCACGGAGTCAATGAGCTCGAGTTGAAAAAGATAAAGCTTACAGCACCTGGTATTCCCAGGCGGTCTCCCATCCAAGTACTAACCAGGCCCGACCCTGCTTAGCTTCCGAGATCAGACTAGATCGGGCGTGTTTTTTTTTTTTTTTTTCTTTTGGTGACACCCGTCACTACTTACAGCAACCTGGGCTTCTGAGGAGGTCTCCCATCCAAGTACTAACCAGGCCCGACCCTGCTTAGCTTCCGAGATCAGACGAGATCGGGTGTGTTCAGGGTGGTATGGCCGTAAGCAATTAGCGCAGGCGCAAAACCAGGTTTTATACAGTAGCACATAAGGAGTGAGAAAGCTGCTGAGGCTCGACGTTACACTTTTACAAAAACAATCATTAGTTAGATATAAACGGCAGTAATTGATTCAGTAGGACTCCTTATCCATGTAAACGATCATTGTGACATCTGAATTCATTAATTATCTGAAATACACTGCGTGTGCGTGTGATGTTAAATGTTTGAACCAAGGTTAACGGTTAAAGTGTCAGAGAATGGGTGGTGATTTTTTGACGTCCTCCCATGATTTGAAGTGAGCGTGCGTGTTTGTGTTGGTGAAAGTTTAAGAAATGTACAACTGTCGTTTCAGCTCTCTGGTGCTCCCTGCTGGCAGTATCACTATACTGTCCTCATGTTTCACAAAAATAGTTTTGAGAGACGTTGTCAGTTTTTGTATGTTGCTTAAATCCTCCAAAGCGGTTGGCAGTAAACATCAGGTCACGGTACGCCACGGAGTCAATGAGCTCGAGTTGAAAAAGAAAAAGCTTACAGCACCTGGTATTCCCAGGCGGTCTCCCATCCAAGTACTAACCAGGCCTGACCCTGCTTAGTTTCCGAGATCAGACGAGATCGGGCATGTTCAGGGTGGTATGGCCGTAAGCAATTAGTGCAGGCGCAAAACCAGGTTTTATACAGTAGCACATAAGGAGTGAGAAAGCTGCTGAGGCTCGACGTTACACTCTTACAAAAACAATCATTAGTTAGATATAAACGGCAGTAATTGATTCAGTAGGACTCCTTATCCATGTAAACGATCATTGTGACATCTGAATTCATTAATTATCTGAAATACACTGCATGTGCATGTGATGTTAAATGTTGGAACCAAGGTTAACGGTTAAAGTGTCAGAGAATGGGTGGTGATTTTTTGACGTCCTCCCATGATCTGAAGTGAGCGTGCGTGTTTGTGTTGGTGAAAGTTTAAGAAATGTACAACTGTCGGTTCAGCTCTCTGGTGCTCCCTGCTGGCAGTATCACTATACTGTCCTCATGTTTCACAAAAATAGTTTTGAGAGACGTTGTCAGTTTTTGTATGTTGCTTAAATCCTCCAAAGCGGTTGGCAGTAAACATCAGGTCACGGTACGCCACGGTAGGCCACGGAGGCAATGAGCTCGAGTTGAAAAAGAAAAAGCTTACCGCACCTGGTATTCCCAGGCGGTCTCCCAGGCGGTCTCCCATCCAAGTACGACCCTGCTTAGCTTCCGAAATCAGACGAGATCGGGAGTGTTCAGGGTGGTATGGCCGTAAGCAATTAGTGCAGGCGCAAAACCAGGTTTTATACAGTAGCACATAAGGAGTGAGAAAGCTGCTGAGGCTCGACGTTACACTTTTACAAAAACAATCATTAGTTAGATATAAACGGCAGTAATTGATTCAGTAGGACTCCTTATCCATGTAAACGATCATTGTGACATCTGAATTCATTAATTATCTGAAATACACTGCGTGTGCGTGTGATGTTAAATGTTTGAACCAAGGTTAACGGTTAAAGTGTCAGAGAATGGGTGGTGATTTTTTGACGTCCTCCCATGATCTGAAGTGAGCGTGCGTGTTTGTGTTGGTGAAAGTTTAAGAAATGTACAACTGTCGGTTCAGCTCTCTGGTGCTCCCTGCTGGCAGTATCACTATACTGTCCTCATGTTTCACAAAAATAGTTTTGAGAGACGTTGTCAGTTTTTGTATGTTGCTTAAATCCTCCAAAGCGGTTGGCAGTAAACATCAGGTCACGGTACGCCACGCTGGGCCACGGAGGCAATGAGCTCGAGTTGAAAAAGAAAAAGCTTACAGCACCTGGTATTCCCAGGCTGTCTCCCATCCAAGTACTAACCAGGCCTGACCCTGCTTAGTTTCCGAGATCAGACGAGATCGGGCATGTTCAGGGTGGTATGGCCGTAAGCAATTAGTGCAGGCGCAAAACCAGGTTTTATACAGTAGCACATAAGGAGTGAGAAAGCTGCTGAGGCTCGACGTTACACTCTTACAAAAACAATCATTAGTTAGATATAAACGGCAGTAATTGATTCAGTAGGACTCCTTATCCATGTAAACGATCATTGTGACATCTGAATTCATTAATTATCTGAAATACACTGCGTGTGCATGTGATGTTAAATGTTGGAACCAAGGTTAACGGTTAAAGTGTCAGAGAATGGGTGGTGATTTTTTGACGTCCTCCCATGATCTGAAGTGAGCGTGCGTGTTTGTGTTGGTGAAAGTTTAAGAAATGTACAACTGTCGGTTCAGCTCTCTGGTGCTCCCTGCTGGCAGTATCACTATACTGTCCTCATGTTTCACAAAAATAGTTTTGAGAGACGTTGTCAGTTTTTGTATGTTGCTTAAATCCTCCAAAGCGGTTGGCAGTAAACATCAGGTCACGGTACGCCACGGTAGGCCACGGAGTCAATGAGCTCGAGTTGAAAAAGAAAAAGCTTACAGCACCTGGTATTCCCAGGCGGTCTCCCATCCAAGTACTAACCAGGCCCGACCCTGCTTAGCTTCCGAGATCAGACGAGATCGGGCGTGTTCAGGGTGGTATGGCCGTAAGCAATTAGTGCAGGCGCAAAACCAGGTTTTATACAGTAGCACATAAGGAGTGAGAAAGCTGCTGAGGCTCGACGTTACACTCTTACAAAAACAATCATTAGTTAGATATAAACGGCAGTAATTGATTCAGTAGGACTCCTTATCCATGTAAACGATCATTGTGACATATGAATTCATTAATTATCTGAAATACACTGCGTGTGCGTGTGATGTTAAATGTTTGAACCAAGGTTAACGGTTAAAGTGTCAGAGAATGGGTGGGGATTTTTTGACGTCCTCCCATGATCTGAAGTGAGCGTGCGTGTTTGTGTTGGTGAAAGTTTAAGAAATGTACAACTGTCGGTTCAGCTCTCTGGTGCTCCCTGCTGGCAGTATCACTATACTGTCCTCATGTTTCACAAAAATAGTTTTGAGAGACGTTGTCAGTTTTTGTATGTTGCTTAAATCCTCCAAAGCGGTTGGCAGTAAACATCAGGTCACGGTACGCCACGCTAGGCCACGGAGGCAATGAGCTCGAGTTGAAAAAGAAAAAGCTTACAGCACCTGGTATTCCCAGGCTGTCTCCCATCCAAGTACTAACCAGGCCCGACCCTGCTTAGCTTCCGAGTTCAGACGAGATCGGGCGTGTTCAGGGTGGTATGGCCGTAAGCAATAGTGCAGGCGCAAAACCAGGTTTTATACAGTAGCACATAAGGAGTGAGAAAGCTGCTGAGGCTCGACGTTACACTTTTACAAAAACAATCATTAGTTAGATATAAACGGCAGTAATTGATTCAGTAGGACTCCTTATCCATGTAAACGATCATTGTGACATCTGAATTCATTAATTATCTGAAATACACTGCGTGTGCGTGTGATGTTAAATGTTTGAACCAAGGTTAACGGTTAAAGTGTCAGAGAATGGGTGGGGATTTTTTGACGTCCTCCCATGATCTGAAGTGAGCGTGCGTGTTTGTGTTGGTGAAAGTTTAAGAAATGTACAACTGTCGGTTCAGCTCTCTGGTGCTCCCTGCTGGCAGTATCACTATACTGTCCTCATGTTTCACAAAAATAGTTTTGAGAGACGTTGTCAGTTTTTGTATGTTGCTTAAATCCTCCAAAGCGGTTGGCAGTAAACATCAGGTCACGGTACGCCACGGAGTCAATGAGCTCGAGTTGAAAAAGAAAAAGCTTACAGCACCTGGTATTCCCAGGCGGTCTCCCATCCAAGTACTAACCAGGCCCGACCCTGCTTAGCTTCCGAGATCAGACGAGATCGGGCGTGTTCAGGGTGGTATGGCCGTAATCAATTAGTGCAGGCGCAAAACCAGGTTTTATACAGTAGCACATAAGGAGTGAGAAAGCTGCTGAGGCTCGACGTTACACTCTTACAAAAACAATCATTAGTTAGATATAAACGGCAGTAATTGATTCAGTAGGACTCCTTATCCATGTAAACGATCATTGTGACATATGAATTCATTAATTATCTGAAATACACTGCGTGTGCGTGTGATGTTAAATGTTTGAACCAAGGTTAACGGTTAAAGTGTCAGAGAATGGGTGGTGATTTTTTGACGTCCTCCCATGATCTGAAGTGAGCGTGCGTGTTTGTGTTGGTGAAAGTTTAAGAAATGTACAACTGTCGGTTCAGCTCTCTGGTGCTCCCTGCTGGCAGTATCACTATACTGTCCTCATGTTTCACAAAAATAGTTTTGAGAGACGTTGTCAGTTTTTGTATGTTGCTTAAATCCTCCAAAGCGGTTGGCAGTAAACATCAGGTCACGGTACGCCACGGAGTCAATGAGCTCGAGTTGAAAAAGAAAAAGCTTACAGCACCTGGTATTACCCAGGCTGTCTCCCATCCAAGTACTAACCAGGCCCGACCCTGCTTAGCTTCCGAGATCAGACGAGATCGGGCGTGTTCAGGGTGGTATGTCCGTAAGCAATTAGTGCAGGCGCAAAACCAGGTTTTATACAGTAGCACATAAGGAGTGAGAAAGCTGCTGAGGCTCGACGTTACACTTTTACAAAAACAATCATTAGTTAGATATAAACGGCAGTAATTGATTCAGTAGGACTCCTTATCCATGTAAACGATCATTGTGACATCTGAATTCATTAATTATCTGAAATACACTGCGTGTGCGTGTGATGTTAAATGTTTGAACCAAGGTTAACGGTTAAAGTGTCAGAGAATGGGTGGTGATTTTTTGACGTCCTCCCATGATCTGAAGTGAGCGTGCGTGTTTGTGTTGGTGAAAGTTTAAGAAATGTACAACTGTCGGTTCAGCTCTCTGGTGCTCCCTGCTGGCAGTATCACTATACTGTCCTCATGTTTCACAAAAATAGTTTTGAGAGACGTTGTCAGTTTTTGTATGTTGCTTAAATCCTCCAAAGCGGTTGGCAGTAAACATCAGGTCACGGTACGCCACGGTAGGCCACGGAGGCAATGAGCTCGAGTTGAAAAAGAAAAAGCTTACAGCACCTGGTATTCCCAGGCGGTCTCCCATCCAAGTACTAACCAGGCCCGACCCTGCTTAGCTTCCGAGATCAGACGAGATCGGGCGTGTTCAGGGTGGTATGGCCGTAAGCAAATAGTGCAGGCGCAAAACCAGGTTTTATACAGTAGCACATAAGGAGTGAGAAAGCTGCTGAGGCTCGACGTTACACTTTTACAAAAACAATCATTAGTTAGATATAAACGGCAGTAATTGATTCAGTAGGACTCCTTATCCATGTAAACGATCATTGTGACATCTGAATTCATTAATTATCTGAAATACACTGCGTGTGCGTGTGATGTTAAATGTTTGAACCAAGGTTAACGGTTTAAAGTGTCAGAGAATGGGTGGTGATTTTTTGACGTCCTCCCATGATCTGAAGTGAGCGTGCGTGTTTGTGTTGGTGAAAGTTTAAGAAATGTACAACTGTCGGTTCAGCTCTCTGGTGCTCCCTGCTGGCAGTATCACTATACTGTCCTCATGTTTCACAAAAATAGTTTTGAGAGACGTTGTCAGTTTTTGTATGTTGCTTAAATCCTCCAAAGCGGTTGGCAGTAAACATCAGGTCACGGTACGCCACGGTAGGCCACGGAGGCAATGAGCTCGAGTTGAAAAAGAAAAGGCTTACAGCACCTGGTATTCCCAGGCGGTCTCCCATCCAAGTACTAACCAGGCCCGACCCTGCTTAGCTTCCGAGATCAGACGAGATCGGCGTGTTCAGGGTGGTATGGCCGTAGGCAATTAGTGCAGGCGCAAAACCAGGTTTTATACAGTAGCACATAAGGAGTGAGAAAGCTGCTGAGGCTCGAAGTTACACTTTTACAAAAACAATCATTAGTTAGATATAAACGGCAGTAATTGATTCAGTAGGACTCCTTATCCATGTAAACGATCATTGTGACATCTGAATTCATTAATTATCTGAAATACACTGCGTGTGCGTGTGATGTTAAATGTTTGAACCAAGGTTAACGGTTAAAGTGTCAGAGAATGGGTGGTGATTTTTTGACGTCCTCCCATGATCTGAAGTGAGCGTGCGTGTTTGTGTTGGTGAAAGTTTAAGAAATGTACAACTGTCGGTTCAGCTCTCTGGTGCTCCCTGCTGGCAGTATCACTATACTGTCCTCATGTTTCACAAAAATAGTTTTGAGAGACGTTGTCAGTTTTTGTATGTTGCTTAAATCCTCCAAAGCGGTTGGCAGTAAACATCAGGTCACGGTACGCCACGGTAGGCCACGGAGGCAATGAGCTCGAGTTGAAAAAGAAAAAGCTTACAGCACCTGGTATTCCCAGGCGGTCTCCCATCCAAGTACTAACCAGGCCCGACCCTGCTTAGCTTCCAAGATCAGACGAGATCGGGCGTGTTCAGGGTCGGTATGGCCGTAAGCAATTAGTGCAGGCGCAAAACCAGGTTTTATACAGTAGCACATAAGGAGTGAGAAAGCTGCTGAGGCTCGACGTTACACTCTTACAAAAACAATCATTAGTTAGATATAAACGGCAGTAATTGATTCAGTAGGACTCCTTATCCATGTAAACGATCATTGTGACATCTGAATTCATTAATTATCTGAAATACACTGCGTGTGCGTGTGATGTTAAATGTTTGAACCAAGGTTAACGGTTAAAGTGTCAGAGAATGGGTGGTGATTTTTTGACGTCCTCCCATGATCTGAAGTGAGCGTGCGTGTTTGTGTTGGTGAAAGTTTAAGAAATGTACAACTGTCGGTTCAGCTCTCTGGTGCTCCCTGCTGGCAGTATCACTATACTGTCCTCATGTTTCACAAAAATAGTTTTGAGAGACGTTGTCAGTTTTTGTATGTTGCTTAAATCCTCCAAAGCGGTTGGCAGTAAACATCAGGTCACGGTACGCCACGGTAGGCCACGGAGTCAATGAGCTCGAGTTGAAAAAGAAAAAGCTTACAGCACCTGGTATTCCCAGGCGGTCTCCCATCCAAGTACTAACCAGGCCCGACCCTGCTTAGCTTCCGAGATCAGACGAGATCGGGCGTGTTCAGGGTGGTATGGCCGTAAGCAATTAGTGCAGGCGCAAAACCAGGTTTTATACAGTAGCACATAAGGAGTGAGAAAGCTGCTGAGGCTCGACGTTACACTTTTACAAAAACAATCATTAGTTAGATATAAACGGCAGTAATTGATTCAGTAGGACTCCTTATCCATGTAAACGATCATTGTGACATCTGAATTCATTAATTATCTGAAATACACTGCGTGTGCGTGTGATGTTAAATGTTTGAACCAAGGTTAACGGTTAAAGTGTCAGAGAATGGGTGGTGATTTTTTGACGTCCTCCCATGATCTGAAGTGAGCGTGCGTGTTTGTGTTGGTGAAAGTTTAAGAAATGTACAAGTGTCGGTTCAGCTCTCTGGTGCTCCCTGCTGGCAGTATCACTATACTGTCCTCATGTTTCACAAAAATAGTTTTGAGAGACGTTGTCAGTTTTTGTATGTTGCTTAAATCCTCCAAAGCGGTTGGCAGTAAACATCAGGTCACGGTACGCCACGGTAGGCCACGGAGTCAATGAGCTCGAGTTGAAAAAGAAAAAGCTTACAGCACCTGGTATTCCCAGGCGGTCTCCCATCCAAGTACTAACCAGGCCCGACCCTGCTTAGCTTCCGAGATCAGACGAGATCGGGCGTGTTCAGGGTGGTATGGCCGTAAGCAATTAGTACAGGCGCAAAACCAGGTTTTATACAGTAGCACATAAGGAGTGAGAAAGCTGCTGAGGCTCGACGTTACACTTTTACAAAAACAATCATTAGTTAGATATAAACGGCAGTAATTGATTCAGTAGGACTCCTTATCCATGTAAACGATCATTGTGACATCTGAATTCATTAATTATCTGAAATACACTGCGTGTGCGTGTGATGTTAAATGTTTGAACCAAGGTTAACGGTTAAAGTGTCAGAGAATGGGTGGTGATTTTTTGACGTCCTCCCATGATCTGAAGTGAGCGTGCGTGTTTGTGTTGGTGAAAGTTTAAGAAATGTACAACTGTCGGTTCAGCTCTCTGGTGCTCCCTGCTGGCAGTATCACTATACTGTCCTCATGTTTCACAAAAATAGTTTTGAGAGACGTTGTCAGTTTTTGTATGTTGCTTAAATCCTCCAAAGCGGTTGGCAGTAAACATCAGGTCACGGTACACCACGGTAGGCCACGGAGGCAATGAGCTCGAGTTGAAAAAGAAAAAGCTTACAGCACCTGGTATTCCCAGGCGGTCTCCCATCCAAGTACTAACCAGGCCCGACCCTGCTTAGCTTCCGAGATCAGACGAGATCGGGCATGTTCAGGGTGGTATGGCCGTAAGCAATTAGTGCAGGCGCAAAACCAGGTTTTATACAGTAGCACATAAGGAGTGAGAAAGCTGCTGAGGCTCGACATTACACTTTTACAAAAACAATCATTAGTTAGATATAAACGGCAGTAATTGATTCAGTAGGACTCCTTATCCATGTAAACGATCATTGTGACATCTGAATTCATTAATTATCTGAAATACACTGCGTGTGCGTGTGATGTTAAATGTTTGAACCAAGGTTAACGGTTAAAGTGTCAGAGAATGGGTGGTGATTTTTTGACGTCCTCCCATGATCTGAAGTGAGCGTGCGTGTTTGTGTTGGTGAAAGTTTAAGAAATGTACAACTGTCGGTTCAGCTCTCTGGTGCTCCCTGCTGGCAGTATCACTATACTGTCCTCATGTTTCACAAAAATAGTTTTGAGAGACGTTGTCAGTTTTTGTATGTTGCTTAAATCCTCCAAAGCGGTTGGCAGTAAACATCAGCTCACGGTACGCCACGGTAGGCCACGGAGGCAATGAGCTCGAGTTGAAAAAGAAAAAGCTTACAGCACCTGGTATTCCCAGGCGGTCTCCCATCCAAGTACTAACCAGGCCCGACCCTGCTTAGCTTCCAAGATCAGACGAGATCGGGCGTGTTCAGGGTCGTATGGCCGTAAGCAATTAGTGCAGGCGCAAAACCAGGTTTTATACAGTAGCACATAAGGAGTGAGAAAGCTGCTGAGGCTCGACGTTACACTCTTACAAAAACAATCATTAGTTAGATATAAACGGCAGTAATTGATTCAGTAGGACTCCTTATCCATGTAAACGATCATTGTGACATCTGAATTCATTAATTATCTGAAATACACTGCGTGTGCGTGTGATGTTAAATGTTTGAACCAAGGTTAACGGTTAAAGTGTCAGAGAATGGGTGGTGATTTTTTGACGTCCTCCCATGATCTGAAGTGAGCGTGCGTGTTTGTGTTGGTGAAAGTTTAAGAAATATACAACTGTCGTTTCAGCTCTCTGGTGCTCCCTGCTGGCAGTATCACTATACTGTCCTCATGTTTCACAAAAATAGTTTTGAGAGACGTTGTCAGTTTTTGTATGTTGCTTAAATCCTCCAAAGCGGTTGGCAGTAAACATCAGGTCACGGTACGCCACGGTAGGCCACGGAGGCAATGAGCTCGAGTTGAAAAAGAAAAAGCTTACAGCACCTGGTATTCCCAGGCGGTCTCCCATCCAAGTACTAACCAGGCCCGACCCTGCTTAGCTTCCGAGATCAGACGAGATCGGGCGTGTTCAGGGTGGTATGGCCGTAAGCAATTAGTGCAGGCGCAAAACCAGGTTTTATACAGTAGCACATAAGGAGTGAGGAAGCTGCTGAGGCTCGACGTTACACTCTTACAAAAACAATCATTAGTTAGATATAAACGGCAGTAATTGATTCAGTAGGACTCCTTATCCATGTAAACGATCATTGTGACATCTGAATTCATTAATTATCTGAAATACACTGCGTGTGCGTGTGATGTTAAATGTTTGAACCAAGGTTAACGGTTAAAGTGTCAGAGAATGGGTGGTGATTTTTTGACGTCCTCCCATGATCTGAAGTGAGCGTGCGTGTTTGTGTTGGTGAAAGTTTAAGAAATGTACAACTGTCGGTTCAGCTCTCTGGTGCTCCCTGCTGGCAGTATCACTATACTGTCCTCATGTTTCACAAAAATAGTTTTGAGAGACGTTGTCAGTTTTTGTATGTTGCTTAAATCCTCCAAAGCGGTTGGCTGTAAACATCAGGTCACGGTACGCCACGGTAGGCCACGAAGTCAATGAGCTCGAGTTGAAAAAGAAAATGCTTACAGCACCTGGTATTCCCAGGCGGTCTCCCATCCAAGTACTAACCAGGCCCGACCCTGATTAGCTTCCGTGTTCAGACGAGATCGGGCGTGTTTTTTTTTTTTTTTTTTGGTGACACCCGTCACTACTTACAGCAACCTGGGCTTCTGAGGAGGTCTCCCATCCAAGTACTAACCAGGCCCTACCCTGCTTAGCTTCCAAGATCAGACGAGATCGGGCGTGTTCAGGGTCGTATGGCCGTAAGCAATTAGTGCAGGCGCAAAACCAGGTTTTATACAGTAGCACATAAGGAGTGAGAAAGCTGCTGAGGCTTGACGTTACACTTTTACAAAAACAATCATTAGTTAGATATAAACGGCAGTAATTGATTCAGTAGGACTCCTTATCCATGTAAACGATCATTGTGACATCTGAATTCATTAATTATCTGAAATACACTGCGTGTGCGTGTGATGTTAAATGTTTGAACCAAGGTTAACGGTTAAAGTGTCAGAGAATGGGTGGTGATTTTTTGACGTCCTCCCATGATCTGAAGTGAGCGTGCGTGTTTGTGTTGGTGAAAGTTTAAGAAATGTACAACTGTCGGTTCAGCTCTCTGGTGCTCCCTGCTGGCAGTATCACTATACTGTCCTCATGTTTCACAAAAATAGTTTTGAGAGACGTTGTCAGTTTTTGTATGTTGCTTAAATCCTCCAAAGCGGTTGGCTGTAAACATCAGGTCACGGTACGCCACGGTAGGCCACGGAGTCAATGAGCTCGAGTTGAAAAAGAAAATGCTTACAGCACCTGGTATTCCCAGGCGGTCTCCCATCCAAGTACTAACCAGGCCCGACCCTGAATAGCTTCCGTGTTCAGACGAGATCGGGCGTGTTCAGGGTGGTATGGCCGTAAGCAATTAGTGCAGGCGCAAAACCAGGTTTTATAGAGTAGCACATAAGGAGTGAGAAAGCTGCTGAGGCTCGACGTTACACTTTTACAAAAACAATCATTAGTTAGATATAAACGGCAGTAATTGATTCAGTAGGACTCCTTATCCATGTAAACGATCATTGTGACATCTGAATTCATTAATTATCTGAAATACACTGCATGTGCGTGTGATGTTAAATGTTTGAACCAAGGTTAACGGTTAAAGTGTCAGAGAATGGGTGGTGATTTTTTGACGTCCTCCCATGATCTGAAGTGAGCGTGCGTGTTTGTGTTGGTGAAAGTTTAAGAAATGTACAGCTGTCGGTTCAGCTCTCTGGTGCTCCCTGCTGGCAGTATCACTATACTGTCCTCATGTTTCACAAAAACAGTTTTGAGAGACGTTGTCAGTTTTTGTATGTTGCTTAAATCCTCCAAAGCAGTTGGCAGTAAACATCAGGTCACGGTACGCCACGGTAGGCCACGGAGTCAATGAGCTCGAGGTGAAAAAGAAATAGCTTACAGCACCTGGTATTCCCAGGCGGTCTCCCATCCAAGTACTAACCAGGCCCGACCCTGCTTAGCTTCCGAGATCAGACGAGATCGGGCGTGTTTTT